>NC_046295.1:52454795-52758348 GCF_004115265.2 Rhinolophus ferrumequinum | reverse complement strand
GTCCCTGGAGTGGAGGAGGAGCAGACCCTGGTGTAGAGAGATTCCAGGGAGCCCAGGAGACTGGGGAGGGTGCAGCTGCCTTTAAAAATCACAGGCAGCTTGGAGGCCCAGATGATGATTAGGACAGAGGGAATAATCGCACACCAAAACTAAAGGACAGCATCCCCTGGCTCATGCAGGAGCAGAGTCAGAGCTGTGGGAATCCCACCAAAGAAGAGAGACTGGCTCGGGCTAGCCCTGTGGGAGCCATAGATGCTAACGGGTGGTGAGGGCTGGTTTCCGAGTCCCGTTGTTCCTGGAGCCGCAGATCTTTAGGGAAGTCCACTTCATCTTCTGGCAGCCAGCGGTGGTTGGGTGAGTGGCTCTTTGGACCTTCCACCACATGCATAATACAAGTTGAATATTTCATGTCTTGAAAAGATGATCCAAACCCAACTGTTGAAGCCACTGGACAAACTTTGATATGGAATTTGTTGACAAAAACAAGATCAAATAGCAAAAAGGCCCTTCTATGTGGATATTAAAGAAATTAAGAGGCAGGCTTAAGAGGTTGGCCACCCTCTTGTAATTTTCTTAAGCCCAGATTGACTCTGCTTTCTTGGGGGAAATAGTGGCTTTCCCCTGCAAACCCAGCTGTCCAGCAGGGGTCTAGGAGGGGGGCAGGCCTGGCAGTGGGGTGGGCAGGGGTGCCAAGATGCTGAGCACACTGCCTGGCCCTCCTAAGCATCACTCATTCATTCGTTTATCCACGTGTTCATTGTGTAAGCTTGTCACAGTCGAATCCCAGCTTGTTGACCTTTCCATCTTTACCTTTTCTCCTTTCACGTCCTCCAACTCTTGGTACGTGCCCTGCTTCTGGGTCACTCCTATCCTCTTACCTCTGAGAATTCCTTTGGCTCGGCTCAGCCTTGGGGGGTCAGGGCTTGCTCAGACCCAGGTTAAATATAGCCTGCCCTGAGAAACCTTTCCTGACCATTTCCACCCTGTGTAAATTCATGGCTCTGTGCTCCTGTCCTTCTTTGATAGAGCTTCTGGCCCATGTGTTTTTTTCTTTTGGGGTTTGTGGATGAAGGTCAAGGAGCATGTCTGGTCTTCACACGCCACCTTACACACAAGAGAGGCTCAATAACCGCTGAACAGCCACTCGGGAACACAGAAAGGAGGGAGGCACCATCTCCACCCCCAGGGTCCCAGAAACTCCAGACGATGCCATCTAGGAAGATACCTTATCAGAGGCATTTTGACCTTTGTCTTTGCACACGGCTGCACTGAAAGAGTTCCTTTCTGTGAGCTTTACTTCCAAGTTCTCTCTTAGCAAAGCAGGAGGCTGATGCCATGACTACGTCCCATTCTACGGAGGACGAAGTCTAGAGAGTGACCTTCTCCCAGCAGCTCCGTGCTGCATGAAATGAAGACTTTGCTGGTTGTGACCTATAGCAAGAAATGTACTCATATTTTCATCTCCACCTAGTCTATGCATATCCACTAATGTGTGAAACAAAGACTCACAAACAGGACTTACTCTTTCTATGTGTGAAACCCTTGGATATTTCCTGTTCTAGTCCATTCTAATTTCAATTTTTAGAATGTTGGTACTAACAGATTGATTTCATATCTGTTAAAGGGTCAGGACATGTTGTGGTATGAAAATAATTAGGGTGATTTTCAAGACTTTGGAGTCAGATGGACCTGGGTTTGAATCCTAGCTCTGGCACCTCGACGCTGTGTGACCTTAGGGAAGCCACTTCCCCTCTATCATAGAAGTCTCAGTTTCTTCATCTATAAAAGGGGATAACACAGAACCTGCTTCATGGAGTGATTGTGAGGATTATATGGGGTAATACAGGTAAAGCTCCTGAGTAAGTGATTGATAAATGTGAGCTTTAGGCACGGTTGTGAAGATTATGGTTATTGTCCTGCCACCACCTGGCGGGGTCAGCAGAGTGAGACCTGGAGAATGGTAGTCAGGAAGGTCTTCCTGGAGGAGGAGACATTGGAGCAGGGTAGCAGGATATTTGGGACCCACTACTGTCCTAACAGTGACTGAGTGTCCTGTGTGAGCATCCCAGGATCACTTGTTTCCTTTTTCAAGAAGGGCAGCTTTGTTCGCAAAGATTTTTGGCCAGACCTATTGCTGACATTAGATACTTTTGCCTTTCACATTTAGGTCTCGAATCCACCTGGAATTGATTTTTGTGTCTGGTGTAAAGATCCCATTTCTTCCCCCCACCTCCCATTTCTGAAAGGATAACCGGTTACCCACACTGTTTATTAAGAGTCCATCCTTCTCCACTGATTCGTACATTACCTCTCTCATATATCGGGGTCCCATATATGTGTGGGTCAGTTTCTGGACTTGCTTCTGTTTCATTGGTCTATTTATCTGTCCCTGTGCCAATCCCCCACTGTCTCAATTCCTGCAATGTTATAGTGAATTCCTGATAGCATGAGGCGTGTACCCATCTTATGCTTCTCCCTTAGAAGAACCGGGCTGGCTTCGGGCCTGTGCTCTTCTCTGCATTTCGGAATCAGCCTCCACTGGAGAAGCCTGAAATGCCCAGGAGCTCTGGACAAGTTGTCCTCAGTGAGACTACATCTCAGGGTGCTGCACCTGCAGTACTTTCTGGACTCACAGCTGCCATCCTCCCCGGTTGGCATTTGAGCTGAGCAAGAAGCACTTTTTAATTCATCTGCAGAGAAGTGTCAAAATGTGCCTGAGTCTGAGTTCACTCTGCCTGCTACTTGCCCAATGGCTCCTCCAGTTTCCCTCCCTGTGACTCAGTCCTTGCCATCTTGCCCAGGGTGCCTGCCACTCCTTTCAGAGGACCACTTGCTTCCCTGTCCCTGTTTGCCAAGTACATAATTCTGCAGACAGGGATGTGTCCTCCATTGACAATGCCAGGGTCCTGGAGGGAATTCCTCACACCAGAGATTGGTACGCACCACCAAATCCTGTGGCTTAGGTGTTTGCAAATATTTGCTTTACCTGAAAATAGGCCTGGGGGTTGGGTGGGAGGAAGACACCTGTCACTCATGCTTATAATTTAACCTGTCCTTGACTAGGAAGACCCAGGTGGCATCTTCACAGCCTTCTCTGGAGGCCATTCTGGCAGTGGCTGGTAGGACAAGGAAATGACTCATCACAAGCTCTGGTTTCATGAAATGGTTTAAAGAAAGGAGTGTGACTCATGGGCCACGTGCGCACGGTTGGCATGGACTTGGTAAATGCGATGTGTGCACCCCAGTGTTCAGCATCCAGGTGTTTACCCGCTTCCAGAATTCACAAACACCTGCCAAACTGTGGCTCAGTTGGTCTGATGTATTGGATTTGGGGTGACAGGTTATGGTGAACCATGCCCTGGACTGGGATTCTTCCCTGTCAGCCTTGGGCAAAGCCCCTCTCCCGGCGGGCCTCAGTTTACTCATCTGTGAAATGAGAAGTTGGATTGGATGATGTCCCAAATTCCTGCTAACCTTGTTTCTGCAAGTCTATGTCTGTGGTTTAAAAGCACAGAATCCGAACCCTTTCTTTCCAGCCTCTTGGTGATAAGGCTCGTCTGTCTGCCTTGCCTTTGGTTACTGATGTCTTCCTCCCCGCACCGAGAGGATGGCTGTCTCTGGCTGCTGGGGCTGGGCGAGGGGAGCCTGCAGACCACGGAGGAGCCGGGTTTGAATCTTGTGAAGCTGCACTGAATCCTGCCCACCTCTTCCCCTGGGCAGGATCGTCACTTCTGGGCACTGTCTTGTTCTCTTGAGCTCAATCTGCCCTCTCTACACCTGGGTGTTCATGAGCCCCCTGAGGGCCTTGTCTCTGGCATGGCAGCCTTGCTAGGTGGATGAGCCCAGAATGTGACAGTGGCATTAGGCTGGGGTGCTTTGGAGTCTCAATGCTGAGACGTCTGTTTTGCTTCCTTTTTCAGACCCCCGAGTATTCAGCCATGGCCTCGCTGGCTGGAGGGCTGGACGACATGAAGGCCAACCTGACCAGCCCCACGCCCGCTGATATCGGGAGCAGTGTGCCGGGGCCGCAGACCTACCCCATTGTGACAGGTGAGGGCAGCTGGGGTGTGGTGGGTGAGTGATGGTGGCGGGGGTGGGGAGAGAGAGAGAGTAAGAATGCCTGTGTGGTGGGAAGAATGGCGTCTTGGTGCTTCTGGACTTGACTGGCCATTTTTGTTTTAATGAGGTTATGAGCACCTGGAACAGGTCAGTGGGAGACTGCTGGGGCCAGGGGTGGTGGCTGCGTGGAGACATGGCTGCAGATTGTTCTGATGAAGCTGGAGGACGGCAGGCAAATGCCACATGGTCTGGAGCCTGGGATGGGTGGCAGGGGGACCTGGTGATTTCAGGATCCCCTGTGTGTGGGGCTGAGTGTTCAAAGGTCTGGGATTTATCCCCCTTATGAGAAGCGCAGCCCTTGTTGGCGCCAAGGGTGAGTGGGTCTCCTGGGACATTATCATTGGCCTTTCCGATTTCCAGGCAGAGGCTGAGTCAAGAAGGGCAGCAGGTTTAGGCTGGACGGTGCTTGGTGTATGCAAAACAGCTGCCTTTCTGGAAGGCCCAGGGCCAGGTTCTCTAGCTGTCAGCGTAACGATGAAGACTTTGGGCTCCGGAGTCACACAGTTGCGTTTGAACTTGCCGTTGACTAACTGTGTGATCTCGAGTAAATTATATAAGAATTCTGGTCTGGGTTTCTTCACCTCTGACATGGGAATAGCACCTACTGTTGTTGTGAGGATTAATGCGTTAATGCATATAGTGCTTAGACTCTTGTCTCGCATACAGCAGCACCCAATGCACGTCGCTGTCATTATTTCTCAGAGCCCTCTCATGGTGGCTGCAGAAGGACCACCTTCTGGGACTGGAAGGACCCAGACAGACACCCCTCACTGTTCCAGAAGCCCGGGGACACACTCAGAGGCTAGCTCTGGGAGGTTGTCCAACCTGGCAGGCAGGAGGCAGTCTGGGATATGGTACAGACAGACACTGGGGGGCTGAGGGCAGCACTTGGGCCAGAGCCTTTGGGTCCAGCCTGAGGTGGCCGGATGTCCTGTAGGCTGGTAGGCAGGATATAGTGAATAGTGTCAGAGATCGGGGTTCTTAGAGATGCAGGTAGGCTGTGGTTGCAGTAGGGAAGCTGGAGGTTGGACTTGGGTTAGAAATTTAGGGGAGGAAACTGGATGAGACAAGTTCTCAAGGCAGGGAAGGCATAGCTCTGAGACCCGGGGTAATAGTGCTGATAATACTGGGGCTGGTGGGGCTCAGGCAGAAGCAGCTGGGGCCCTGTTTGCAGATCTGGGCACCACAAGTGATAAGAGTGACTTGGTCCCCTGTCCACCTGAGATAGGCAAGAGCCTGGAGGGCAGCTGAGACTGCAGGCGGGAAGATGCCAACAATGGGGCAGGGAGGAGGGTGTGGGGAGCCTCAGTCAGAGTAATAGGAGCTCTTCTTCTCTGGTGTCACAAGGGTCTGTGACAAGACCTTGGACAGTATACCCACTTTACAGATACAGAAACCAAGTCTCAGGGAGGGGCAATGAAAGGGTTAAGGGGGAGAGTTGGAGTCAGCTCTCAATCCTTAGATCTTCGTCCTTGTTCTTTTCAAGGAAGTACAAATAATTAGGGAGGTGGGGGTGGTAGAGTGGAAAGGATCCTGGACTAGTTAATATTAATAGTAACTTTCACTTTATGAAGTAGTTACTAAGTACAGGTACCCTGCTAGGTAAATTCATTTTACCCTCAGAGGAACACCGGGAGGTGGGTACTATTATGTTCATGCCCATTTCATAAACAAAGGAACAGAGGCCTGGGGCAATTACACTCATCACAGGTGAGCAGCAGAGTTAAAATTGAACACCAGGGCCTGTATAGCCGCGCACTCTGCACACAGGTCATCTGGGGTTTGATACTGACACTCTCACCTTCTTGCTGTCTGGCTTTGCATGCATCTCTGAGCCTCGGTTTCTCCATCTGTAAAATGGTTCTGGTCTCTCAGGGCATTTTGAGGATCAAATGAGATCCCCGAGGGGACTATTCTGCAGAGGAAAGGTTCGTTGTTGGGACTGGGGATGCTGGAAAACTTGGCTTTAGGTAGATCACAAGAAGACATTCTAGTCCACCATCCATGCACAAGCCCATTTAGATGAAGCCAGTAAACAAGACCCTTCTCTACTGAAGAGAGAAACTGGTGGCCAGCTGGCCAAAAGGCTAATCTAGCCCACAGATATCATTAGTTAGACTCACATAACTCGTAGGGCTCTTTACAATTTGAGTCACATTTAAAAAGGTAAAATCTGAATTTTTGTCTTCCCTTGAAAAATCAGATGTGGCCACATTGGGCCATATTCTCACATGGTCGAGGTAGGCAGAGGCTCTGTGGCAGCAGCCCCTCAAGACAATGCTTTTTTTTTGTGAGGATCTGGAACAGGTCAGGTGGAGACTGCTGGGCCCAGGGGTGGTGGCAGCGTTGAGACATGGCTCTCTCATGTACCTCACAAGCTGACCTGGAAAGGATTTGAGTTGAACACCCTGATCTAGAAAGTTGGTGTTAAAAGCCAGCTGGGTGGTTTAGCCATCCACGGGTCTGTAGAAGGCTTTAGTAGGCCCAGGTTTCAGGTCTGGATGTGGGCTGGCTTTTCAGGTAAACCCTTAGCCAAAGAATCATTTGTATTTTGATCTATCAATTTTAAAGTCACATTATAGAGCAGAAAAAGAATGTAAATATCCCAGATCAAAGTAAGAATTATGCTTAATTTTGAAATTTAGAATATTCTAATTATAAATATGAACATTATAAATATGTAATATTTATATAATTTAGATAATATTATAAATATAATCATTAGCTTTCTCATAAATAAACAATAGCTAGCTAGAAAACATAATTGAAGAAAACATTAACAATAGCACAACCCCCCCCCCCAAAAAGATAGAATGCTGAGGAATAAATTTAACTTTAAAACTCCACTAAGAAACATAAAAGAATAAATGGAGAGATACAGTTTGTTCTTAAGTAGAAAGACCCAATATCATGAAGATGTCAGTTCCCCTTAAGTAATCTATTAATTGAAAGCAATCCCAATCTAAATATCAAGAGAGTGTTTGTTTTTGGAACTTGTCAAAAGTTCCACTAAATACTAGATAAATATTGACACTAAATACTGGATAAATAAACACTCAAGGATAGCTAGAAAAATTTCTGAAAGAGAGAAATGAGTAAAACAGCATATTTAAAAACATTATGAGAAAGCTACAACAATTAAAACCATTTATTACTGAAACTGAAGTAAGTAGACAAACGAAATAGCATAGAGTCCAGAAATAGATCCAAATATATGTGGACATTTACAAATGCAGCATTTCAAATCAATGGAGAAAAAAATAAATCACTCAGTTCATGGTGTTGAGGTACTTGGGCCTGTTGGATCCATACCTCATTCTTTATATCAAAATTAATTCCAGGTTGATCAAAACTTTAAATGTAAATAAATAAATAAATAACACTATAATAGAACTAGAGAGAAAAAAAACCATGAGGGAAATTTTTTATAATCATAAAGTGAGGAAGGCCTTTTAAAATCTGTTTCAACTATAAAAGACAAAAGTAATATAAATGATTGTTTAAGTGTAAATCTTTTGTATATATGGAAAAACACCCAAAAGACAAAGAACAAAATTAGGGGAAAACAAGTGGAACACAGATAACGAAAAGCTAATTTTCTTGATATATAAAGAGCTTTTGGAAATTAATAAGAAAAAAATCAGTAGGAAAAAAACAGGTTAAAGAATTTAAATGGGAAATTCACTGGAAAAAATGCAGATGTCCAACAGCACATGAAAAGGCATGCACCTGATTCATAATTTTAAAACTGCAAATTACAACAATCATGAAACAGTTTAAAAAACAATTGAAATGTTTCTTGAGGTCCAGTGTTGGAGAGGGTATGAGAAATAGATATTTTCATATACTGTTATAGGTGTATAAATCAGTGCAATCTTTTTTGGAGGGAAATTTGGCAAAATCTATCAATATTTTACATGCATATACCTACTCTCTAATCTTTTTATATGCACAGTTAGAACTTTATTTCACAGATCTATTTGCACAGATGCACAGTGATACCCACATCTGTATATTAATTACAGAATTTTTATAATGACAAATAAATGGAAATGACACAGTGTGTGTCAGTAGGAGCTGGTTAAATAAATTATGGCTCCTTCACACAACAAAATAATACACAGCCATTAAAAAGAATGAAATAGATCTATCTGTGCTGACATAAATAAATGTCCAAGATATAGTTGTAAGTAAAGAAACAATTTGTAGACTAGTATGTTAAGTGTGATCCCATTGGTGTGAAAAAATATAAAGGGCATACACACAGAGGCACAAACACACTCATGCAGGTGAGGTGTGTGTATATGAGAATTCAGTAGAGAAGATCCCTAGTCCTTTTCCCTGCTTGATGGGGCATTGTGGTGCTGTACTCAAATTGGGGTTCTTTGCCTAGTTCCACCTTGGGATAGCAAGCATCCCCTTGGGATAGCAAATAGTAACATTGTCTCTTTACTCTCCTGAAATTACGTTCATAAAAAATATAGCCTATCTTCATATTTAATTTCAAATAAAATCAAAATAACATCTTAACTATGAGATGAAGGAGAAAGGAATTGTTTATAATTAAATGCTGTGTACTTTGATAAGTGTGTCCTCTGCGTATCTAACTGCGAGACACAATGAAGTAGTCTGGGGCGTGCGCCATGCAGGATCACGGTGAATGCAACAGCTCCGAAACAGACGTATGCAGGAGTGTGAAGGTAGGGACTCATACTGCCTCAAACTCTTGGCAAAGTTAGAAGTAAAACAAGGTACGTGCTTTGCTAGGTTTACATGGTAGTTGTACTCCTAGAAAATCCAGTGTATATTAAGATCGTGGAAATTGCAAGTTTACATTTATATGTAAATGAAGTCCAGTTGTGGATTCAAATAATTACAGATTTTTCGTGTACATGAATGTTTGGCAGGCCATGACAATAGTACGGGACTATGAAACACTCTTTATTGAATGAGACTGTTCCACTACAAGCCAATATTACTCCTCAATCATATAAAAGCCCCCACAAATTTTCAAAACACCCTCTAGGGGGCAGTTGGCAACCCCACTGAGAACTGTCAGAATCCCTTGAAGGAACGCCCCCAAAGGCTGTTAGGGGGGCTTCCATGTCCCCATGTGGCCTTAATTTAATTCCACCTGTTAGGGGATGTGCTGACACAGTTTTGAACTCCTCAGGGGAGAGCTTGAGTCTTCCAGCCCCATACTTTACCTTCTCCCACATTTGTACTTGAGCCCATCCCAGGGCTCTAGCCTGGATGGCACGTGCCAGCCTGGGGTCTGGGAGGGAAGGGGAAGGACAGGTGGCTTCCATGCTGTTCCATCCTGGCCCTCACACTCCAGGCTGCCTAGGGAAGATCTCATTAGAGAACGAGTAGATTTCTCTTTGTCGTTTATATGCCACATTAAATATTAAGTTAAACCCCTACTCTACCAGCCAGGGCCACGGTTCAGAAACTATTCACCATTTGCAAACCAGTGACATGGCCAGCCAGTTCCTGCATTGTCAGCAGTGTGGGCCCTTCTTGATTGGGACTAATGACCTGCAGGTGTGTCCTTGGGCCACAGGCCTGCTGCTTGGGCAGCTACTGTGCCTACCTGCCAGGGAGGATACTGAGTGGGATGCCAGTGAAGGTCCCGGCAATCTTGCCCCCAGCTGTGCCCACCTGACCCTTTACCTGGGAGAACAAGAGGAATAGGGCAGCCTGTGTCCTTGCTGGCCCCTTCCCCTGAGGACCGTCTCTGCATCAGCAGGTTGGAATGACAGGAGAAGACTGAGGGAGGCTTCTTCTGCTCAAAAAGTTTGGGAAATACTGGCCTGGTGGATGACCGAGGCCCTGGGGACTAAGGATCCCCCTGGGCACTGTCCCCTCTAAACAACAGAGACCATACATAGGCACACACAAAGCACTCACAAAGACAGACAAAATGGCTGCCAAGTCCCTGTGACTACCAATTCCAACTTTCTGTATCCCTGAGGTTCAATGTCTAAAGCCTCAGTTTCCCAAACTTGGCAGCCCAAACTTCTGCCTTTTCCATCTAAGTAATAGTTGAAGGCTGGAGGAAAGATCACCAGACCAGGAATCAGAGGAATGGGTTTCTCCGCCACGTAACAGTCTATTTTTTTGGCAAATAGATTGACCTCTCTGAGCCTTAGTTTTCCTATCTATGAAATGGGCATGGTAATTTCTACCCTGCCTGACTCCTTTGGCTATTACGAGGATCTAAGGGGGCAAGGGTTTGAGAGCCGCCCAGGGAGCATCTGAGTGTGTGTGGGCAGTTGTGGGAAGAGATCTGGAGGGGTCAGCTACCCAGCACTGGCACTTCCCAGACTCCCCCAGGGTCAACATCCTGACCACAGATGGGCAGGGTGGGAGGGTCACGTTGTCTAACTGCTCACTCCCGAGCTGGGGAGATTCAGGTCCAGAGAGGGGAGGTGACCTGCTCAAGGAACTGGAATTGGGGCTCACCCAGGGCTCTGGCCTCCATAACCTGCTGCCATTATGTGGCCCAATGGACTAAGAAATTCCAGTTTAAATTTCCAGGGGGCATTTCTTCTAGCATATAATTGAGAATATCAGCAGGAAAACCAGGCTGCCTGACTGGAAGCCCAGCTTCACCCTATTCTAGTAGGTGACCTTAGGCAAGTTACTAGCCTCCATGCCAAGATCCCCGTCTGTAAAGTGGGGCCTGATGTTGAACTCCCTCCCAGGCTTCCTGTGAGGATTACATGTGTGGGCCATGCAGGGTCTTAGCATAGAGCCTGGCACAGGGTCAATCCTCAATAAATGGTAGTTAGTAGTATCTTCCTGGACTCGTGGACCAAAAAGTCTGGCCAGGTGCCAGCCTGCCCTGAATGCTGGTTGCTCATCTATGTCTCCATGGGGAACAGTTCTTTTGACCTGTTTTTTTATGAGCCATTTTGAGGCTCAATCAGACCCCACTAAATAACTCTTCCCTCAGAGTAAAATCATAACGAATAATAAAAGCAAAAAGACGAGAAATGCCTTGTGTATCCAGGCTGCCAAAAGGTGCTGGGAAAATGACAATGAAAGCTATAGTTCTCATAATACCCTATAACCACGCTCAGCCAGGGAGCTTTCCTAGGAACCCCGAGGAAGTTGCTGGGTGTCAGGGTTGTTGTGTGCATTGGAAAGGGAGCCGAATAGCAATGGTTACTGTTTAGTGGACTGTCACTCTGTGCCCTGCTGGGAGTATGTTGGTTGCTGTGGTGGACAGTCCCTGCCCTCACTGGGCTTACCTGCTGGGGAGAGCCAGACAATTCACAGCAAACAGAAAAAATGGGTAATGTAATTTCATAGTGGCATGTGCTCTGAAGGAAACAAACTGGGGGAGAGAGTAGAAAGAAACTGGGGTTGAGGGGCAAGGGTGAGTGGGGTAGGTCGGGGGATGAAGCAGAACCACTCTAAAAAGGTGGCATTGATCTGAGATCTCAACGATAAGAAGCATCTGAAGATTTGGGGGAAAGGCATTCCCGATAGAAGATACAGGGGCTCAGAAAAGTCCTTTTAAATGTATAAATGAATGAGTGAATGAAATGCCAAGGGGGCGGGACCAAGTCTCAGTTCCCTCTCCACTGCCAGTTGGGCCGAGCCCACACGCAGGGAGTCCTCAGGGAGTCCTGAAGTTGGTTTCCACTAACTTCAGGCGTTAGGCGGCTCGACCCTTCACCCAGCCCAGGGATCTATTCTACATCAGGGCTTGGTCACCTCTCTTGATGGGGATTTCACTGCATCAAAGGCAAAGAAGCTTCAAATAGGACTACCCTAAAGGTGTTCTCTGTTGAAGTGATCTCCTTCCCCACTGGCAAGCCAGAAGCTGAGGTGTCTGCAAAGTCCAGGCCAGCATCTGTGCTCGGAACTCAGACCTAAGCACTGCCCAAAACATCCCTTGGCTGATATTTGGTGTCCCCATGGTGCAACCCGAAGGTTGTTTGGTCGCATAGTGTTTTTAAACTTAAAAACAAAACAAAACAAAAAAAAACCCTAACATTTTGAAGATCAGGGAGCAACCCAAATGTCCACCAGTAGGGGACTGGTTAAATAAAGAAGAGCTCACGCATACGATGAGGTGCTGTACAGCTGTAGGGACAAATGAGGAAGCTCTTTATGTCCTGATCGGGAAGGATTTTTTAAGTTAAATTATTCATGGAAAAATCAAGAATAATGTGTACAGGTGCTACCTTTTGTGGAAAGAAGCGGGGGCAGTGGGAATGTATATCTACTTGTGCACACATGCATGAAGAAACACTGGAAGGCTGCTCAGGAACTTAATAACGTGTGCACTGGATGTGGGAAGAGGACTTTTTACTAAATATCATTTTTGATACTTTGAATATTTGTCAATATATCGTCAAAAGTTAAATTTAAAAGTGCCTTAGAAATCAGATTTAACCTAAAGATTAAAATGTCTAACTTTTCTTTAAAAATTGGAAGACTTGTCCACCTTGGGTCCACATTCCCATGTGGCCACACTCAGGTAGAGCCGAGAAGTGGTTGCCCCTCTAGATAAGCTGTGCACTCCTGTTTGTCCCAGACTCTCCCTGGCCAGCTTGTCTCTCTTACCTTGCCTGCGGGCCCAAGTGGGCTTTGGAGTTTAAGACCTTACTCCAGCCCCATCCTTCCTGTCTCCTCTTATTCCTACTCCTGTCCAACAGAAACCCCCTCCTGTCAAGCCAGGAAGGCTGTCCACCTGGCCTTGCCTGTCTCTGACTCCAGGTCTTTATCAGGCTGTTCTCCCTGCCTGGAATGGTTTTCCCCACATAGCAGCTCAATATGTAAGCCATCCAACGGGGAGGGTCTGGGTCACTGAGGGCAAAGTCCTTGAAAAACACAGCATTTGATCCCAGTGCCGTGATGTTACACTCTCTCCAAACCTAAACGTTGTGGGTTTGCTTCACGGGATCACAACCTAGAGAGAAAACTCAATATTCAAGACTGGGACTTTCCCAGATATACAAGTCTATTTGCATTCCAGGAAGATGCAAGGTGAATCTGATGGGGGTTTAAAATATTTGGTTTGGGATTGTTAGACTCAGAGTTATAGATTCTACAGAAACCTGGAATTGGGGGATCTTCGTGTTTGGAAGGATACTCAGTGGTTCAGAGACGCTGGAGAGCTGATCATTTTTAAAGCCAAAATGAAATTCAAGCATCTCTGTAATTAAAAGGCATATCAAAGGAAAATATGATTTGCTTTCAGGTTAGCATAGTGTTGCCAAGAACTATTTTTTGATAAAAGAATTAATATTTGTGTAAAGTGCAGTGTCAATTTTAAAAAAAATTTCAGCAGAAAATGCTCTTGTTGTGTCTGACCTTGTATTTTGTAGGATAAAAATAAACAAAGTTGGATGGCCATCCTGGTAATGCACTCATAGATTTTCACACTTGCAGGCAGCTTGGAGACCGACCTTTCCAAATAGCCTTGGAGCAGGTCTCTGGGCCTCCAGCTTCCCGGCCTACCCGGCTGTGATCCATCTTACTAAAATACTGATTTCATTATTTGAAAATAGCTTGTTCTCCTGGTCAGAGATCTCCACTGCCTTGCCATTATCAGGAAAATAAAATATACCAAACTGTAGTGCCCCGGCAATTAGCAGAGCTGCCGCCATTCATCATTGATTCATTCATTCATTCATTGATTCATTCATTCATTCATTCACTTACTCACTCATCTCTCCATCAAAACTTAACTTCTCCTTCATGTCAGATCATAACCTAGACTGGGTCTTGAGGTTTGTAAAATCCCTGCCCTCAACATATTCATAACCTGACAGGGGAGGCAAACATGGGTACATGTACGAAACAAAACAAGTAAAATAAACAAGAAAAAGAAAGATAAGGACCATGAAAGAAGCCAAGTGCTTTTGAGAGCAGGAAGAAATAATTGCTGCTCTTGGACTGGGGTTTGGGGAACGTTTTGTGGAGGACGCCGTGTCTAAGCTGCTCTGGGGAACCACACGCTCTTGGTTTCTCTGCTCTGAAACTTGCTTTAGTCTCTCTCAAACCCCCTATTATAATTCCTTTTTAATCACAAAGTAATACACGCTCATTGTAAAATAGATTCAAGTGGCTCAGAAGTATGTATTCCAACCTGTAACCTTATCCTCTCACTCTATTCCTAACCCATTCTTCTGGTATCGTCAGAGTTGACAGTTTGGTATATTTTGTCTCTCCAGAAACTTTTCTACGCATAAAAAACATATATCAGGTTATACAGACATAGTTTATTTCCTATAAACAGGTTTTTACTCTTCATATACTGTTGTTCAATTTTTGAAATTTTTACTTCATGTTTTATGGACTTTCAATATGTTGGTAGGTACAGAACTTCCATCGTCATTATCTGTAATGTTCTAGATGAACCATCATGAACTTTTCTCGAGCAGTATGGGCTAGAGAATCCGTAGCCTCAGGGCTAAGGAGTGAATCTCTCTCAGTATTTGATACTCAGGGCTCCAGGTAGAGAAGGACCAGGTCCAGGAAGGGGAGAGAGCAGGGAACCTTGTCATCCACAGTGACCCAGGACTGTTGGCTTAGACACACCAGGGCTGTGAGGGAGGAGGTATGGCTGCTAGGAGCACAGGAGAGGAAGCCACAGGGAGGCAAACTTCAGTTGAGCACAGAGAACTCTTTTAACAGTTTGAACTCCTGGAAACCAGAACAGGCTCCCTCAGGAGATAATAACAATGATAGCTAATGTTTATTGAGCATTTGTTATGTGCTTTGGTTCATTTAATCCTTTACTCCATGAAACATCGGTACTATTTTTGTCCCAATTAATACTTAAAGAAATGGCCTGAGTTCACACCGCAGGAAGTAGGAGAGCTCATTTTCTCCTAACCCCATACAGTATTGCTTTTGTTGGTAGTGAGCTCCATATCATCAGAAGTATCCAAGCAGAGATCTCTCACATTCACCTGCAGCACAGCTAGACCACTGGCTGGAGTCTGTGGAAGCTGATCCAGGGCTGTCTTTTTACCACCTTCCAACTTAGCCATAACAGGTCCTGACTCCAAGCCTTTGTTTCTGCTGATTCCTCTGCTGACGATGCTTCTGTCATTGGCGTGGAGGTGGTGGCAGTCTGCTGTGAAAGGAGAGCATTGGGCTGACTTGGAATCAGGATCACAGATCTTCATTCCAGCTCTGCCATAACTCCCCAGTGACTTGGGGAACACCCTGCCCCTCTCTGAACATCAACTTTCACATCTGCCCGAGGGGTTTATAATCCTGGCTCCTCCTCTCCTGGCAGGACTGTGGGGAAGTGCACCTGAGCTGAAGGCTGTAAAGAGCTGTGCACTTTCTCTTGAGCTCATGGAGCCCATGCCACCTTGATTGGCAGGTGCTCAGGTCCTGTGTCCCCAGCAGGAAGCTGAATGTGAGCTGGGGCAGGGCTTTGCCTGTGAAAGGCTATCACGACACCTGACGAAGGACTGGGGAACCAGCAGGCTGCCAGTCTCTGCCACGGGCATTCAGGGCATGTGTCCAGAAAGCAGTCCCCAGGTGCACTTCTTTCAGAAGCCCTCCTCAATTACCCCACAGAGTGATGTCCCCCTCATCGGGGCCCTGGATGGGCCCTGGATCAGCCTGCCTGTTATCCCAGTGTGCCTTGATTCTTTGTGTCCAGCCTACCTTTCTCTTTAGACCATGAGGTCCTAAGTGATCTCTGCCTTCCCCAGCACACCCTAGCACGGGGCTTGGAACATAGTAGGAGTGCTTGTAGAATGGATGGATGGATGAACAAAGCTGTCTACAATGATTGGTTGTTACTAATTTCCCCAAACCCCACCCTCCTAGGTTATTGTCAAGATTATTGGCATGATTCACACATTTACATACACACATCTTTGATGAGCATAAGGGACATTTGAATGCAAGATATTATCACAATTATTCTTTCTCTCCAAATGCATTCGCTTCTATTGGTCTGCTGCCTTTTTCTCCCCCAATGTTCACAGCCAGTTAAAAACTCTCTCTCTAATTCATCTCTGTTAGCTTTTCTTTTCATTACCTGAGAGGCTGTAGAACTTCTCCTTCCACCCCAGATCTTCTGTAAATGTTTGGTAAGGCTGGTTTTAGCATGAATCCCTAGGGGCACCCACTGCTGTCAGAACTTGCCCATCCAGAGAAGTGTTTGCCCTTCCAAACCCACTAGTTCCTTTTGTAAACCTCTTTTAACCCAGGTCCAGGATGGTGTCACATGCCCACCTCAAGGACAGGGTGGCAAGCCACCTATTTGGGCACTGGCATCTAGGGTAGGGGCTAGGATAAGGACTCTCCCCGCAGAGCTGATCTCAATCCTGAACAGGATTTAAAAACCCAGAGTCAACAGCAGGGGTGAAAACTAATACTTGCCTCCCACTCCTAAGGCACCAGGCATTGTGCTAAGCTTTTTTCATATGTTAATTTGTCTAAACTGCAAAGACCCCTATGAGGGAGTTAGTCTTCTTATCCCCATTTTATAGATGCAGAAACTGGGCACAAAACAGTACAGAAACTTGCTTGAGGTCACACAGCTCCTAATTGGTGGAGCCAGGTTTCAAATGCAGCCAAATTCTAGAGGTCACACACTTGCCCTCTGTACAACACTGCCTCTCATCTACCTGGTGTGTCAGTGGCAGGCGGGAGAAATGACCAGAGGAGGTCTGAGTTGGGCAGAGCCTGATATGGAGAATAGACCACAAACAAAGCCACCTGCGGGGGCTGTGCCTGACCTGGCTTGTCTTAACCTTGGGTAGTATCTTTTTTTTTTTTTTTTATAAATTTATTTTTAATTTATTGGGGTGACAATTGTTAGTAGAATTACATAGATTTCAGTTGTGCAATTCTGTATCACATCATCCATAAATCACACTGTGTGTTCACCACCCAGAGTCAGCTCCCCTTCCAACACCATACATTTGATCCCCCTCACCCTCATCCCCCACCCCCCAACCCCCTTACGCTCTGGTAACCACCAAATTACGTTCCCCAGATTAATTTTCAAACCCCGTGGCCATCCTGTGGTCACCGACTGCCCTCCAATCCCCTCACCCTCCCCCCCACCCCCCACCCCTCCCGCCCATCTAGCAACCCTCAGTTTTTCCTCATTGTCTCCCAAACTGTTTCTGATTAGTTCATTCACTTATTCTTTTCTTTAGAATCCGCAAATAAGTGAGATCATATGGTACTTATCTTTCTCTGTCTGACTTATTTCACTTAACATAATGTTCTCTAGATCCATCCATGTTGTTGCAAATGGTAAGATTTCTTTCTTCTTTATGGCTGCATAATACTCCATTGTATAAATGTACCACAGTTTCTTAATCCAGTCATCTACCGATGGGCATTTTGGTTGTTTCCATGTCTTAGCTATTGTGTATAGTGCTGCAATAAACATAGGAGTGCATAAAGATTTTTGAATTGAAGTTTTGGATTTCTCCGGATAGATACCTAGGAGTGGAATTACTGGATCATAAGGTAGTTCCATTTTCAGATTTTTGAGATACCTCCATACTGTTTTCCATAGCGGCTGCACCAGTCTGCAATCCCACCAACAGTGCACAAGCGTTAACCTTGGGTAGTATCTTGTTGAAGGGCATTAGGTTGACTCACTCTCCAACAGCTGGCACCCCATAAACCAGCCTGCACCCAGACAGACCTGCCCAGCCGAGCTGGGCCTCAGCACGCAGTAGGTCCTTAGCGGAGCTTTGTTGAGTAGATGAGCAGACAACAAAGGTATCATTGTTCCTTCTTTCTTGGAAAACTTATGCTGTGTACCTTCTGGCATGTTCTTACCTGGGCCAGGTCACCTGGCAACTCCTTGGCAACCCCATGGCTCTCAGCCCCTGTAGCAACTTCCCCTCAGGTTATTCCCTGAGGGGGGACTGGCACTTCCAGCAACTCCCCACCTAGACCAAAGCTCCCTTTTGTTGTTTGTTTTCAGGAAAGAAAGCAAAAGAAAAATAATTGGCACTGCCTTTCGTAAATAGACTTTCTTCCTCTTTCACTGGTCAAGTGCCCGTGGAAGACTCCTGCCATTTAACTTCTGGTTCTCTGTAGGAACAAGTCCGTTCAAGTTCCCAACTCTTCATTCACACCACACCCAGTCGGCTTCCGGCTTTCTCATCTCATCTTTTATTGCCCTGCCTGCCTGAGAGGAAAAAAGATGCCAAGTAAAAGTCCAGCTGGTCAGGGGTTGGAGCTTTGTCCCAGGCACTTGGGCAGGTTGGCAAGGACCCCCCCGGCGAGTGGGAGCTCGGGTTCTGTTGGGCTGTCCTGGCCCTCACACTGGAGTGGGCTGGGCAAGAGGACTCGCCTAATCAAATGGAACCTTGAGGTGTATCTCCTCGTCTCTTGGATCCCTGCCTTACATATGGTCCTGGTGGCTGGATTTGGGGCGGGTATCCAAAGCGTCCAAGGGAGGGGTGGGGGTGGCAGAGGGTGTGCTTAAGGACCCTGGACAGTAACTCTTTCCCAGGTGACCTGGCACTCTTACAGTGTCTTTCACAACCAGTAGTGTCAGTCCGGATAGTTGTTCAAAAGGTGTTGCCCCCCAAAAGACCACAGCTGGCATAAATAGCCATCTGTACCAATATGGGGGGTAGATTCTAAACAGATACTGTGGTTTTATTATTATCTTTGAGTTTGTTTTGTACTAATGAGTCTGATGAAGTAAAAGACTCGTATAGAACTCAGCCTGGAGTCACAGAGCCCAGGGTAAGACTCTCTGTCTCCCCAACACTCCCTCGTCTGGTCCCAAGCTCTTTTCAGCTGGCTCCTAACTCAGGCTCACGGGGCTAGGTCGATGCCTGTCTGGGCTGCCCGGAGCACACCTAGCAGCTGCCCGGTTTCTCTGTGGGTTGAGCATACATACCTCCGGCAGGAGCCATGGCACCCCCCTCCCCAGAGGAATCCCTTCTTTGACCTTTGTAATTATTCCTGTTCAATCTTCCTTCATGTTTTTTTCCTCCCCCCTTTTTGAGGTGCTCAACTTCTGCACTCTCTCCAGTGTATTAAGGATGTGAGTGAAATTGATGACTGGGATGTCTCGGGTCTTTATGATGATGAATGACTTTCACTGCCAAAGCTTTTATTGTCTGTGATTTGGGAAGAAGGGGGAACTGATATATCAAGGCTGCCTGTCACACCATTTAATACAGTTATAAATCCTGACGTCACTAACTGGTGGTCAGGAGCTGGAGAATTCCACCGGCCACCGCTTGGCTGAGCCTTTATGGATTTTTTTCCCCTCTCCTCTTTCTTTTCTTGACTGTCACGATTGTGTTTTGGGAGGGGTGATGGGAACAACTGGATGGTGACTTTAAAAATCCCAGGGGCAACCTGGCCTAGGGAGGACAGTGCAAGCCCTCCCCATTGTAAAAGAAGGAGCAGATGGCAGTCCTTTGAGTCTAAGGTGGGCAAGGGAAGTGTCCAGTGAAACCGAATCCTAAAAGTGTGCTAATACCTTCTTCCATGGGCACCAGCCTTTACAGCTTCCTGAGTGATTTTATATCTGTTATTTTTCATAACTTCCTTCCATTCTTGTGGGGGAGGGTGGCAGAGAGACACTTGATCTTCCCCTTTTGACAGAAGAGGAAACTGAGGCTCAGTGAGGCAAAGTGACTTGGCGCAGGTTATGCCACACCGAGCACACGCACAGGATGACTTCCTGGGTAAAGCAGCAGAGACTTCCTGTCAGGAATTTTGGACATGGAGTCAGACAAACCTGGGTTCCCATCCTAGACTCACCACTGGCCAGTTTCTGATCTCGGGAAGGTCACTTCAGTTTTCTGACCCTCAATTTCCTCACCTGGAAATAAGAATAACACTCTCCTTGTAGGGTTGTTATGAGGATTAAATGAGATAATGCATGTAAGATTCTTAGCAAGTTTCCTGCCCCATCAAAATTGCTCAATAAATGTTTTTAAAAGGCAGAACTACAATGAGAGAAGCATGTGGTAGGTGTCACAGGTGCAAGAGGAGGGACACCTATGCCTTCCCAAGATTGTGTAGGGAGGTGTCCAAGGCAGGCTTCCTGCAGGAGGTGACACCTGAGCTGATTGGAATGAGTAGGAATTAACCAGCTGGGAAGGCAGGTGAGAAAGGGCATGCCAGGTAAGGGGAACAACAGGATAAAGGCAAACATTGCATGGGGTGAGTGAGGAAATGCCAGCAGCTCTAGGAGTGGTGGGGTATGCAGCTGGAGATGAGGGAGGGGCCGGCCATGGAGGCTCCCAATGACCTGGGATCATAACCTGCAGATGCTCGGGAGACTGAGAAGACTTCAAGAAGGAGTGGCATCCTCAGAGAAACCTCTCTGGGGTCTTGACAGAGGGGGACATAATGAGGCTGAGCCTCGCTAAGAAGACCTAAGCCATTGAAGGTGGTTGTAAAAGTCCGGGAGAGAAAGACTGAGGACTTGGAGCCAGGCAACAAAGATGAGGATGGAGGAAAATATTTGAGGGGTAGAATTGGCGTTAGTCAAATATCAGGGATCCGTGAGATGCAGAAATCAGGGATGGCTCCCCTGGCTGGAGTCTGGGGGACTGAGTGGGTAAGGGAGCCCCAGCCGAGACAAAGACAACAGGAAGAGGATCTGGTCTGGATTCCTTGACTTTGTGGTGCCCCAGGAATGCCTAAGTTGAAATGTGGGCAATAGGAGAGGGGTCAGGGCTGGGGGTATGGATTTGGAAGTCATGGGCATGGAGGAGATGGGTCACCCCGTGAAGATGTAGAGGTGAAAAGTGTCAAGAGAAGCAGAGATCTAGGAAGGGACCTCTGGGGGACGAAGGGGGCTGGAGAAAGGAAGCCATGGAGAAGTCTGAGAAGAGGTGACTGGTGAAAGACAAAGCATACCACCCTCTCAGAGCCTGTAGCAGTCATCACTCTTGGTTGAGAACAACAGAATTCTCTCTGGCTGCTTAAGCAGGAAAGGGATTTTCTAAAGTATGTTAGGATACTCAAGAGGACCACAAAGCCAGGCTTGGAGACATCACAGCCGGGAACCACACCTGAAGCACACCTAAGCCACACCTGAACACCTGAACTACACTGTAGGAACTACACTGCTCTTGTGGAGATGCCATCCTTAGGCCTGTAGACATGGAGCCCTCAGCTCATGCTGCTATCGTGGACACCAGATGTCACCACTAGAACTTCTGCCTCAGCAGGTGGACTCTACAGGTGCCTGCTTCTTTGTGTCATTAGCTTCGGAATTAATCACTGACACCTGTACATGTACTTGGTAGAGCCAGTACAGTAAGGTGCCTGTGTCCTAGCTGCAAGAGGCTGGGAGTTCAAGTTTCTCATTTCTGCCTTGAGAAGCCTAAACTCTTAAGGTGGGGAATTCCCAAAACAAAAGAAAGGTGTTCAATGGTGTCAGATGGTCAAAAATGTTTGAAGAATTAAGGAGTGAGCAAAGAGATCCAAAATACCAAGGTCTGAAGCATCGGTTGACTTTGGCTGTTAGGAGGGCCTTGTCTTTGACTCATTTGTTGATTACAGCCAACCCCTTCCCATAGGATTTGAGGCATCATTAAGTTCAAACCCAAGGACATATGCACATGGGCCAGAAACCATGGAAAGAAAGGGGGGAAATGATTGTCCTGGATTCCAGGAAAGCCCTAGTAAGGAGAGGCAGCCGGACCCAAGCCTGTGGGGTTGCGTTGTTTTTTCAGGATTTGAGTGACTGTGGGTGAGTGACTATCCTGGCAGAAAGAATAAGGGAGAGGGAAGAAGCAAGGATCCAGTGGCACAGTCCCACCCTGGGAGGATCTAGAGGTGGCAGGGAGCCATTGCCCTTTGCCAGAACTTGGGTAGCAGCTGAGCTTTGACTGGTGGCTTTTCTCCAGCAGTAGGATCAATAGCGTCCCCTGTTGGTCTCCAAGAGAAAGCCTCCTGTTCTTAAGGGCACAAAATCCTCAGCACCAGACACAGGGCTGGGCTCAGAAGAGTGGCTTGGAAAAGGTTTTCTGAGCAAAAGAATGAAGCAACCAGTAAGCATTTCTTTGGTTTTAGCTCTATGGCAACCATTTTGCCAGCACCACAGGGAAACAGAGATCGACAGGACACGGTCCCTTGCCCTGGAAGGGTTTGGTCTAGTATCTTCTACCAACCGCCAAGCCAGGCAGCCTCACAAGTGCTGTGATGTGGAGCTGGACACAGGGGCTCTGAGAGGACTAAGAAGGGGCCGCATAGCTGTGGGTGGGCGGGCAGGGCAGGGCATCTGGGCAAGGTTTCCATGGAACGAGACATCGGTGGAGTTTGCCTGGTGCTGCCAGAGCACACAAGCAACATTTGCTAAGGCTTGGAGGCGAGTTGGGGGAAAGCGAGACGTTTAGGGTTGGAGTGAGGGTGAAAAGTTGGAGCCGACACTACTGCAGTAGGAATGGAGGCAGCGAGGGGTTTGGACTTGATCCAGAGGTGGTGCAGAGCCGGTCAGGGTGGGAGCGGAGGAGTACAGGTCTGTCTGCAGGGGGACTGGTGTATTGGAGGAGGTTGGGGCCAGGCAGGGAGACAGTCGGGGTGGGTGGCGCTGAGGGCCTGAACTGTGGCCAGAGTTGGCTGTGGACGTAGAGGGGCTGTGACTTGGTACACCCCCAACCTCCACCCCAGGAGTGTGGGTGGCGGTGGCTGGGCCTGTGGGTGCCAGGGTGTCCAGGCTGGGCCTTCTTGCCCAGGGGCGCCCAGAGCCTGCTGGGTGCCCTCATTATGCCACTCATGGGCGGGGAGAGACGGGAGCAGCAATCGAGACGCCGGCTGCCTCCTGCTGGTGTGCGGAGCGCTGGGCAAACCACATGAGATCCCATCTCGAGCATAATGTGCATCCGAGGACAAAATTAGATTGAGAAGTAAATGGAGCCGAAAATTTCCAAAGCATTTCCCGTCAAGAAGCTGTTTGATTTCGTGTTTTAATTCTCTGAGTCCTCCTGCCCGGTAGGTTCCTTTTGGTGGGGAGGGCTGGAGCAGAAGGAGCTCGTGATGGGAGGGGAATACTGGGGATCTGGGACCCCGGAAAGGAGGGCAGGGGAGAGGCCACAACTGCAAGGTGACCATGAGCCCAGGCTCCGTGAGGTTCCTTCTCCCCAGTGAACCTGGTTCAGACTTCAACAGCCCTGTGAAGAGGGTGTTACTGTCCCCATTTTGTAGAGAAGAAAATTGAGGGCAGAAATTATGTGGTAACCTGCTGAGGTCACATAAATAGTATGCAGTTGGCTGGGGTGGCAAGCACTGGCCTGTCAGACTTTAAAACTCAAGTTGATGCCCCGCTGGGTCGCATGTTTCCATCCTTTTACCAGAAGGCTCTGCTGTCTTCCTCCTTCTCATTCCCTCCTTCTCTCCTTCCTCCATTTCCAAAGCCCAGGAACCCTTGTAGGTAGGACAAGGGGTATAGCCCCATTTTGCAGATTTGAAAAGCGAGGCTCAGAGAAGTACAGTCAGTGAGGTACATTACACAGAGGGTGGAAGCCAGTGGCAAATTCTGTGAATTCCTGTGTGTGTTCTGATTCCTGTGTGTGTTCCCCCTACCTGCCCAGATCGGCAGGGTCAATACATAGAACCGCCTCTGGGCAGGAACCCAGCTGGTTCTGTCAGTGTCCATCCCTCCCTGGCCCAAGGTCACTGTGGGCACTGGCTCCCCGACGAGGGCTCATCCGTTTCCTGACTCCAGAGCCACTGCTGACTTGAGCCAGGCCTGCAGAGCCCAAGAGGGTGCCTGCGCCCTTAGATCCACTCATGGAGGAAAGTGATCTTTTTGTTTCATCAGGGACATTCATGCCCTGGACTACTGGATGGAAGAAAAAAATTGAGAATCAGTTTCTTGAACTTGAGGAGTATTCTTTGGAGACAGAGGGAAGAGGCAGGAAAAGAATCGAGAAACCCCAAAAAATTAAAAATTAAAAAATTTTTTAAAAAAAGAATCGAGAGACCAAGGGGAGGAAATTTGGATTGGGGGCCACGGTGGTTCTAGGGTGCAGGCCTGGCTGTGCATAGCTCTCTGGGCAAGGCCTGGCCCCCAAAAGGGTTTCTTCACTCACTAGCAGTGTGGGCAATTAGTGATTTTCCAATGATTGCTAATTTTAAAATATTTTTTGTCAAGAAAATTTTTGTTCAGATGAAACCTTCCTGGAAAGCCCGTTGTGTAAACCAGTCAGAGTGGAGGACCAGTGGTTTGGGGGTGCCAGTCCCAGAGACCCCCAAGTTCCACCAGGAAGCCCAAAGAAACACAACTGGAACCCTCCTGCACTGGTTGACCTTTAGCATTCTTCGGGCTCTGGTGCCCCTGATTCCGAAATGATTTTTGAGCCACTGCGAAGGTTAGGCTTTCTCAGTTCCAGGCCTGGCTCTCTGTGACACCCACCATCCTGTTACCCTCTGCAGCAGAGGCAGACTGGCCGAGCCACTGGTTTGGGATTTGTGACGGGCCTCCACCCACTAACAAGAGATCGTGAGCCTAGCTGAGGCTTAGACATTTACCTATTATTTCTTAAATAAATGGGCTGCCAGCCAGACATAGAAATAAGGCAGAGAACCAAATAATATGCCTTTCTCACGCTTTGTTTGATCCTCCCCACGTGGGGGGCCTGGGGTTAGGACTCTGGTTCACAGATGAGAATGTTCGGAAAAGGGAGGGGACCTACTTAAAGACACAGTAAGGGGGTGGAGAGCTTTCTGACCCCAGTCCAGGGCTGGCTGGGCTTCAGTGGACCTTCATACTTGGTCCTCCAGCCCTGACCTTACTCTTCAGCTTGAAAGGTCCAGTAAGTCCCTCCCACCATGCCTGACTTCGTTTCAAACTCATCCTACATGTGCGACTTGATGGTCAAGAGCACAGGCATCCTGGGTATCTAATCCCAACACCCCGCCCCATATTCCACCTTTGCAACCTTGACAAGTTACTTAACCTCTCTCAGCCTCCATTGCCTCCTCTGTATATTGTAGGTAATAATGGCATAGCTAACATTTGGGAGCACTCAAATGGGCCAGGCATCTCTCTAAGTGCTTTACATGTCCTAACTCTTTACAGTCTAAGAAGGTAGTATTATCATTAGCCCCATTTTATAGATGAGGAAACTGAGGCATAATCTTGTCCAAGGTTACAAAACAACAGTAAGTAGCAGAGCTGGGATTTAAATCTGGCAGTCTGCTCCCAGAGCCTTTGCTTTTAACAACTAGGCTCATTCAGCCTCTCAATAACCACCAGCACTGCTGCCATGACAACAATAAGAATAATTTCCACCTTGTAGGATTGTTTGGATGATTTAAATGAGATAATGTGCATAAAGCACATAGAAGAGTGTCTGACAAATAGCAATCTCTCAACAGAGCTAGCTACTATCAACTATCCATCGTATGCATGCATATTCATTGATATCACAGGTACATAAAGCAGTGGGTGGCATTATTGAGTGTTCACTCCGTGCCCAGCCCTGTACGACTAGAAGCTTTACATGCATTTGTTAATTTAATCCATGCAACAACTCTGTAAGGCAGATAGAATTATCTTCATTTATAGATGAGAATACTGAGACACAGAGAGGCTAAGAAACTCACTCAAGGTCACACAGCCAGCATGTGTGGAGCCAGGGTCTAGATCGAGACTGCCAGCTCATGACGCTTGTCTCTAACTGCCTTGCCACACTGCCCCCTTTTACAAAGATGCAATGTCCCCCAAGCTGGAAGTTTACTTCAGAAGAACTCCATGTGTTCATTTATTCCTTCTGTTTTACATTTAACGATCATCTAGTTTATGGAGACTCTTGGGAAGGAGGACTTTCCCAACAGTCAGGTCTGGGAAGTGTCTTCCTCATTAGCAACCTCGGGTGGGCAAATGTGATGAGAATACTGTCGGCCTTTAGTTGGGTCACCTCCATGTTTTAGTCCGGCCATGGGACTCCACGATTTTGAAATGTCATGGCGCAAAGAAACATTTTCAATATTCTCCAGCCAGCTTGGTGGGCACATACCGTGTTCAGGAGTGTAGATACGGTGGGTGTCCATCAGCAGTCTGTCTCCTGATGGTTTTTGCAGTTGCCATGCACTGTACGAGGGTCCTCCAGGAACCCATCCTGGACTGAGATGGGCAATTGGGCTTTTCTCCATCTGCTACTTATGATTATACAGGTCCCAAGCCAACTTTCAAAACACTGGTTTGTCATATCAGTTTCTTCAGAAGAGATGCACATAATTATGCTAGAGCTACAGACATAAGTGCAGTCTCTTCCAATGACAGCAGCCAGGTTCATCTCTATAGACGGCATGACTGAGCCTTGCCTGATACTGAGGTCCGTAAGCAGGCAGCTTGCTCTTCCACTAAGCACCACCCCAAACTACTGAGGTTTGGATTTCTTATGTCTGATTATATTGTTTTCCTGTCTCCGTCCTTGTTGCTCACCTGTCACCTGTCACTTCTCCTAATGTCAGTTTGCCTGACTCTAGAAGTCTCTCTCCTCCTCCTTATTTTGCTGCTTTCTATCTGCTAGGGGGCTGGGAAATCAAACCACTGAGCTTATTGGAACTGTGTGCAAACGAGGATTGGGCCTGCCAGAGTGGGTGCCCAGAGGGAATCTAGGGACAGGCTTTGTGCCCACCTTTCGGCTCCTCACAGCCAGATTGCCAAGATTGAGATGGCTTGATGGCATGTTTTGGATCAGTGGGACATCACCCTATTTACTGCCCATGCCAGGGCTGGAGGCTGGCTTGGGGGAGGCCTGGTGGGACCATGAGCTATGAATATGTGACTTGGCCAAGGTACTCCTGGCATCATGACGCTGTCCTTGAAAGCAAGAAGTCCCTGCTGTGACAGCTCTGGCCTGAGAGCTGCAAAAGTGGGAGCAGGGGACAGGGAGGAGCTGTGCCCTCCCTGTATCTTGGATTCATTATTATCTCCCCTTCAATACTGTGAGTGAGCCCCTTGGGGCACAGACAGTGTCTGGTTCTTAAGATAAAGTTAATTTTAAATCAAAAAGTTAATTTCAAATAAAAAGTAATACATGCATGGAGTTAAATATTCAAACCATACTGAAAAATATAAAATGAATACTAAATCTTCTTCCCCCAACCTCAGCCCTCCCACCCATAGTTCCTCACCCCAAAGTTAACCTTTTGTGTATACTTCCAGTAACATTTATACACACCTATCAGCATGTAGATTTAGTCTACTTTCTACTAGCACAGATGGAATCGTATTGTACATAATCTTCTGCATTTGGTTTCATTCATTCAATAATGCATCTTGGAGCTCTTTCCACACATTCAAATCCACACATTCAAAGAGACCTCACTGTCTTTCAAAACTGTGTAATATAGGGAAGTATCATAATTTATTTAAACCCAGCCATTATGGTAGACATTTGCGTTTTCGCCCTCCCTCCCTCCACGTTGCCCTCCCCCATCCCTCCCTCCTTTCCTCCCTCCCTCCCTCCTTCCCTTCCTCCCTCTCTTCCTTCCCATGAAATGTAAATCTTGGTGTTGTTTTCTGGGTATTTCCATAGGTAAAGTCCTAGAAGTAGAATTGCTGGTCAAAGGGGAGGTGTGTCCTGTATTTTGCAATTCATTTACTGAAGCAGAATAGTTTGGGGAGGGGATGGTAAAGGCATGACTCTGGCATCAGAGAGCCTCAGTTTGCATCCAGCTCCACCTATTTCTACCTGCATATCTTCTCTGCAAATCGGGGATTATAAAGGTTTATATCTCCCAGGGTAGCTGTGATACTTAAATGAGATGATACATACAAAACACAGAGTGTGGTGCCTGGTACATGGTAAGAGCTGAATAAATGCTAACTGTTCCTGTTGTGGACATTATATTATTATTATTATTATTAATTATTATTAATCATTGTCATCATCATCATCATCATCATTATTATTATCATCTCCCAGGTCCTCTGGAGCACTCGGGAAGGTGCTTAGAATTTGGTAGGTATCCGATAATGCATGAATGAATGAGTGAATGAATGAACGAATGAATGAAGCGATGAGCTAGCCCACCGTTGCCCTTGGCGTTCCCCTCCTATAAATACTGGCTTCCCTCTGTCCCTGGAGCCGCGCCTCGCCTGACATGGAGGCTAGGCGCCAGGAGTGTGGCAGAGCTTTCTGCAGCCTTTGTAGGTTTATTACATTGGATCAACAGTTGCTAGTTCAAGGACGATCGTGGCATAAATGTACGTGGAAATATTGACTAAGCCCCAGTGTCTGCTCTAAAATGCCAGGCAGATGAAATTCAAACACTCTCTTGAAATTGAAACACAGGGTTGGAGTCTGGAAGTTCTCAGTGATCCCAGGAAAGTAGACGAGGTCAGTTCAAATGAAGGAACGGGGAGGGTGGAGACTGTGGAGTAAACAGCGCCCTGATTAATGAATTGTCAGAGTTGTCTTCCCCACTCTACAAATCCAGATTAGATCTTTAGCCAGGAAAATTAGAGGGAGGCTAGTCAGAATTAGTTAAAAGTGGGGATTAGGTAATTTTCAGAAAAGAAATTTAGGGTTATTATTTCTAAGTAAATAATACCACCTAAACTAATGGCTAATAAACCTGTCATTAGGAGCCACCCAGGTCTGCTGTAATGACAGGATATGGCTCATCGGCAATTAGCCCGTCCATTGTCTGCAGGCGAGTTGGGCTGTTCCATCACTGCCAGCCTTTCCCCTCTAGGTGAAATACTCCCCCGGTGCATTGCCCGGCTCAGCACAGCCCTTTCCCATGGCAGGACCGAACAAAGGGAGACTTCAGAGCAGCCCCTGTTCAAACTGTCACACGTTTCAAACGCCAGCTGGAATGAAGGAGCCCGGTGATGTGTGTGCTGCTTGTACACATACACCGGGGTTCGTTCAGCAGCATTAGTCCCCTCCCCGTATCCTGGATGTTGGGCCGTTCTTCTTCCCCTCCCCTCAGATGGCAGTTTACTATCATCCGCTTTGATGTTGGTTGAAAATCTTCAGCTCATGTCACTCAGGCACTGTTGACTTTTTCCTATAAGTGTCAAAGTATAATTTTTTTAAAAAGTTAAGAACATAACTCATATACAAATATAGAAGGAACACCTTTGAAAATGTTATTAAACTCATAAATTAATCAGGGAACACATGAAAAAGATAAAAGTGCTTTCAAGAGCAAATAAGGAATAGGGGTTTATATCATCCATTGGGAAAGGCATTTAAAAAAAAGAAGTAGAAATAAAATTGCTAGAATAGATACAAAATTGGTTTATGTCTTACAGGGCAATAAACCCAAACTTTGGGGGTTATGTCTTCTATCTGATAGAAACCTACTTGTTAACATGTAACTTCCCATGTCTGGGTGCTAATCAAATAGTCAAGAATTGCCAAACATAGGTATGTTCTCTCATAGGCACGGTCCTTGGGTGTGCCTATTAATCAGCGCTCGTGACATTGAAAGGCTATGCTTTCTACCTTTAGATCTTTTTTTTTAAAGTTTTAAATAACGTTTAAATAATGTTTCTGAACACTCAAAAAGGTTTCTCATGGTTCTGTGACTTTGAGGAAGGGAAAATGTTCCAGACGTGTCTGCAAGTCCTGGTTAAATGATCACACTGAGACAGAATCAGAAGCATTGGCTTCAGAGCCCTCACTGAGCTCCTTTGTGGTTCCAGGTTGTCCTTCAGGGCAAGCTGAGGAGATCTGTGGCTGGACACCGGGTGCTAGGACAGGAGCCCTAGCAGACAGTCCAGAACAGAGGTGGGAGCAGGGCCGGGGTAGGGGGTCTGGGAGGAGGACACCAGGAAGAAGGGAAAGGAAAGGACAGTCTGTCCTGAGTAGGTCAGAGCCATGGAGGGAGGGCACTGAGGGGATGGAGAGTCAAGAGGGGCGTGGGGACTGACTGAGCATGAGGCAGGAGGAGTGTTTTTGAAACTGCTGTGGCTGGGAGGCTGGGGCTGTCACCCACAGAAACGAGGAAGATGGCAGGAGATTTGGGCAGCCCCAGGGAGCTGGCTGTGCTCATGCCCCAGTTTCCCAGAATTCACCTCTGCAATGCTTTTACTCTCTGCTCTGGCCTGTTCCACCCTGCAGGGGGGTTACCTCCTCTTTGTCAGTTACCTGGGCACCCAGGCAGGGCTCATCCCCTTAAAAGGCCTGGCAGCTGGTGAAGCTGGAGGTGGGGGCGGTCCTGCAGACAGGACTTGAGGGCTTTGAGGATGGGTACAGGCTGAAAATTGGCAGTCTGAAAGCTAAACATGGCTTTTCGACCAGTTTTCTTTAGCCCTCAGTGTATATTTTAAAAACTGGATTCATGTCAACATTCACATGGACAGGAGATTCCCCAATGAAATGAAGCCAGAGTTCCAGTTCTTTTGTAAATTAGCAGGAGCCGGGTAGGGGCTGCTATCTCAGGCCTGGTCGCCTATATGGACATGGGGTGAGAGGACCGCGGCAGCAGTGTGCAGATTGACAGCTCCTATCTCCTTCTCTAACTTCCTTTCCTGGAAACAGGAAAACAAAACTGATGCTTACCCTCCTTTCACTAGGATTTAATTGAGGGGCTCCAGGGAATCGAATGCTGTGGGTAGGAACTGCCATACCTGTCTCTATAGCAGCCAGCACCAGCTTCCAGTTCCATCAACACGGGGATAAAATGATGTCCCTGACTTATGGAATCTTGGAGCAGAAAACTCCCTGAGAAGCCATTTGTTCTCACTGCTTGAGTGTTCAGATGGGAAAACCAAGGCCCAGAGAGGGGATGGAACTTACCTGAGGTCACATAGCAGGTTACTGTTGCCCCTTCCTGGGGGGTGCAGGCTTCCTGGGCATTAAGAGTCCCCAGTGGATACAATTGCCACATGTGAAGGACCAGCTCCGCCATATTCCAACCAGCTCTGCCATATTCCCTTATAGCATGGGCCTTGTGTGTGGAGATTGCCCTCCTCTGAGTAGAACCTGCAGCCCAGAGCTGTCCAGGCCGGAAGACCTTCTCTGGCCATGCAGCCTCCACCAGTGTCCAGCCCCCACCCTCCCATCTTGTTCACAATAATTCACGGCTTCTTAGTGGCTTTCTTCTTTCCCTCGCTCACACACACAGTCAGGTAGATAGAGGGGGAGTTTGGTTGGTGCCCTGTGGTATTCAAAGTGAAGGGTTTTCACACTGTCAGGGTAATGAATTCTGTAAGGGTTTGAAGAGAGGCACTGGGAGGATCTCCATGTCATGTGTCTGGGAGTGACAACCCCCAGTGGTTAATTACTGCCACACGATGAGAACCGAGCTGGTAGCAAAATGAGATAAGTTCATTATGAGCTAAATTTGAAGTTAATTGGATTCACATTTCCCCCCATTAGTGTACATAGAGAAAACCTACCTAGAAATGGGCTCTATAAAAAAGAAAAAGTTGCATCTAAGCAAAAAAATGGATAAATCAGGCCTAGTTACGTTGTGGAGTTCACGATGACGGGCTTTCTGAGATGTTAGTGAGACGGGAACCAAAGTTCCTGTCAGATGGTAGAACTGATGTCGGATTAATTTCATCCTGACAGACATTTTCTGAGCACCTACTGTGTGCCACGTCAGTGCAGGGGCCTTGTGTTGACTGGTTGTTAAACACCCCCAGCCTCGGTGACATGCCTGAAACATGTTAGCGAAGGAACTGAGAAGGTGAAAGTGCCCATACACTCCAAGATCATGGAATCCCCAGCTCAGTGTGGGGAAAGTCCGTATAGGCCATCAAAGCAAATTTAAGGCTAAAATCCACTCTGGGTTTTCCCACCAGGTGGTGTCCAGCCTCTGCTCAGGTTTAGACAGGCCTTCTTAGAAAGTCCCAGGCAGAGACCGGGACTGATGATGTTAATGCTCAGCAGAGACTAATGATGAAAACAAGAAAAGGTAACAGTTATGAAATCTTGTATCAATCAGCTATTTCCACAACACTACTGCTTAGCAAACCACCCCAAAGGTCAGGGCTTAAAACAACAATCATTGCTTCTTGCTCATGCTCTTTGGGGTTGGCTGGGGGTTGGCTGATGTGGGCTGGGCTTGACTCCACTTGTAGGTTGGTTGGGTCCATCTCTGCTCCATGTGCCTCCTTTCCTCCTTGTAGCCACCTAGCCAGGGCCTGTTCTCATGGTGATGGCAGACGTGCAGAGGGCACACCCAGTTGCACAAGCATATGACAAGCTTCTGCTTGCCAAATGTCTGCTCACTTCCCATTGGCCAAAGCAAGGCACATGGCTGAGCCCAACCTGAAGGGACAGAGAAGCATAGTGCCTCCACTAGGGGGAACTGCAGAGGGTTTCTTTGTAGTTTCTCATAAATTTATTTGATTTTAATAAGTTTAATATTGTGTTTTTTTCCTACATGTTTGGCGTCAAATTATCACTTGTTTTTCCAGATGATGGTTATAAGGGTGAGGGTAAGGGTTGTGGCCAACAATTCCGTCTTCCAGAAGGGCTCACTGGGCTGACTGTGCCACATGTTTCCATGCTTCTTCTCTCTGACTTCCTCACCAGACCCCCTGAAAAAGGCAAGTTATTATTACTGCCGAGGTGGCACAGCGTGGGGGCGGAGAGTGCAGATTTGCCAGCCAGACTGACTGGGTTTGAAACCTGGCTCTCTTAGTACTAGTTCTGTGACTGTGAGCAAGTCACTTATACTTTCTGTGCCTTCGTGTCCACTGAGTAAAACTGATATAATAGTAGCTCTCTACTAGGGTTATTGTAGGAATGAGTAGGTGGTGGTACCTCGCTCGTCGTTTCCTCTCTATGAGGGTTGGCTATTATTTGCTCTAGATAAGTGTTGGCTATTATTATCTTCATTTTACAGATGAGGAAACTGAGGCTCAGAATGGTTAAGGAACTCTCTCAAAGCCACACAGCCAGTACGTGGGAAAGCAAGGATTCGAGCCTGGGCCCAGTGCACATTCTTAAGTGCTGTGCTCTGCCACTTCCTTTCCATACTGAGCTGCGGTCAGCTTCCCTGTGATTTCCCCACAGGGTCTCATAAAGTTTATTGGAAATTTTATAATCAGTGAGGGTTCAATGGACTAATGTTCATGAACTGCCTACCCCAGTACCTGGCACAGAGTGAGGAGGGGTTCAGGGTCCTGCAGATGACACAGACGCTGTCAGTCTCTCCCTTCTTTGCCCAGCACATCACAAGCGCTCACTCAGACTCTTTGCTTTTGTGGCCAGTCCAAGGAAGGTCGATGCAGCCACAGGCCACAGCCTCTGTTTCTAGGGACATCTGCGGGATGAAAATGAAGCCATGGACAATGCAAAGGAGTTGCCCGGTGACAGGGACCTCAGAGGCAGAGTTATTTGTAGGCTACACGTGGCCATTGGTCACTACTCACTGTGTACATTGCCAGCCCTGAGGGCTGGGAGGAGGGCCTGGGGATAAAATGAGTCCCCAGGCTGAGTCCTGAACCTTGCTGGAGTTGATACCGGGCCCCACTGAGGCTGGAAGCTCCTAGCACCACCTGCCATTGTCTAAGGAGGACATATTAGCCCTCCAGGTAGCAGCTCACATTACAGGATTGATTGTGGAGTGTCCAGAGCTGCAGGCGCAGTTGAACTTTAAGGCAGAAAAATCTACTCACAGTTGAATTATCCTTTGTGTATAGGCACACACAGGCCAGTGTAGGCTCTTGGATATCACTGAGCTAAGAACCCTTTTATTTTTTTAATTGGGAAAGACTGACGCTCAGAGTGGCTGGCTGGTCCAGAGCCCCACAGCAGTTCAGTAGCAACACTGGGGCTGCAATCAGTTAAAAGGGCCCCGAATGGCCTTTTAGTCCTCGCTTACCCACGAATAGTTATGGGCACTTGCTATGTGCAAGGCACCGTGCAGCCCTGTCCCCATGGAGCAGACTAATCCTGGTGAGTTTATGCCCAAACGGGCATTGATACCCACCTTCCGTTCTGGCTTCTGACAGCCCATCTTGGACCCCCACTCTCTCTTTCCTGCTTTAATCTGCTCACCCCTTCCAGTTGCTGACCTGAATAATTGAACGTCCTACTTCTCAGCCCTCCTTCTTTGCTTGTTTTCTCCCACCCACCCCCTACCCCCACCCGGAAGCTCAGGCTGGGGCCCAGCCATCTGGGTTCAAATCGCAGCTCTCTTTCCTACTAGCTGTGTGACGTGAGGCAGGCCGCTTAACCTCTTCCTTCCTCCTCCGTTCCCTCTTTTATAACGTGGACATGATCACTGTTAGAAGCTCCTAGAGTTGTTAGGAAGATAAAGTGCGTGAATGTATGTAAAAGAGTAAGAGAGTCTGGCACAACCTAAGTGCCACCTCATCGTTGCTAATGTCATCTTCTCCAGCTTGTCTGTTCCCCTGACATGATCCTCCCTTCGCACTGGGAGGGGGTTTGGAGCAGGGGGATCTTCAGAGAAGGCAAATACCACAGATTTGAGGACCTAGAAAAGTCTTCACAGAGGAGCAGGTTCCTGAGGGTGGCATCTGGAGACTGCACGGAAAGTTTAATTGATAAGAATGGGAGAAGGACAGTTAGCACGGGAACAGCATGAACAAGGGCGCAGGGCTGGAAAAGTGAAGGGCAGTTTGAGAAATAGCCCCAGGGTCAGAGTTGATGAGGCTGGCAAGGTCACAGGTCGGTGGCACAGATGGAGGAGGGCCTTGGAAGCCAAAATAAACAATCTATACTTAATTGAATAGGCCGTGGGGAGCTGCTGAATCTAGAAAGGGGTTGATTCTAGACACCCAATACCTGGCTGTCTCACCAAACGTTTTCTACTCGTTCTAGTAAATGGGCTGATTATCTTGTGATTTTTCCAGACTCGAGATGTATCCAGCTAATGACAATTTTGGTGTTCCCCCCCCGCCCCAATGTTTATCCCTCTTTTATCTCTATCTTGTCTGCTCGTACTGGCTAAAACTTTCAGTACAGTTTTCAGCGATAACAGATTTCCTTGACATGTTCTTGTCTTTAATAAGAATGCTTCAGGTATTTCACCAATTAGGGAAGATGTTGCTCTAGATTTAAGATCAATATCAGATCAAAGAAGTATACTTCAATTCTTATTTACTGAGAGGTATTATAAGGAATTAGTATTGAATTTTAGCCAATGCCTTTTCCATCCTTTTGATATAATCATGATTTTTCTCCTTTGATACATGAATATGATTTCCCAACCAATACTTTAACATTAAATCATCCTTGCATACCCCAAATAAGCATTATTTGGTCATGGTATATTATTCTTTCTCTGATATTGCTTGATCAGTGAGATAGATTTTTTGCATGTATATTAAAAAATTATGAGACTAGCCTTTGATTTTCATTGTGATGCACCTTTGTTAAGTTTTTACATCAGGATTATGCTAGCTTGGCAAAATGAATTGGAAAGATTTTCTTAGTTTTTTACATATCCTGAAACAGTTTAATAACAGAAATACATATTCCTTGAAGGTTTAGAAGAATTTTCGAAAAACAAAAACAAAAAAACTTGTTCAAGAAGCTAAATGGATGAGGCACCTTATTTTAAAAAATAATTTAATTAAAAAAAACAAGTTTTTATATTTCTCCTATGATTATGGGTTGTTTATATTTTCTACCTCTTCTTGAGTTAATTTTAGTAATTCATGTTTCCTAGAAACTTACACTTTTGGTGAGATTTCCATATTTATTGGTGTTGAGTGGCCATGCATTTTCTTTCTTTCTTTCTTTCTTTCTTTTTTTTTTTTTAAATATCATCTCTTCCATATCTCTGGTTGTGTCTTCTCCTGATTCCTTACTTTGGAATTTGTGTCTTCTTTTTTGAATCTCTCCCTAGGGTTGTCTATCTTACTGGTCTTTTCAGATAACAATTCTTGGCTATATTTGTTGATGTGTCTGCTTTTCTGTTTCCTAAGTTGTTATTTTTTGCTTTTTGTTAATCGATTCCTTCCTCCTTCCCTAGGTTATTTTATTGCTTTTTAAATCTGGCTTCTTAAGCTGAGCGAGGCTTTGGTGAGGCACTGATTTTTCAAACCCTTGCTTTAGGGATCAAGGTTTGAAAACCTGTGTAACAGTGGCAAAAACTTTTGGGATTCAGACATGCCCAAATGAGCAGCTCCCCATGGAAGACAAAACCCAATCCCAGGAGCAGGAGAGGTGGATTCCAGTCCCAGCCTTGCCTCCAGTCAGCTGAGGGTCCTTGGGTACATCCCTTCCCCTCTCAGGATGATCTTATCCGTCTCAGGCAGCAGGTGGGATGTGGATCTTGTGTGGTTTGGCCCCCACGAGTCCCCTGCCCTGGGCAGCCTCCTATCAGGATAATAATGCCCTCCATCTTTCTGGAGGAAGATTTGGCTTCTTCCCAATGTGCTTCTGGTCCCCACCCCAACACATATGTCAGTAACACTGCCGTTGGATTTCCTTCTGCATAATGGAGCCAATAAGCAGTGGTGGCAGTGTGGCCTGAAGGCAAAGCTCTGCCTGGGTGTCCCGCTGAGACGCGAGGAACCTCTGGACTCGGGGACAGAAGCACAGCCAGGTGTATGCGCACGGCAAGTGGAATGGCTAAACATGTGGACTTGGACATTGGATTGCTTAGATTTGAGTCCTGGCCCTTACTGTGTAACCCGGACAAATTACTTGACCTTTCTACATCTCATGATCCTATAAAATGGGAATAGTATCAGTACCTTATCTCATAGAGTTGTTGAGGGTTAAATGAGTTAATAATTTAAAATTCCGAGAACAGAGCCTGGTGTTTTGTAATTTCTGTGTTAGTATTTGGGGTTTGTTGTTGTTATTAGGGTGTGAGCTGGAGGCAAGGCCCCGGTGGGAGGCCCCGGTGGGTTGGTGGAGGAGCCAGCCCACCAGAATAGCCCCAGCCATGGCTGTCTTCTCTACATGTCTCGCAGCCTGGCCCCTGGCACTACGACCTGTACTGACCAGTCTGCACTGCACTGGTTCTTGATCACGGAGGAGAGGGCTGTTATGGCCTCCAGAAAGCTCCTGCGTCTCTAGCAGGGCCACTTCCTTCATTGACTTAATAAATATTTGTAGGCCTGTGCCATTCTGACCTTGGAATACAAAGACATGGTCCTGGTGTTTACATTCTGTAGAGAGAGGAGCTGCCATAGAGGGTGTGGGTGCTGGGTTGGAGGAGGGTGAGAGGCGGAGGCATAAGATGGCTACAGGCGGGGGGCACAACTCTTTAAATCACCTTAGAAGTGTGGTCAGTTCTGCCAGCTCCAGTTTTCTGTTTGGTTTCAACTTCATTGGGAGTCATATACAGTTCATACGGAGGGTCAAGGACTCCCAGAGCATTGCTCCCGTCACAATGCTGCATGTGAAGAGACACCAGCCATGCTTACCCTACAGGATGCCCACTCCAAAGCCATGGAGGCAGTGAGCAGAGGGAGAGAGGCAGCCTCCAGGTGCTGGCTGGCTGGTCTGAATGACCGGCACTAGAAGAGCTGTTCCTTCATCCAGGGAACATTCACCGGCTGCTAGTATGTGCTGGCTTGGATTCTTTGGGGGTGCTGGTCAGAGGTGGGCCCTCTCCCTGGGCCATGTGCTAATGGGTCTGAGCTCAGAGTCTTCAGCCTATGTACCGCCTACACCACCTGTTGGGCCCTAGGGAAGGCTCCTGGGGCACGGCCTGGCTGTGTGTGGTCAGGAGCTGCTTCCTACACCCCTGGGCCTCTCTGGCCTCCCCAGGCCTCAATGGCCACATCCAGAAGAGGTCGAGGTTCTGCCCTCCCCTCCCCCATCCAAAGGCGACCTTATTTCCCACCCCCTTCCCAGCATGGCTGACAGCAGGTGCATCCCTTTCTCTTAGGACCAACGGCCAGTTCTACCCGCCACGGTGGGGTCCCATCCTCAGGGACCCACCAATAGTCACAGAACGGTCCACTCTCCCAAGGTGTGGCTTGTTGGTCTTACCCATGAGCACATCGCTGCATGCACGTAACTGGCCATGTTTGAAAGGGCGGTGGCCCTGCTCTTTCTCTAAGAGGCAGACAAACTTCAGTGGCATCTTCCTCAGAGTCCTGCTTCCTTAACACTTGGATATGCCATTCGTTCACGCATTTATTCACTAAGAGCCTACTAGGTGCCAAGCCCTGGTGGAGGCAGTTGTCTGGGTGATGAATGAGGTGTCACTCCTGCCCCTCCAGGAGCTGGCAGCTGGCCAAAGAGGTGGACACGCACGGGCATGTCTGCCCTGGAGGGCAGATCCCAGATCCCACTGCCCAGACAGTGCCTGGTATCAGGAGGAACTTCCTGCACTTTTGTTGAATGAGTGACTGGCTCTAGGCCAAAGGAGGAAGAATTCTGTCAGGACCAGAGCAGTAGGGGTTAGAGGTGGAAGGAGGAATCCGAGCTGGTGTTTGAAGGTGGGTGGTGTTGGGCCGCCGGCAGCTGGAGGATAGGGCACTTCACGCAGAGGGCGCAGCAGAAGCAAAGGTGTAGTGGAGGAGAAGGCTAAGTCCTACTTGGGGAGTAGAGAGCAAGGTGAGCTGGCCAGAGCTCCAGTTTCCCAGGGACACAGCAGAGCCGTCTTTGGTTCCTGCTGAGTGGAGCCAGGGTGGCTGGAGGGGAGAGTGTGTGTGTGTGTGTGTGTGTGTGTGTGTGTGTGTGTCTGCATGCAAGGGATGTGGGGAGCTGGGGGCATGTGGGTGTTCAGCGTCCAGACGTGACAAATGTGCAGATGTCCAGGGAACTGTGGACATTAGTCGCTGGCCATGGAGACACTCACCCTGTGATTTGTTGCTTTGATTCCTCAGGCCGCGACTTGGCGAGCACGACCCTCCCCGGGTACCCTCCACACGTCCCCCCCGCCGGACAGGGCAGCTACTCAGCACCGACACTGACAGGGATGGTGCCTGGTGAGTTTGCACTGTTGGCGTCTCCGCAGCAGGCAGTGGACGGGGCTTCAGGGGGGGGCATCCCCCCAAACAGCCCGGGTGACCTCTACGCTTCTGACCTGAATAAATCAGGCAGAGATCGGTGCACTCAGCCTCCTTCTGTACAGCTGGGCCTGCAGTGGGTCTAAGACCAGCCAGTGGCAGCACCTGAGAGGACATGAGAGAGAGGGGGGCCCTTGGCTGTCACTCAAACAGCCCCTTGCTAGCCACACAGGGAGTGTGAACACAGAGGGCTGCAGGACCGGGCCAGAGGCTGCCCAGCCAGTGGGGAGTGGGGGACCGCCCCCATCCTCTTTCTCCCCATCCTCTCTTCTTCCAACCTCCCTCCCTGCCCTGTTTGTGGGGCATGAACACAAGGAAGCCCCCCTGAGGTGCTCTCTTCCACAGTACTCCATGGGGTTCAGGACCATTGGCTGGTAGGTTTGTCACTTGATTCTAAACTGAACACTCTGTAGCCATTGAAACCTGATGCCCTTGGGGCCAGTGATGTGTCACTTTCTTTCAAGACATTTGGAAAGGAGGCCCCCATGTCTCCTTCCACCGTGGGGTGGCGTGGGGACAAGACAACACATTACGTGGCGCTGGCTGTCTGTGTACTAAGGCCATGAGCACAGCAGGGATACTCTAAGTATTGTTTTTTGAAAGACGTTTAAAAAAACAATCAGGGGGAACAAACAGGTTGAAGTGTTGTTCCACTTCCTTTAAGGGTTCATGCTGCCCCTTGTTTTGAGTCATTTACAGGAGCTACGCCACTCATCCAGTGCCGGGGGCTCTGTGGCCGCTCCTCTCCTAGCACAAACTGTTGGCTCTCTCAGCGTGTGTGAAAAAGCCTGTCCCCACCTAGGTGGATTTCTCTTTGGAGCCTCATAACAACTCTGAGAAATAGGCGGGTGGATCATTCACCGCACTTTCTTGGCGAGGACATTGAGCCCAGATAAGGGCTGGGATGTGCCTAAGTCACCCAGCAGGTAGGAGCCGTGACCCAGGGTGAACCACCCTTCGACCGAGGCAAGAGGGCCCGCTGTGTCCCTGCAGGAGGCCCCCACCCTCCATCGACCTGGAGAGTCTACAGGGTTAAGGGGACCTGTCCACCAAGGGTGCAAGCCTCTCTTTCTAGCCCACCCTTGGGGTCCGGCCCAAATAGCCCCAAGCCTCTTCCCCGACACATGTCGCAGGCATGTGCACCCCGGGGCTGAGGACTGGCTCTTTGTGGGGGGCCGAGAGCTTGGATGTGATGATTGGGTGTCCACACCTATGTGCCAGGCCGCACAGGACGATGGGTGGAGCCGGTAGGGGTGGGAAGCGGGGTACATAATAGCTCCGGTGGGCTCTCCTCACGCAGTCAGGTCCTGGCACAGAGTCCCAGAATTCTAAATTTGTTCCTGGCCTTCCAGGTTGTTACGAATGTACTTAACAAGGTAGGAGTTCAGAGCATGTTTCATTTAACGGTTTGTTAGCTTGATTTATGACTTTTAAATATGAGACATATGGGAAGTGGCCTCTGTGTAGCCTCTTGCCCTGGGCCTTGCCAATGCCGGGGAGGCCTACCAGGGTCACGCCTGCTAAGCCTTTGCCTTTTCTGATGCAAGGACAGGCCCATGCAGAGCTGGGGAAACATCCTGCACAAAGCAAGCGGAGGTGGTGGGGTCCACACCCTCCTTCCGTCAGCCCCCCACTCATTTCCCAACAGTCAGCAAGTTAGGGCAGGCTCAGGAGATGGATCCTAAGCCATCTCCTTAATGGCCCCTTGCATTTATATGACACTTAAACGGATGCCAGTGCTTTCCTAGGAACCCTCTGATGTGACAACACTGTGACGTGGGCACGATCTGGACTGTAATCCCTGTTTTCCAAAAGGGGAAACTGAGACTCGGAGCAGTTAGGGAATTTCCCGAGGCGGCACAGCTTGCAGGTGGGAGGGCTTGAATCTGCCCTTGCCCTGCAATTCACTACTCCTGCCTGTTCCATGCTGCTGTGTGTGCTCTGAATCCGTCAACGCCCGCTTCTTCTCAGTGATGGCAGAGTGGGGGGCGGCAGCCCCGGGCCCTGTCCCCAGGGCTTGTCGGTCGGTGAAGCAGAGGCCACCCAGCGGGCCCTGCTGGCTCCCCACTATAAACCTCAAAGAGTCTGAGTTCAGGGAAGCAGCTGAACTTGCCCGAGTTTATCCCAACGGAGCCTGCCCTCCGGACCCCGATTCCTCCATGATTCCTAATTACCAGGCTCAAGATGCAGGTGGCCATGGGCCTGGCAGAGCCCCCAGCAGGCACTGATGGCAGCTCCTTGCCCATGTGCAGCAGCAGCAGGACTCACAGGCCTGAGTGAGAGCGCAGCCTAACCAAACCTGCTGGCAGCAGCTGGACAGCGGCTACCAGAGTCGGCCCAGTGGCGTGATCCCCTGAAACTCCGTCCCCTGAATAGAGGGAGGGTGCACAGTGTAAAGGGAGGAACACAAACACAGTGGCCCGGGAGCCCCATGTCTTCTCCTTCTCTCCCTCTTCTCTTTCCTCTTTGCATCTCATCTTCCTTCTGCACGTCTTCTTTTCTTGACTTCTCATTACCCCTCCTCCCCCAACGGTCATTCAGGGCCAGACGTGGTGTCAGGGCTGGGACTCCAGGCTCACTGGCACGGTCCTTAGTTCCTGTTCCTCAGCATCCAAACCAACATCCCGGCTTTGGGACTCTGTTTCCAGTATTATTTCCGAATCTGTTTCTTGGATAGCTTCACAGGACAGTGCGGGCCCTCATGCATGGTCTTTGCTGGAACTGCCCCCAGAGTCGGCCCACCTTTCGGCAGAGCGGTCCTGGGACTGCCACTCAGGCATCACCATAGTCTGGCCTCAACTTGCTTTTTTGGCTTCTTCTCCCAGCCTGACCACTCACTGGTTCCCAGCACAACTCACACACTTACCGGTCAGTGTCCTTCCTTATTCTATGCCTGTGGCTTACACCACTTTCTGCCCTGGCCTGTGGGGATCCTGCGTCACCCTTCAGGGCTGAATGCACACATCACCTGCCCCATGGAGCTTTCTGCTGCAGCCTCCTTTGCGGTTAAAGCTTCATACTTGGTTTTATTATGCCACATGGACCAGTGTGTCTGTGGCTCAGTTAGCTGTGTCCCTGGGTGGTGAGCTCATTGAGGGGCCAGGCCCTCTGCCTTACTCTTGTCCTCTATACCCTTGCACAGTCCTTAGCACATAATAGGTCCTTTTGTGTGTCTTGGCTAAGGGAGGGAGGCAGGGAAAATTAATATTAACCCATATACTACTGTCCTGTGGCTGTTACATTAGGTTGGTGCAAAAGTAATTGCAGTTTAAGAGGTTAAAAATAATTGCCAAAACTTCCATTACTTTTGCACCAACCTAATAACAAGTTACCACAAACTTGATGGCTTAAAATAGTAGAAACATATTTCACTCACAGCCCTGGAGCCCACAAGTCTGAAACCAGTGTCACTGGGCCAAAATCAAGGTTTTGGCAGGGTCTGGAAGCCCTGGGGAAGATCTGCACCTTTCCTCATCTACCTTCTTATATCTCTTATGGCATTCCTTGGCTGTGCCTGCATCTCTCCAATCACCAAATTGTTCTCTGCCCCGTCTTTATAGCACCTTCTTCTCTGTGTGTCAGATCTCCCTCTACCTCTCTTATAAAGATACATATAACTGAATTTAGGGTCTACCCCGATAATCCAGGATAATCTTCTCATTTCAAGATCCTTAACTTAATCACACCTATAAAGAACCCTCCTGCCTCCCACATTTATTGGCCATAGAAGTCATATTCGTAAGTCCCAGAGATTAAGGCATGGATATACTACAACCTGTTGGTAGATTTCAACTTTGTTCAGTTCAACTTTGTTTGATTCATAACTTCTCAGACTTTGGACTCTCGGAGGCATTTATTTGATTGCGATGGTGCTGAAATTGATACCATAGCATAGCCCCCAGGGCCAGATTGGTACAGTTTGGAGAAACACGCTGAGAACGGCTTTGGGATATCAATTTACTGTGCTCTCGTCTCCGAGATTGTTATACAGCAACGGGCTATTTCACTATATGGAACAGTCCTCCCTCTCCGCCTGAAGTGAAATCAGAGAGAAGCTGGAAGTCTTCTGAGTCTTTCCCATGCTAGGTTTGGGGACATTGCCACCACCTATTCCATTTACAAGGGAAGGCTTCCATCTGTAAAGTTTGCTTTTAGGACAATCGAGGAGGCTTGCCTTCAGGTACACTCGGGCAGTTGAACTTTTAGGCCTTTATGCTTTTCTGTATTAAATGCCAGCTCATTGGCTTGGACTCTTGTTTAGTTTGAATCCTGATTCTGCCATCAGAGTATTGTCTGCCTTTTCTGGCCCCAGGGCATCCCCATGTCTACAGAATGGCTTCTTGGTCTTCTCTAGTGTTTGTGGATTTCAGGTCCTGCAGCACTGTGGACCCCGGATAGTCTTTTGCTGATCAGTTACATTGAATAAAGCAAATACAGCCACATCCTATCAACTCAGAATGGAGACAGTTTTCAGATTTTATTTTCATCAAGTCCTAGCAAATGTCAAAAGTTTTTCACCAAAGATTCCATAGTGTCTTGACCAGTAGAAGTACTTGGTTCTGCGTGAAGATATTTATACAACCTAACATATGGAAATGGCATTTGAAACTTAAAAAAATTCTGGGCCGAGGGAAAAGAAAGGGGCGTTCATTGCGTTTTGGCTTTAGTGAGTCCAAGAAGCAAGGTTCCTCTTTGAGGTGAACCAGCCAAAATTGCTGGGCAGCCATGTGGTGAAACAGAGAGGCTGGGTGGTTAGAAGCATGGGCTCTGGAGCCAGACTGCCTGGGTTTGATTCACCATCCTGCTTCTCACTAGCTGTGTGACTTGGGGCAAATTATATCATTTCTCTGTGCTCTGGTTTCCTCCTCATCTATCAAATGGGGATGATGACAATAAATGAGTATGAAATGATGTAATATATGTAAAAATCTGTAGAACTTTGCCTGGCACATAGTAAGTGCCATATAAGTGTTCATTATAACGATGCCGGTGATAGTGATTCTTTATACGGGGTCTGAGCTGGGTGTGTGGTGAGAAGAGAAGCCTTGCTGGCATGCCAAACGCTGGCCTGGCTGAGCTGGCATTAAATCCAGAGCTGGCCAGCAGAGCTCATACTCCATGGCACCCATGGGTCAATGGGAACACCAATTAGAGAAGAATCCAGTCACAAAGGAGAATGTTTCCAGGCAGGAGTGGGGACAGACTCTGAATGCCGCGGGTCTGGAGAAAACAGAGAGGCACGTGGGTTGGTCTAATTGAGTAGTGTCCTGGTGAATGGGGTCTGAAGCTGTCCTGTGACATGTGTATCCTTGGCTATCTGAAGAGGAGGACAGGGGCACTGGGGTGGGGCAGAAGTGGGTTCACATGGGTGGGAGCATGACCCTTCACCCCAGTCTGGGTCAATGGGGTTGACCAGAAGGGGAGCTAGCTGAGGAGGAAGCTGCTGGCCAGCACGGTTAGGATTTGGATTTGTCAACTTTTGGAGGCCAAGCAGACAAGTGGTGAAGCAGGCCAGGAGCACAGAGAGAGAGCTATGGTTGCCCTAAGAAAAGTGAGGGGTACTGTGAAAGGGGCGTGGCTTCACCAGTGCTTAGCTATGTGACTATGCACAAGCTCCAAGACCTCTCTGAGCTTGCCTTGCCTGCTGTTTTTGCCTGCTGAAATGATGGCTGTGCAGTTACTGAGGCACCAGCTATGTGAGGCAGGAAGGGTACTGAGCTTTGGAGGGGAGGAGAGGAGTGTTTCTGCCTCTCCCGACTCTGAGCGTGTAGGCCTGGGGGCTGGGCGGCCCAGCACCAGGCGGAGAGGCAAAAGCCTGGATTGTGGCCAAGCTCAGCCAGGGACGCACTGTGTGATCTGACCAGCCATTTCCACTCTCTGGTCCTCATTGGGTGAGTGGACCTGGGGTAAAATATACTCTGCACAGTTCCGTAGGCGTGGTCGGGACCGGTGAATGGGAATCAGAAGGACACCCGTGTCAGCTTTGCATAAAGCCCTTCCCCATAATTAGAACTGAAGATAGGGGAATGGGCAGGCTTGGGAGGGGTCCGCAGAAGCCAGTGAGGACTTGGTGGGAGGGGCTGGAGATCAGGTGGGAGATTGGACCAGGGCTTCGCTGGTGCCTCCTTGGTCCAATCATCGGCTCGGGGAGTTTTTACTCAGGGGATGAATGGCCTTTCTTCTTAGCTGTTACTTCTCCCTCGTCAGGGCTCCTGGTGGTCCTATGGCCTGGGCATTTTTTCTTTTTTTTGAATTAAAGTTTATTGGGGTGACAGTGGTTAGTAAAGTTACATAGATTTCAAGTGTACAATTCTGTAATACATCATCTATAAGTCACATTGTGTGCTTGCTACCCAGAGTCAGTTCTCCTTCCATCACCATATATTTGACTCCGTTTACCTGAGCACTTTTTGAAGCTCCCTCCACACCTCTCTGAATGCTGGTCTCCCACCTGTTGCTCATTCCTGACTCTTTGCTGCCCTCTAGTGGCCTCCAGCCACTCTGCCACACCCGGCTGGTAGAATTGACCCCCTGGGAATGCCAGGAACAGCCAGGATGAAATGGCAGGTGGCCATTCATTTGTTCATTCATTCTTCAAACATTTCCTGAAAGACACTGGGTTCTGAGCTAGGTGTGGTGTTGCAGACACAGCCCCCCTGCCCTCAGGGAGCTCACAGTCTAGTTGGGGAGACAGATGTAAAAAATTGTCATTGTGTGGTATGTTAAGAGCTAAAATCTCGGACTGTGCTGAGGAAATGTAGAGGAGGGGGCTGCTGAGTCTTCTGGGGCAATAACTGAGGTGGGGAAAATCAGGGAAGGCTTCCCAGAGGAGGTCACTTGAGTTGGACCTTAAATGACGTTTGCCAGGCTGAGAAGTTCGAGGGACATTGTTGGGAGAGGGACTAGTATGCGAGAAAACCCAAGGACCAGAGAGCACGGGCATCAGGCAGAGCTGGGTGTGACCAAAGCCTTACGTGCTGACAGGGACGAGCAGGAAGGGCAGGCTGGGCCGAATAAAGAAGGGCCTCCAGGAGCACCCAAGCCCCGATCCCTGGAAACCTCTGGGGCATGAGGCAGTGCAGGCAGCAGCCTTGACAGACAGCAGGCTCCGCCCAGGCAGATCTGGTTGTGAGTCAGGGGTGCGGCTGCTGTGCCCTCGCAGAACGGAAAACAGGGTCTGGAGGGCTCTGATCTGGGAGTCTATGCAACCAGCTCCCGGGAACCCGGCGCTGAAGTGATGTTGGGACTGGGGACAATCTGACACCCAGTGTGGGCTTGCTGAGCTCTTCGTGCCACTGGGGAAGAAAACAACTGCAAGAGCAAAGACAGAGGTGGAAAGCACACTGGAAGCCTGAAGGTCCCACTGGAATTTAGGAGACCTGGGTTCTGATTCCAGCGGCCAGACACCTACCTTGTGACCTTTGGACACCGACTGGGGCCTTCTTGCTCTCTCTTAAAACAGGAGGCAGGGGGTGGGGAAATTGGGTTTGTGCTCCCTAGGGGACTTTCTGGTCCTGCCATCCAAGGGCTTCTAAGTCTGTGGCATCGCTGCCTGCTGGTATCACCTCCCAGCTAGAATGGAGGGCTCCCTGAGCCCTGCCACCTCTGTTCTCAGTGGACAGCAAAGATTTCGAAGTTCCCTTCAGGTCTGGGCTGTGACAAGATAGGCAGTGGCCCTCGGCTGTCATGTACACTTTGGTAATACGTTCCAAAGGGTGGAGCCTCAGAGTGTGCTACTCCTGTACGCCCATCATCATGTTGCCACGTCTTCATACGGAAGGTCCCCTAACACTGCTGAGGCGGGCGAGGACTGGCCTTCAGGAGCGCCACACCTGGGATGGGTTCTTATAGACATTGGAATCTAGAACCGAAGGGCAAGAGAGGCAGCAAAGTTCACCATGATTTGTTCCACCATCAAAGCAGAGTCCCTTTGGGGAGCATGGGGAGAGGGAGTACATCACAGGTTTTCTCACACACATCAGGCCACCATGGCAAGGTCAGATGAGAGACAGAGTCCTAGCTGGGGAAGAGTGCCCTGCCCGGAGCCAGGAGCTCACTGGCTGCCCAGGAAGTGTCCAGCTGAGGACACCTTCGCCTCCTCTGGGCTGCTCTGTGTCCAGCGCACTTGTTAGTTTTCCCCATTCTCCACTCCTTCTGATGGCAGTGGGTGGACCCCGCCGTGAGTACCAGAGACCACGTGTCTGAGCTCCTGACTTCCAGTTTCTTCCTGAAGTGCCTCTACAAGTGATGTTTCTTTAAACAAACAACCTCCCCCCTGAAAAAAAAACAAAACTGGGTTGTGATACCTTTTTAGGATATCAGGGGGAATATAGTCAGGATTTGCTTCAGAAGGAATTGAAGTATTTGGAGGGTGTCTGAGCACTGGGTGGAGTGAAGGGGGAGCAGGCTGGCCTGGTGCTGAGAGGAGTGTATGGATACAGAGTGTGGGTGTCCTGAGGAGAATGGGTGGCCCCACCAGGCCGTGGGCCTTCATCCTCCTGAGTCCTGGTGGCCACATCAGATCCCAGCAGATAAACCCTCAGGATTGCCCAAGGGTGGCAGCCCAGGTGTGCACAGCCCTGGCAGAGTGGCAGCAGGGGCGCTGCCCTCAGCACCTGACTACACAGTAAGTGGCGGAGTGGCCGGATATGAGCCACTCTGCTGCATCGCCTCCCAGTACCACTTCTTGCCAGAAAGTCTGCAAGACTGCTGGGTGGCAGTTCCCTGTGAGTCCTGGTTAGGGCCCTGGGAGGAGCCAGCGCCCTTCAGGGTCCAGGGGTCAGACCAGCCCCTTAGCAACAGGACAGAGGCCATCTGCCCTGTGCAGCTCAGGACCCCACACGCCCCTTCTCGTCATCTGTCCTTTTGCTTTAATGACACTCTCTGTGAGTGTGTCTGCCCCTGCCAGACTTGAACTCCTGAGGAAGGGGGTTGGTGTCCCAGCCAGGACTTCCCACAGGACAGTGGTCAGGGATACAGCCCCGGAGAGGTTCCTCAGCGCTTTTGAGGAATTTATAACTTGGGACCTGACCCAAATTCCTTTTGCCTCTAAAATTCAAAACGGAAGCCGGAAAAGTGGCATTAATAAATGTTAAGTTAAATGCCTACAAATTGTAACATTATGTTAACTTCATTAATTATTAAAGTTAGCACACATAAAAATTTCATTACATTTGAAAACAATCTTTAGATTAAATTTTCTCACTTTGCAAGAATTCCCTAGCCTGTGTCTTGATTGCTGAGAAATCAGAGCCCGTCATAAATTAAGTAAATTTCTTGTGACCAAATGATGTCAAAAGCAAAATTATAAAAATCAAACGTTCATATTTTTAGAGTGAAAAGTAATCATTACTGTGCTGCATTTAATGTGTGATGTGCTGTAAGGTGAGGTGGAGAAGGGCCCCCATAGGAAGATGCTGAAGTCTGGGAAGGGGGTGCTTGGGAGAGACCCCGATTTCTCATTGAACTGTACTGAACATAAAACATAACAGTGGGGTCTTGAGAGGATCAGGTCGTAGTAGCCATCTATTCATCCATCCACGCAGGCATCCACCCTGCCACCCACCCTGCCAGCCATTCATGCATCCATCTAGTCATCATTTCTTCTTTCCTTTCCTCCTTTCTCCCTCCATCCCTTCCTTGCTTCCAACATTTGTTGATCATCTATAGGTACCAGGCGTAAGCCTAGGGATGTGAAGGTGAAAGCCACAGCCCTTGTCCATGAAAAGCTCTGTCTCTAGTGCAGATGGCAAGTCAGTAAGGGCCTAAGGGGACAGATGTGCTAACAGACAAGCTCAGGGACACTGGGAGCACAAAGAAGGGGGGTCCAGACGAGACTCAGGGTGTCAGGCATAGAGGGCTCCAGAATTTCTCTATAGGAGGGTTAGAGGGTGGAGAGAGGGCATGTCTGAAGCTGCTTTTGCTGGAAGTTTTGTTATCATTGAGAAATATTGTCCACATCAAAGAATGAGGGGAGGTTAAGGGCATAGCTAAGGCTTGTCAGGTCACCCGTGGGGCTGCCTGGTCGGGAATCTAGGAGGAGATGAGTCTCCAGCTTGGCTTGTCATTGAGGGAGCAGCATATGTTAGCAGTGGGAAGTGGAGTGAGGAGGGAGAGAGTGAATGGTTCCAGTGGGGCAGGGCAGTAAATTCAAAGGTTCTGAGACCTGCTTTGCTTCTGTACATACTGGAGTCCTTCCAAAAATCAGACTGAATCTACTGGGGTCATCTGTGTTTTCCTCCCTTTGATTTGCTGGAATCTCCAAGACCTAATCAGCTGACAGCCCTCAGCTGGACCTATTGCCACTGCTAAGGCTGTGGGCCACTCACCTGGGACACCTCTCTCCAGAAAACTTCTGGTGGTGCCTGGGGAGCCTTTGGGGACAGGAGAGCCAGGGGGGCTTGGCTCCTGCTCTCCAAAAGCAGCAGGCTTTCTAATGAAGGCAAATCGCCGGTGCCCATAAGCTAATTCCACCAACAAGCCCTGCCCCAACCTGCCTGGTGCTTTACGGTCTATACAAGGGGCGTACCTCTTATCCCCAGTTGCAATTTGAAAGTACCTTGTGAGGTTGGGGTGTTTATCCCCATTTCGAAGGCATGCTAGCTGAGGTTGGAGAGGTACCATGCTTCGCCATGGAATACAGCCAGTCAGAGGAGCAGCTGGGCCTGGCCCTTGGAATTCACGTCTCAAGATCCCCCCAGCCCCTGGTGTCCAGGGGGAGTGAGAAGGAGTGGGCTCTGGGCCCAGAGGAAGGTCTTGGTTTCCTTGGGGCTCCTTGGGGGCTGTGGATGGCCCTCCTGACCCAGAGATCTTTTACAGCTTGGGAGAAGCCCTTTCCAGCTGGGACACTAGGGAACCACACTTTAGATTCCAGTGTATTCCCTCTATTCCCCACCTTCACCTGTCCATGTTTGACCCATCCTCCTACACCCAGATCAAATGTTCCCTCTTGTAGGAAGCCTACCTCCGCCCCAGTCTTAGGGACCTCGTCTCTCCCTTGAGAGCACCCCAGGGCACGGCCTATGGTCTGCGTCAGTCAGAGCGGTAGTACCCACTCGGAACCCTCTACCTGCCCAGTCCCTGCATACGGGAGGTGCTCCGTGCATTATAGGTAGAATTTATTTGAATCCCTATCTTGTCTGAGCCAGATTCAAGGGCTTAGGGACCAACTGTGCAATAAACAGGGCTTCAGCTCGACTTCCACACCCCCACTCACTCTTCCAATATTTGCTCTGGCTCCTCGCTGGAAGACGCTGAGACAATGGCCCTTGTTACCCTCTGTTTGAGTTATTTATTTTTTTCACTTTTCCTTCCTTCTCCTCTCAGGGGACGCGCCTCTCGCCCTCATCCCTCATGTTTTCCCTTTCACTTGACTGTCACTCTCATTGTCCTCCTGGGGCCAGGAACGTGGGGTGACAGGCAAGCAGCCCAACCGGGCCGGGGAGGCTGGAAATATAGTCATTAATGGGACCCGTGAAGCCCAGATGTCCTCCCTGAATGCGGGTAATTTGTTTTTAATGAAAAACCACGCGGTGACCCTGAACAAATGAATTTTCTTTATAAGGAGTCTATGTGCAATGGCACAAATAAAGGACCCGAATCAAGGAGACTGAGATCCAGGGCGGAAGAAAGAGCGAAAGAAAGGGGGAAGGAATGGAAAGGAGAGCAAGAGAAAAAAGAGGGAGGAAAGAAAATTTTAAAATGACAACTGTATTATCATGTCCTTTTGCCTAAAGAGCAATCTCAGGTCACAAATACCTTGGGCATTGTCCTGCCAGAGCAGGATGTGTGACAGTTGTGGCCATTTTGAGGTCTTGTTCACAACAATGCAAAGAATATAAACCACCATCTGGACAGATCTTTACAATGTACAAGCCTCTTTGCGTGATCTCAGAGGATCCCCACCGTAGCATTAGGAGGGCATGGCTATTAGCCCCATTTCACAGAGATGAAAATTGAGGCTTAGGAAAACTGATTTTCTGAAGATCACACAGCTAACGAGTGGTGGAGTCCAGATGACAAGGGAAGGACTTTGCCAATTTGGAGTTTGACTCTTAGAAACACTGTGCTAAAGTCTAGAACTTGCTTTCTCTGTGTGATACAAAAGAAGGGGCATCACAGGCAGCTCTGACGTCACGGGAGGCACCAGGTGTGGACAGAGGACTCTTGAACTGAAGTAAATCCCCACAGCCCCTGGGAACTTTCCATTAGGATTTTGTGAATGTGCAGACTTTCTGAGAGCACGTTGGATAGGGGATTCCTGGAGAATTCCCCAGCAAGGAGCCAGAGACACTTGGAAAAATGGCTCCAAGGGAATTGGCACCTGGAGGCCAGCCATGTGCCCCCCACCAGAAGCCAGGACCTTTTAGGGGGAATGTAGAGCAGATAACTGGGGGCAGCAGCAGAGGCCCCAGCTGAGGGCCCTGCCCTGGGCTCTGGGGAAATGGACCCGAAGAAGAAGCCCTGCAGGCCTAGGATGGGGTGTGTCTGTGCACTGGGGCGGACGTGTCTGTTCCAACACGTACCTCGCAGGGGGTGGAGATGGCCCTTGTACATGCTACCGCTACTCCTCCCTCCGTCATGGATGCATAGGGCTGGACTGGACCTTAGAAGTCAACCCTGGACTGTGCAGGTCAAGGACAGGACTTGTTCAAGGTCACATGGCAAGTCAGAGAAAGAGTCAGGCTGGCCCTCTTGCTGTGGCATCAGTTTGCCCTGTTGTCCCCGCTGGGCTTGCAGGAAATAGCAGCACCCCGCTTTAGTTCTTCACTGAAGCAATGAAAAGGAAGCACTTTTGTCTCCTGACCTCATGCAGGCCTGGTGTCCCTAAGGTGGTCCCTGGGTGACCTGGCTTCTAGAATAACTCAAAGCAAGACTCCGACCCCACCTACCCCAAACTTGTCACGTTCTTCCTGAGCCCGCATCCTTCCCCCAGGCCCGAGGACCTGGCCAGCTGCAAAAGTATCTCCTGAGATTCAGACAACGCCCATCCCCAGGCCCATGAGAAGTTCCGCCTAGGACCTTCCGGCCATGCCATGGACTCAGCTCCTCCGCTCTCTGCTTTTCCCCCAGAGTCAGGCAGCTAGACAAAAATAAATGATTGTTTTTTCCCTGGGTTCAGTTTTCCTCTGGAAGTTGTGACCCAATTAGAAAATCAGACAAATAGAAAAATCTGGCTTTCTCCCCGGCTGAGGTTATAAAGTCTCGCAGGCATTTAGGTCTCTGCCTCCCTCACTGCTCTGTGAGCACGGCCGGCTCAAGCTGCCTTGGCCACCTGGAGCAGACCGGCCCAGTGCTGTGCTTCTCGGTAATTGAAGGTTTATTCCACATTGACTTCCAACATGGATCTGAGGCAACTTCTTGACCTTTCAATAACACCAGCCTGAACCTGAAATACCCGTCCTAAAGTAGGAGGCCTGCAGTGGGTCACGTGGAGAGGCCCAGGTGTGACGTGTTGGCCCTGCCCACGAGTCGACTGGTTTTTAACAGGGTCCCACCGTCAAGCCTAGGCTCTGAGACCAGGCAGCCCTGCGCCCACCGCTACCCACACTTTGCTGTTGGGAGCAGGGAGCTCACGTTCTCAGAAACAGTTTCTGTCTGTGTGCATTCCAGAGCATGCTTCCAAAAACGTACTTTTAATCAAAAAGACGATTGCTAGAAAAACTAGGACAAATTGTAATTTTGACAGTGGACAATTACAAATACCAGGAGGGGTTGCCAGGTGGCAAATAAACTCCTTTGGTGAGGTCTTGGTTTAATTATACCACCAGTGAGCTGCCCGGGTGGGGGCTCTCTTAATTGCCCTCATTTGTGGGTTAAGTTCTGGTTCTTCTTTTCCTCCCTTCCTTCCTTCCTTCCTTATTTCCTTCCTTTCTTCCTTCCTGTTCTTCCTCTCTAGCCCTATACCCCTCTCTCCCTTATTCCCTTCCTCTCTTTCCTTCCTCTCTTCTTCCTTTCTTCACTCACTCACTCATTCATTCGTTCACTCACCAGACAATCCCTGAGCTCCTCTTGAGTGTTGAGCCCAGTTCAGAGTAGACACGGAAATAATTGAATTTCTCAAGACCCAGGGGTATCTATGAAGAGAATCACCCATGTTACCTGCCCAGAATGAAAAGAAACCAGCTTGAATGTGGCGGTTTTATGGGATTTTTAGGCTCAGAGACTAGACAGGGACCCCTGGGAGACAATAGAAAGTGAGGTTTTCGGGATGCAGGAGCTGAGGGCTCGGCTGCTGACAGGAGGGGCTGCCCGGGACTGTGGCTAGCTCACCCCGGGCCTCCCCGGGAGAGCTCCAAGGGAAGCCTGGCAAATCTCCGTCCCTGAAGTGGGTGCCAGGCCCGTGTGTACAAACAGGGCGCTCAGTATTTAGGAGCAGGGAGGAGCAGGGAGCTGCCCTGAATGGCTGCCCGCTTTGGAAATTTCTATGCATTTGTAATAACAAAATTACCATAATTTGCTCGTTAACGCAGCTAGATCAGTCAAGCATTGTTCCATTGCGGGCGGGGAGGCCACTGTGCCTCTCTCTGCACACTCTACACACCCCAGCCAGCCTGCCAGCCCGTTAGAGCGCTGGAAATTAGCATGCAAATGGTCCTAATTCGGTGGGCGAGCTGTCAGGCAGCGCCTCTCTGGCCTCATCTCTGTGAAGGCCCTGACAGCCCAGCTCCAGTGCCGGCCCACCCTCCTTGCTCCAGCCAGGAGGGGCTCCGAGGGGCACCTCCAGACTGACAGCTTGGCGGCCTCCCTCCCTCCGTCAGCGCCATCAGGCCTGGCGGCAGGCTCCCTGGGGAGCAGGCAGGGCCTGCCACCATGCTGGCCAGCCTGAGGAGGCAGCAGGGCGGGTGGGCTGGTGGGGGAGGCTGGCCTGCGCTCAGGTCCACCCGCTTGGGCTGGACTGGGGCAGAGGCGCACAGTGAGGGCGGAGGGTGGCCCCCGACTCAGGGCCAAGTTGGGGCACAGGGACCCTTATGTCTGGTGGGTTCTGAGAATGTCCCCTTGGGAACTCAGAGGCACCTTCTCCCACCTGCACATCCATACGGATCAAGTTCAAGTTCTGCCTTGCTCTCCCTTCTTGGTCTTCTAGGCCTGACCTCAACATAGCCCTGCTCACCTTCCCCATACCTGGAACATCTCTGTCCAAATCCATGCATGGAATTCCTCTAGCTGGAATGGAGAACTGGGAGAGGCTGAGAAGGTGTGTGGGGTAGGCAGGACACCCTGGACCAGGACTCAGCACCTCTGGGCCTCAGGCCTGCCTCCAGGGTTACTGGTCTTCAGGGGAAGTCATCTTCTACCCTCTGGACCTAAGTCTCCAAATCTTTATGGTGGAGGCATAAAGATTGGTCTTCCTCCCAGGGCTGTCCCGGATAAGAGAGAGAAAGAAAGCCCCGCTGTATAGCAGCAGCTGACATCTAGTGAGAACTTCTGTATGCTGGTCCCTGTGCTGACTGCCTTTCGTTTCCCAACCTGCTGCCCTTCACAGTAACCCCACCAGGTCGCTGTTGACGTTATCGCATTTCACAGAGGGAGCGTCCGAGTCCTCAGGTCACACACAGTAACTTGCCCAAGCAGCAGGACCAGGATGGAGTCTGGTCTTGCTCGCTCCAAAGCCCTTCTAACAAGAGAACATGCAGGACCCTGAAAGCCGGATCATGCTTCTGCCTTCACTGCGAAAGGCATGGTGTGCCCCCTCGCAGGCAATGTGTGCCTCTTTCAGGGCTTGGCACATCCTCAGTACTAATAAACGTGAATTGAAAAAAGAGAACCCAGAGGGGCCCAGGTATGACTGCCTTTGGGGATCCGCTGTATCCATCCTTATGTTCCCTGCTGCTATGCAGCAGAATGAGTGGGTGCAGCCCCAGGCCAGGATTCAGGGCTTGGTGAGCGGAGAGCCAGCTGGATCTCAGTCCCCACTTGTCCAATCAGCTGGTCATTCTTGCGCAGTGAACAACCTACTCATCCCTTCATGGCTGCTCTGCCCCTTTGCCTCTTTTAAGGGAATCGTATCGGGACTTTTTAGCTTTCAGAAAAATGGAGAGGTAAGAGAGACCCTGAGAAATTCAAAACCCCAGCTGGCTTTTGGCTGTCTTGGGAACAGAAGGGGGCTCGTGAGCCTGAGTCTCTGCTGCCTCACACACAGCACCACCCACCACCCAGCACAGAGCCTGGCACACAGCAGGTGCTCAGTGAAGGTCTGAGAAGCCACAGTGAACAACCTGTGGACCATGAGAAGAAATACACACACACACACACACACACACACACACACACACACACACACACGCAGGTGAACCAAAAGCCAAGCAGCGCAGCCTGCCTACCTAGACCAAATGCCTTGAGCCAGGGGTGGCTTTTCACTTCCATGTGGCTTTTCCTTTCCACCTATTCTTCAGTTTGTCTATTTGGGGCCATGTCCTGAGCCTGATGGAACTCTAGGTCTCCATGTGCCAGCCTCTCAAGAGCTGCTGTTGGGTTCTTCAGAATGTCTCTTGGAGAGAACAATCCCGCCAACCACAGTGTCCAGGCACTCTGAAGACAGCTCAGGGGCACATACGTTCCCACCTCAGAGGGCCACACTGAGGACTTCTGCAATTCCCTGGATGAGACAGGATTGGTGCCTGCCAACGGTGGCGTTGCTGCTCAAGGAAGAATTGCCCAGGCTCCCCCTGGTGGAGAATTGGGACGCGTTGCCCTCCTGCCTTCCTGGTGTGTGGCAGGACAGGAGACAACTAAGTCCCACTGCCACCCCCTTCTCAGTTGACTCACAGTGGATCATCATGCTGTCATCTGATCCTCAGCGCAAACCTATCAGTGCCCTTGGTTTCACTTTATAGGCTCAGTGAGGAAGGGCATGTCGCAAGGCCATGGAGAGCCAGGACTAGAATCCAAGGTACTTTCCCTTCCTCCCAACAGCCCAGTCTGGCCTCACTCCGGCAGTGTCCTTGGCTTTGGCCAGCTGACCATGTGCTTCCATGGCCACACAGCCTGGCCCTTCCCAGCCTCAACGCATTAGGCTCCAAATGGCCAGAGGTGCCCACTGTGTCGGTAGGTCAGTCTTTCAATCAATATTTGCAGTCGCCTCCTTACCGGTCTCCCTACTGCCACCCCTGCCCCCTTTAGTCCATTCTCGACACAGCAGCCAGAGTAAACCTGTTAAAATGTGAGTCAGGTTATTGGTCACTCACAGTAGAGGCCAAAGTCCTTCTACGATCTCTCCCTTCCTCTTCTCTCCTTGACTTCATCTTCTACCTCCCCACCCCTCACTTTTCCTCTCCAGCCACACAGACTCCTCGCTGCTCCTCCAACGTCCTTCCCACACTCCTGCCTCAGGGCCTTTGTACTCACTCTTCCCTCGGTTAGAGTGCTCTTCTCACAGATACTCACATGGCTAATTCTCAGTTCCTTCCGCTCTTTATTCAAAAGTCACTTTTCAGTGAAGCCACTCTATCTAAAATTTCACTGCTTTGTATTTTCTCCTTAGCATGTTGTATGCTTTATTTTTACAAGTGTTTATTCATCTTGTTTGTTTTCTGTTTGTGCCACTAGAATATAAGCCTTATGAGGGCAGGGTCTTTTGTCTGTTTTGTTCATGGTTGTATCCTCAGTGTCTAGAAGAGTGCTTGCTTTCTAGTAGGCACTCACTCAATATCTGGTGAGTTGCGTAGGTGGATGAAATATTGCCTGTCCGCTGTGTGCCTGGCATCAAGGTGGACACATACCAGGTCTCCTCAGCACACCTGTGGGGCTCTCCCACCTAACCGTGTATTTGCTCCCTTAGGAGGCTTCTCCACTCTTCCTTCCTTGGCCTCCAAAGATATCTCCCATCCCCCTCCTGCCAGGCTCCTCCCCACAAAGTCGCATCTCAGCCAGGTCTGCAGGCTGGTCCCAGAGGACACAGATGAAAGTATCAATTGAATTTAAGAAAAGAGAGCTTTCCATCAGCACAGCCAACTTTAGGGCTGACTTACTCACTGCACTCCTGGGGAAAGTGAAGCCAGGACTGGGGAAGGGCCTTGCTCCAGTGAGCTTGTGGTAGAGACAGGACTTCATCGGGGCTCCTGTCTCCCGGTCCAGCCTTGGCAATTGTGGGAACCAGCCTAAGGGGTGGTCCTGATTCAGCTCCCTCCACAGAATATGTTCCTTATCAAGCTTGTTGAATAATGGTGGCGGCGGCCCAGTGACCTGCCTGGAGTCCACCCATACCAGCTGGTCCCTGGTGGCAGTCAGCCCTCTTAGAGTTGGCCTTAGGGTCCCCTTTTCAAAGGGCCTGGGGACAAGACACCAGTGTGGCTCTGAGAACACTGGGAATCTCTTTACAGTGGTCAGTGCTTCTCAAACTTGACTGCACACAAACCACTCAGGATTGTCTTCCAGAGCAGATCTGGTTGGTGAGCCTGGAGGGAAGCCCGGGGGTTGAGCAAGCTCCTCAGCGATGAGTAGCAAAGCCTTTCCATTGGCTCTTACACTCACTGCACGGGGAAGCACCTTGGAAGTTTGACAAATACTGACACCTGGCCCCGCCCCAGAGATTCTGATTTAACTAGTCTGGGGTATGGCCTGATGGTCTGGATTTTTTAAAGCTCCCCAGATGATTCTTATGGGCAGCGAGGTTTGAGAACCACCGCCCTGGGTCACTGCACGTTATTCCTGCCCTCTGGGGCAGCTCTATTGTGGGAGAGCAACACAACTTAAAGAGAAAAGGGATTGTTGACACTGAGGAAGAGGGAGGAGCTGGGAGGCTACATCCTCTCCCAGGTAGCCTTGGGAGAGGGTACCCCAAGGACTGAATGGGGGCTGCAGGTCCCGAAGGGGAGGCGGCTGCTGAGACCCCGCGGCCAGTAGGGCTAGAGAGCGAGGAGGGCTGGAGAGCCCGCGGAGCCCTTCAGCGCTGAGCAGGGGGGGGCCCCCGCAGGGCCCCACACTTGGCTTCGTTCTTGACCCTAACTCCGGTGGAGAAATAACTCCCCCTTTTCCTTCCCCTCCTTGGCCTCTCATACCTGTATCCGTGCGCCGGTCCCCAGCCACCCAGGATCCACATAATGTATGTGTGTGTTGTCCCCTCCCGCAGACTGCGGGCTCTTGGTGGGCAGGGACCGTGTCTGATTCATCTCCACCTCCTCCAGGCCCTGCGCGCTGGGGACAGGAAAGGTGTGTGGAATTGAGTGTGTTTTTCTGGGTGCACTGGGGCTCAGGGCCGCTGTGCTGCTGAGCTCCCAGCGCACAGCAAAGCCTGCGCGTCGTGGTGGTAATTGTGGAGGTAAATCTTGTCTGGTCTCCTTGCAAACACTTGGTGAGGCGTTCCATAAATATGTCAGCAGCAGCATTAAAATTTGATGGCAGGCGGCACAGGTCGGGACTAGCACTGTGACTCCCAGCAACGTAGGACACCATCACCTCCCTCTCATTAGTCAGCGGTGGTGGGGACGCTCCCGCCCCTCTCAGAGCCAGGCCCAGCCTGGGGGAGGCGATTTCTGCAGAGGAGGACCTCTGGCTGCTTTGAGGGACAGGCCAAGGTCTAGGCCACAGAAAAGTAACTCCGCTTTGGGCTGTCATCAGGCTGAGTGTTGTCCCTGAAGGCTCTGGAAATGTGTGGGGAAGTTAGAGGGCCTCTGAACTGGAGGGGACTGGGGCTGTGTTTTTGAGTCTGGGAGCTGGTAATAGGGGTTGGGGGCTTATTTCAGCTTTATAGGCTGACAAAACAAAAATTGTCTATTTACCCACAAAAAGACCTCATACTCTGTTTCCCCAAAAATAAAACCTAGCCGGACAAGCAGCTCTAATGCGTCTTTTGGAGCAAAAATTAATATAAGACCCGGTATATTATATATTATATCATATCATATATCATATTAAAGACTGGGTCTTATAGTAAAATAAGTATAAGACCCGGTCTTATGTTATAATAAAATAAGACCGGGTCTTATATTAATTTTTGCTCCAAAAGACGCATTAGAGCTCATTGTCTGGCTAGGTCTTATTTTTTGGGAAACATGGTAGAACAACTTAAGAGGGTGTGGGGTTGGTCTAATTTAAGCAAGCAAAGGGTGATTTGGGCAAGAATCAATGGAAAGAAAGTATTCCTTAGTGGCAGAAAGGTTGGAAACCAACTTGTTTACCTCCCACCCTGCCAGTGTCCATTTGTGGAAACTGAGGCTAAGCAAATCTGGAAGAGACATGCTTAAAATCACAGTGGTACAGACAGAATGAGATCGGGCCCCTGGCTCCTAGTTCCAGGTTTTCCCTACATTCAAGAATTTGGGGGCACCTGTTGAAATATGAGAAAACCATCTGGAAATATAACGGTCATTAAAAAACAAGCCCCAGTGCATCCATTTTTTTTCCCCAATAGTCACACGGCGTGTGTGCTATGTGCCAAGGACTGAGTTAAGCATCAACTAGTCCCTCACATGAAAAGAACACTTTTTGATTCACAAAAGCCTTTTAAATGCAGTGATATTATTTAGTCTTGTGAGTGCTGCAATGTCACATTGCAAATGAGAAACTCATGTTCAGAGAAGTACAGTGACATCTCCAAGGCCACTCACCTAAATGGCTGAGGGGCTTTGATAGGGACGTGCAGGCTCCAAGCACTCGGTGTTCCCATCGCCTCAGTTATCACCGCAGCATGGCAGCCACTGCTACTCTCAGTACCTACACACAATATCAGTGCCCACCTTTTTACAGTTACTTACAAAAATCATGATGTGGTTCAGAGCTGTCCAAGGCTTTTCTGGGTTTATCAGCCGATGTCCTACACTAGCAGTTGCCTTGTCAGGGAGTTGAAAGAAACAGGATCAGGCCTCTGTAGCTGGTTCCACGCCAGGACACATTATGTCCTGCTGAACTGCCTCCTGTTTGGGAGGAGCTGGAGACTGACCTTGTGCTCAGGCTCCTTTCCATGGGGACAGAGGCAGTGCACTTTGGCTCTGGAATGTAGCAGGGCTGGTGAGAGATGCGTAGGGACAGATTTCGGTAACCCACTAAGTGATACAGCTTCAATGTCTTTCAAGGCCCAGATCACAGCCACTTCCTACAAGAAGTCTTCCTGGATACCCCAGCCAGAATAAATTATAACTTCGGCTCTGCTCCTAAACCTACCTCACCCTTTGCTGGTACCCGGATGTCTAGTCCTGGGTCTAAGAATCCCCTTAGATGCAGGGAGTCCCCTCTGGACTAGGGGGCCTTCCTTGCACGGAGCTCTGAATGGAGTAGGGCCACTGTGAATCCTGAATTGAATGAATTGACCAAAATCCTGAGTTAATTAGACATCCATCACTGAGGTGTGAGTTGGATTTTCTAGGGAATACGATTCAGTATTATTCCAACAGAACATTTGGAACTTGTAGTCCAACAGTTCAGACTGTGGGATGGGGTCTTCTGACAACATTCTGGCCAGAGAATGTCTTTAGGTTTCCAGACTAAGTGTCTTCTGGTGGCCAAATGACTGTTAAGGAAAAACCTTCCGTTTTCCAGCCTAGCTTCGGCCGCACGGAATCCAGTCTGGTCCTGCTCTCTGAGCTATAACTACCAGTGATTTTTGCTTTTTTTTTTTAAACTTCTTTGCTCTTTTGGAGTGAGCTAAACTTGGTGCTGTCATGGTGTGGCAAGGAGGCCCAGAAAGGCCTGGTGGGGGTCCTAGCCCCTCAAGAAAGCACCCATCCAGTGTCCCTTTCCACGTGTGGGACCTGCACTCTGGCCCCTGCAGCCTTTTTCTCTTTTCTGTGTTTTGCTGTCTATCTCGGTCTCATGCTTCTAGCAAAGATCAAGGACCAGTATTTCACTAATGCTTTCTTGCACCGTTTCATGACCTGTTTCTGTCTGATGCTGAAAGGGGCTGGCTCAAGAAACATCTGTCTGCACGTGCAGTGCTCACTCAACCAGTCTGTGTGCTATGGGTGGCACCATGTGCTGGGGGCGGCAGGGACTGCTGGGATTTGTCAGTCACACTTCGATCAATCCTGGTTCCTGCCCTCAAGAGGAACCACAGACACACCAACAGGGGAAGCAAGACAGGGTCACAATCACCCTGAGTCTGGGCAGGGGTAGACCAAGGGCTGGGGTTCAAGGGAAAGTGGGGAAATGCTCCCAGTTGGGATCATTGGTCCCGAAAGGCTTCCTGGAGGAGGTGGTATTTGAGCTGGGTCTCAACAGTTGGGGCACTGAACACGAGGAGAGGGAGGAAGGTGGCATTTCAAATGAAGGAAACAGCGGATGGAGGTAGGCCCCACGTAGCATGAGAGCAATGGCAGTTGGCTTGGACTGTGGCTTTCAGGCAGGGGTCAGTGGGAGGAATGGCCGGGAAGCTCCTTGGGAACCGAACCCTGTAGGGCCTTGAATGCCACCACAGGGCTTCCGGGCATTACTTGTAGGCTTTGTCTTCATAAGTGTGTTGCCTGTGGGCACTCCCCTGTCCCTTTCCCCCCACACACATACACACAAATCAGGTTGTCTTGCAGCCAGTGAGGCTTCAGGAGCCATTTGTACATTGTCTTGTCTATTCTTTGCTTAGATGAGGGCATGGGGACAGAATTTTGGAATAAGACCACAGCAGGAGAACAGATTAAAATTGAACCCAAACTGCTCAAAATGTGCTATAGCATAGCCAGGCATCTCAAATTGAAATGCCTACAGGGGCCAGGCAGATGACAGAAAGGAGGAAAATGAGCCTTGAGGGACAACACAATAGTTCTAAATTGCTTGTTCCACGGCTGATGACACACTTGCCCCTTTAAAACACCGAGTAGCCCATCAGTATGTTTCTACTGGCCCCATGTATCACGATGGCCTCAGTTCTTGCCTCTGTTGGAGAGCTGGCTGGTGGGGTCTGGCATGAACCCTGTGGCCTATGGTGGGGGCACTGTAATTCAACAGTGGGGTTGCTTCCCCTGAGTTCCCTGAATGGTCCTTGTCTTCGGGTCTTTGTAGTGTAGACAACAGGAAGTAGGCTGAAGGCACAACAGCCTCCTGTCTTCAGAGGACCAAATTGAGGCCCAGAACCATCACTGAACTGCCTCATGGCTGCTCAGCGGCAGAGCCGGGGCTCAGCCCTAGTCTCCGACCCGGGCTCACTGTGGCCCGCCCAGCACTGCCGTCCGTGGCTCTCTAGCAGAAATGGAAACGCAACACATTCCGCATTCTCTCCCTCACTCTTGCCCTCTCTCTCGGTTTTTCTCTTCTCTCTGTTTTTCTGAAGGCCTTCATGGCTGGCCTGATCTGGTGGGAGAAGAGGTTTTTCCCAGGAATGGATCGATGCTCTGTGTGCAGGCTGTCGGGCTGACAGGGCTGACCTTTACTGAGTGTGCTCTGGTTTTCCTTTCCCTGTTGGGAGCCCAGGAAGGTCTTGTTCTGGAGGGAGAGAGGTTGTGAAACCTTTGTCTCCAAGGAAGTCGGGCTGGGGTTGGGTGCAGTGAAGATAGGACAGCGGAGAATCTTAGCATGGAAAGCCCTTTGAGGTCAGTTATTTAAATCACTCCCATACACATGGCTTCTACAGATGGGAAAACTGAGGCTTGGTGAGGAGGAAGGACTTGATCTAGGTTACTCAGAAGTTTTGACAGAGCCCCAGAACCCAGTGTGTGTGTGTACATATCCATAAAACATGTGTATGTATGTATATGTATGTGTTACACATGTGATATATACCGTGTTTCCCTGAAAATAAGATGTAGCTGCACCATTAGCTCTACTGCGTCTTTTGGAGCAAAAACTAATGTAAGACCCGGTCTTGTTTTACTATAAGACGCATCAGAGTTGATGGTCCGGCTAGGTCTTATTTTCAGGGAAACATGGTACGTATGTACTGTATATACATATATATTATGCTGCATTATATTCTAACATAATATCATATACTCTCATATCATATATAATACATATATGAGAGGCTATTTCCCGTGTAGGTGCCACAGTTATGGTCACTGTAGCTATAGACAGCCACCCACCAGGTACCCCAGACCCCCAGTCACGGCACACCATGCAAAACCACGGAGAGGAGCTGGAGAAATAGCATGATCCTTTTCAAATCTCCTCTGCAAAGATTTTTCCTTCACCTCCTCTGCAAAGATTTTTCTCCCCAAGATCAGCTTCAATCCTTCAGAAATAGAACTTGGCTGCGAAGTCACTTTGAAAGACTTTCCGTATGTTAATTACAGCCGGCCAAGGTCTCGAGCAGAGGTGGGAGCCCACCATCTGCAGATGGGGTCGGCCCCCAGCGTGCTCTGCAAATCCCCATCATCTGGCAGGTGTCGTTTTGGGTTAATTAAGAGCTACACTGAGCCGGTTTACCTGTCACTTCTGCGAATTTTAGGAAACTTCGACTTTCTTGCCATGTCTGAGCTTTTAGTGAAGGGGAAACTGAAAACATCTCTGGCTCGGATGATTCTCCTGGCCCTGGGCTGGCTCTCCAGCACAGCTGCAGGAAGTGCGTTTTTTTCACAGCCCCCTGTAAACTTTTATTTGAATCAGTCCTTTCTGGTTACCTCACTGGTTTTTACAGTTAGTGAACTAAACTAGCTCTTCTGTATTTGGAAGATGACGCTCTCTAGGGGGAAGCCACCCTGTATCCTACATTTCTTAAGCTTCTGCTTTCTTTCTGAGTCTTTGAGGAAAGCACATAACATTCCTTGGTCTCATTTTGTTTCGTGGCTTTGGAGCAGCTTTTGATTTGTGGGTCAGGGGCCTCTTTTCACAATTGGGGTTTGGGTTGCTGGTGCTAAGCTTAGAGCTCTATGTTCATGGGGGCTGACTCGGCCAGCTCCCCCAGATAACTGGGTTCTCAGTTGGTCAAAAGTGCCCCTTCTCCAGCCTGAGAGAACTGTCTCTCTCTGGGGTGATGATAATGTTTGGTGTCTTGAGAGAGGTTTGGGTTACGCAGGTGTGTACATTTGTCAAAATGCAGCCATAGTACACTTAAGATTTGTGTGTTTCCTTATGTGTACATGTTGCATCAAAAGAAAAAAAACTTGTAAACAAATAATGAATTTCAGTTAATGATATGCATGCCAACGTACGTAGGAAAAAATGTACTGATGCTTGCAATTTCTTTCGAAATGCACAGAAAAATAACATGAATGAAAGGCTAGAGGGATGAAGAAATATATGATAAGCAAGTGTAAGAAAATATTGATGGTAGAATTAGGTAGTGGATATACAAGTGATCACTATAAAATTATTCCAACTTTGCTGTGTGTTTGAAAATTTGCAAACCTACTAGGGATGGGAGGGGTAAGAGAGGAGGACTTCCCCTCCCACGCCCACTGGGCCAGTGAAATGTTCCTTGGGTCGGTGAAAGCTCTGCACCTGGGAATACAGCTGCGGTATGAGAGCTCTGCTTGGCGCTGCCTGGCTATGTGGCCCAGTTCTAATAATCTGGGACTATGAGGAATAGCAGAGGTTGGTGAGGTTCAACGTGAGATAGATTATGGTGTGGGCCGATTTTACTTCCCATCAATTCCAGGAAGGAGTACGTTGCTTGAGATTGGGTGGGAATGAAGAGCGTGGTTGCTAGTCCTTTGGATGCTCAGTGAGAAGCCAAATCCCTTGGGTTTCGAGCCCCAGTATTCTCGGCTCTACCACCTTTCCTGGGGGTTTTGTGAGATGGAGTGCCATGCCCTTGAAGAGGCTTCCTGACCGCCGCTGTTCTTTCTCTCCTTCCAGTCTTGCCCTCACTTTTTTTTTTTCTCTAATAAACCAAAAGCAGACAGTTCCCACAGTTCTCCCTTTCTGCCTTCTGGACCGTGAGGGATTCCATGTGCCTGGCCTTTGCCGTGCCAAATCCCTTCTCCTTTCTGAGCCTCAGTTTCCCCATCTATAAAACCAGAATGTGTGAAGTACGATGGCCTCTCAGCTCCCACCCTGTTCTAACGTTTCTGCAGCTCTGTATTTCTTTCTGTCCCTCAGTTTCCTCTTCGTCCTTTCCCAGGATCCTGACAGAGGGGAGGAGAGGAGCTGGGGCTGTGATCAGAGGGTTTAGGGTGGGGCAGGAATGGCTGAGTTTGTTTTCTCTACTGTCAATAAAGGAAAGGCACCAAATCCTCACCACCCAGGGGTGAGGAAGATCTTCTGTAAGGTGAAGTCATTTGATCTTCTCCACCAGCTTAAAAAGTAGAGACTTTCCTTCTCTCCCTTTTACAGTTGAGGAAACTGAGACTCGATAGGTAAACTCACCTGCCCAAGGCCACCAATGTTGTCAGTGGCAGAACCTGGCCTCGAGCCATTTTCTGTCATCTCCTCCAGGGTAGGCAGCTCTGGGAAGGAGTGGGAGGTAGAGCACACCTGTGGGTATGATGCTGGCCATGAACCTGAAAGGGGACCAGCCCTCTGTTCTTGGTCCCGTTGGTGGCAGCTAAAGAGGGGAGAGTCAGTCCCGAGTGTCCTGGAGTCCCATCGTGTACCATCTGCCTGGGCCCACCTCCCTGCTTTTGCTCATGCAGTTGCCCCCTCTAGCCCCACTACTCCTTTGCCCAGTGCAAAAAATACGAACAATGGCTGGCTAGCTTCTCCTGGCACCTTGACATCAAGATAAACTTGTCTTAGACCCTCATTCCTCACCTTGTGGAAGAGTCCCATGTCCTCCCCAAGATTTCTGCAGTGTTTCCAAGAGAGGCTCGCTTTCACATGCTCGCCTCTGGCTCAGGCTGCCCGGCATCACTGAATTCTTGGGCTCTGTGATGTATACTTCTCTTGGACCACATTGTTTCATCTCAGCCCCTGTGGCTACCCAGGCATGGCACTCAGCCACTCCCTTCGTTTTCCATGAGGGGAGAACACCAACCCAGTGGTTCAAGGTATTCAAGTGCGTAGTAGGCTTTATTAAATATATGAGAGTTATTGGGGAGGGGGTTATAATCCTCAAAACAGATGACTTAGTAGAAAGAGGCGAGTGGCCCATGGTGTCCGTGGTGCTGGGCAGTCATAAGAGAAGGTGTTTGTTGTGTGGTCTCTGTCTTCAGCCAGCTGGCTGCATCTCCCGGGGTTCTGACAACGAGCCACAAGTGGGGGCTTCCATTTTCTACCCGGAGAATATCATTCCTGTACTTGAGGAGCATCATTTTGTGTCTTTGGATGTTGCAGTTATGTTGTTTCCCGGGCTCTGGTTCCCTCTTGCTTGGACTGGCAGCAGCCACCTGGATGTCCTGCCCGACTGTAGGCTCACCTCCTCCAGCCTGTCCTCCAGATTCTGGCACTCCCTAATCTGAAGGCCGTCCTAGCCCTAATGAGAGAAAAACATTCCTGCCCCACCACACTCTGCTCAGTGGCTTGCCTCTGCTAGGGCCTCACAAAGACGTGGCCATATGGGAGTCACGCTCTGACCAGTCCACCCCCAGACCTTTCTTTGTGCCTGGGGTGCCTTGCCTCCCTCTGCTTATCAAAGTCCTTTCAATCCTAGCTCACATTCACCCCTAACCCCAGAAAGTGTCCCCAGGGCTTTCCCCAGACCTTCTTTCGGTTGGACAAGACTCACGTTTCTAAGCTGCAGTCATGGGGTTTGAAGGAAAGAAGGTGAATGTGCCTAGGGTGTCACGATGGTGGTGAAATCAGCAGGGGAAATGAAGTAGCAGAATGGAGCCTCCAGACCCACAAAAACCAGCATCCAGGGGCGCCCACAGAACTCTCAGGGAGGGGGCCTTCCTCCCTGCAAGGCCCCTGGCAAGTGAAATCCAGGTTCAGCAGACAACAAGGGCCTTTAGATATCACTTGGTCTGTACAAATGGGAGACAGAGGCCCAGGGTGGGAAGGCAGTGTCATAGGCAGAGAACCTTGGGCTGGAGCACAGGAACCTGGCCTTTTAGTCACCTCCTGGCCTGTGCAAGTCCGTCCCACCTGCCTGGAGCTCCATTTCCTTACATATAAAATGTAGACCGTTGCACCTGGGAAGGTTAAATGAGATTCCTGATGCCAGGGAAGTCTTGATGACCAATATCGGGTTATTGTCATTATGGCTGACATTTGCTGAGCATTCACTGTGTGCCAGGCATTCACTCTTTACAATGACCATATGTGGTGGGATCTATTAATTGTCTCAACTTGACTGAGAAGGAAATTGAGGCACAGAGAGCCTGAGTGACCTTCTGAAGGTCGCAGAGGTAGGAAGAGGCAGACCTAGGATTGGAACCCAGGCAGTCTGGCTCCAGAGCCCTTGTTCCCTGCCTCTGTGCAAACTGACTGAGGACCACGGGGTTCAGTAGGAGCATGGGGGTTTGAACTTGGGCCATCTGCTGCTTCCCAGCCATCCTTGTGGCCAAGGCAGTCCGGGTCTGTAGATAAGCAATTTTCTTGGCAATTAAGGACCCGGGCTCCCCATATCTCATGGGGTAAGGGCTCCCTACATTCAGTCAGCTTCCTGTGTGGCACTTCAGATACCATCCCAGAGTCCCCAGCAGGTGGCTAGACCAGCCCCGAGGTCCACCTCATGCCCTGGGGATGGTCAGGCTCCCCTTGCCCAGAGTGCACACTCTGACAGAGCATGTCACAGGACAGGGCTGTGCTCTGAGGGTGCATATCATGCCCCCGCTGTTAGTATATCGGGCAGGATGGGTCCCTGGAGCTTTATTTCTTCCACTGAGGAGCTTATATCCTTGTGGAGGGGGCAGAATTATCAAGATAAGCACCGTACATAAGATGTTGGATTGTGATCAGTTCTATGAGGAAAAATAAAGCAGGAGAGAGGAGTGGGAGGGAAGGAGTTTCCATTTAAAACGCAATGCTCCACAGACAATGTTGGAGCAAAGCCTAGAAGGAGGTGAGGGAGATAGCCATGCGGGCAACTGTGCGAGAGCTTTGTGTTAGCAGTGGAGGCAGGCAAATGACCGGGGCTTCACCGAGCACTGACTGCTGTAGATAGGGCCTTACACTGCGGGCAGGTGGCACACAGGTGCAGAGAAGAGTCAGACATGCACCTGCAGGGCAGACACTCCCATGTCCCAGGACGCGCCCACGCAGGTCAGGGCGAAGCCCGCGCTGTGGGATGCTGAGTGCGCCTGAGGGGCCCGGGGTTTCTGAGAAAAGAGGTATCTGAGTGGGGTTCTCAGCCCGGGCAGGGGACAGGGGGTGGAGGACGGTGGGCAACACTGACAGGTGCAAATGCTAAAGGAGTTGGCGCTGTTTATGGTCCTTTGCCACTTTGGGAATGAGATGGGGGACGCGGGACCGATAACATGGAAACAGTTCACTAAGTAACTTCAGCTGAGTGGACCTGCGACTTGAGTTGTGGGGCTGGAGTTCAGGGGGGCTTCCTAGGAGAGGTGCTTTTGGAACTGGGCCTAGCAGACAAGTTCAGTGCCGCTAGATGAAGATGGAGAGAGGGCCTATGCCAGGGTAGCCCGATGCCCTGGGCCCAGGCACAGAGCTGTCAGGAAGTGCCTCAAATGGGGCAGCTTCACGGGTGTCCAGAGCCTGGATGAGGGGGTGGTTGTGCCCCTTCTCCAGGCTGCTCAGTCTCTCCGCTCGCCCACCCTGCCCCCAGGAGGAGAAGGAGGCGCTGGAGCACTGATGGATGTGCCGGGGCTGGGCTCCTGCCGCCCAGCATTGTCACCATGCTCTCCCTCCATACGCTGGAACCTGACACCCTGACCACTGAGGCATAAAAAACAGAGAATTGGAAGGCTCAGCCTGTCAGGCTGGGAGTGGCCCCCAGAGATGCCTGGGGAGGAGTGTGTGTGTGTGTGTGTGTGTGTGTGTGTGTGTGTGTGTGTGTGTGCGCGCGCGCGCGCGCGCGCGCCTGTGGTTGCCTGTAGAAGCGGGGAGGTGGAAAGGAGGCCGAAGGGGCCAGGGGGCGGGAGCAGCTGACCCCTCAGGCCTGCTTTATTGTTCCGGATACACCTGCCCAAGCCCCGTGGGCCCCACATTTGGGCTTAGGAGGGGAGCAGTGCTCCCATCCTGACATCTGGGTGGTCCCTTCTGGGGGCTCCTTCCTTATGGCCCTTTGGCATCCTTAAGAAGAATCTGTGGAAGCTTGCTTGAGCTGAGGGTGGTCCCCAGGGCTGTGTAACTCCCGGCACCACTGCCAGGGAGGGGCCCATGTGCTCTGTAACCAGTGGCTTACGAAGCCACTCAGCAGCCAGCTGCTTATACAACCTGTGCAAGACACTGGGGCCTGTGAGATGAGTCAGGCCTAAACCCTGTCCTCTGTGAGTCCCCAGCCACAGCACAGCAAGGATAGGCAGCAAGGTGGTAGGGGAGGGAATTTTGAACTCCCCTCCTAGTGACTGGCTGGGTAAACGGCTCTCCTGGGTCTGGAAGCGAGAGCCCAGGGAAGTGCCAGACACAGGCATCATTGTTCCATGAGCAGCTGGGCAAGAGGTCCCACCATGTTCAAGTGCCACCATGCCTCCTCCTTGCACACCCAGTGTTGTCCCTACCCTGGCACAGCTGCAGTTCCTGCCCGAGCTAAGAGCTGCCCCTTCCCCAATGCCCAGGAGGCCCCATCCACTCCCTCTTCTGTGCTCCCCTAGACCTTTGGCTTGTTCCCTCCATCTCAGCAAAGTGCCATCTGCCTCCTCCTGGCAGAGGGCCTGTCTATGCCTCATCTTCCCCATTGGCTAAAGCCCTGGGAACAGCTGCCTCTGGATTCTCAGCACAGAGGATCAGACTAGAGTTGAGGCCACCTTTGGCTTCTTGGTCCAGAGTCACTCAAAAACACATGGGAAGTGGATCTAAATCTCACTGGGGTCCTGGGGTGGCCTCAGTCAGGGCTGAGAACCAGGTAGTCCAGGGCTTTGGACTTGGGTGGATGTATCAAGGCCATTTTGTGAGCAACCCTGGGCATCAGTCTCCTCACCTGCAAAATGGGCCAACAACCCCATGGAACACTTGGCACATGGTAATTTCGTGGTATACATATGAGAAGCTAGTATTCACTCCCACTAATAAGCAGAAGGTTTTAAGGGGAAATCTAGACAATGCCAATGACAGCTGTCCACTCAATGAGGGTGTGGATTGGACTTGCCTTTATTGATTACGAAATGCCATTGGCATTTTCCAAACCTGCTTTGACATTTGGTTCCTGTTTCTCTCCTACCCACCATATGCAGGGAGTGAGTTTTCCGGGAGCCCCTACAGCCACCCTCAGTATTCCTCCTACAACGACTCCTGGAGGTTCCCCAACCCGGGGCTGCTCGGTGAGTACTGGCGGAGGCCCTGCGGGGCCCCTGGGCCATCAGCTGCCCTATTGGGCCCCCTCGGTGGGCCAGGTTCCCTCAACATCCTGAGACTCGGTCACTGAGGTGGGTTGGATAGCTCGTCCCAGGCACATGCAATCTGCAAGTTGTGTTGGGGCCGTAGGACAGTAAGCTTCAGGCCTGCCTAGGCCCTCCTCCCTCCCCCCAGAGGTTTTGGTGGATAAGGGGAAATAGCACAGAAGGGGAACAAAGACAAAATGGGCATTGAGGCAGAAAGAAGAAGGTAGGGAAAGTGCCTGCCCAAGAATAAATGATATTTCTTAAGAATCATTGAATATTCAGATGAGAAATCTCTAAATGAGAGACAGCAAAGAGGCCAACTCAGATAAATTGGTGGTGGCTACTAGTCTTGATAAGGACTCTGAGGCTCAGTGATGGATTTGTGATGTCTGCCCTGGACGTCACCACAGCCAGCTCCGTTGGAAACTGGTTGCCCTGTGGCTGGCGGCCTGCCAACATATGCCATTCAGAGCCCAGCGGGCGCCCAACCTCTGCCCAGGCCTTAGACTGGCAGATTGTCCATGGCTGGGGCCAGCCTGATCTGTGAACACCACCTAGCTATTTGGGTGATCTAAAAGACCAAATAGGGCTAGCTCAGCCCTCAAAGGCCAAGGGGAGCCTTTTGTTTTGTTGAAATGAACTTACAGGGAACTAATGTGCCAGATGGAGCTGAAGGTTCTGGAGCATGAAGCAGGAGCTGGGGGCTCACAGATATCACTCACCACCTGGGGGTGGAGCCAGGCAGTCAGCCCGCAGGCAGAACACTGATCTCTCCCCCTGCAGCCAGTTGGAGAATTCCCTCAAAGCCCAGACGTGGGAGGGCCTCTGAGACTATCCAGGTTTGCCTGTCCAGTTTAACAGGACCTGCTTAAGTAAGAACCTGTTAATTCCCCGGATTAGGGAACTGAGATTAGGACTGAGAACCATAGACTTCATCAGAAAAGCAAGAACCTGGTGTCTTCAAGTTCAAGTTGCCAGGCCATGGGTCTACAAAGGAGCCAGACAGTCACGGCCTTGGCCCCTTTTCAAGCCTGCTTTGGTGATTAGGACAGACACATGGCATGGACACATCCCTTCCATGCACCTGGGCCTCGGGCTGCTCGAAACATTTTGGTGTATCAGGTACCACTGCGGTGACATAAGGAGCAATGCTGATGTGAGCTCCAGATCCCTGTGCATGGAGAGGTCCAGTTTTATAGATGACAAGGCTTATATTATTGGTGGCCTCCCGGAGGGCCTGCATCTGTGGACTGATCGGTCAGACTTCCTTTCTGATTTTGGTGAAAATTATTTCTAAGCATTAAGCCTGGTCTTTACTTACCTACTGCTTTTCCTTAACACCCCACACCCACCCCAAGCAGCGGCCCTGAGCTCTGCGTTGGCCCAGCCATGAGTCTCAGGAGACGAAGGCTGGCCAACCTCTCCCTGAAGCAATGTCTTTCGGCAGGGCTGAGGATGGGGAATGGGTCTGGTGGCCTGAGCCTAGGAGTCCCCTCCCTGCAAATCTGCCTCAGACAGAGCCTTGGTCCCAGCGCTGCTGCAAGACCCTCAGGGGATGTGGCACGAAGGACGCCTGGGCCAGGCTGTGGGAGGGGTTCCTAGGGATGGGGCTAGGACCCCCAACGAGGCCACGTTGAACCAGGACCTCCACGGATGGCTGTGCACTGCCCAAGGGGACAAGTGAGGCTGAAGTCCAGCCCATGCGTAGCCAAAGCCCCAAGCCCTGGCACAGGGTTACAGGTGCCCAGAGTGGACACCTTTCTCTAATTCTCACAAGGTATCCCATCGGCCATTTGCCAAGGAGTTCATGAGGCAGAGCAGTGGGGCAGGAGCTGCTCAGGAAGGTGTGGCAAAGGGATGGAGTAGGTGGGTGTTCTGGGGCCACAGATGAGGGACCTTGAATGTCAGGCTGAGAAGTCTGGACTGATTGTGTGGGCAGCTAGGAGCCCAAGGGGATGGCGAGGAAAGGACAGGACTAGACTGCTTCTGAGGCCTTCCTGCTCAAGCTGGAGTAAGAGCCAGTTCACACCCGCAGTTATCAGGATTGGGCTGCGTGCCTGGTGTGGAAAAGACGTGGACCCTGTCCCAGGGAGCTCACAGGCTGGGGTGAAGGCGCCTTGGGCAAGTGTGTCTGTGATGGGAGGTGCCCAGTGCACTGACAGGAGTGGAGAGGAGGAAGAAGAATCAAAACTCTGTTCATCTAAATGAGCACTTGCTAATTGTGCAGGGACTGGGCAAAGCCCTTCATATGTGTTATCTCATTTTATACTTTTAACAGCCCTAGAGGGCAACGTACTATTATCTCTATTATACAGATGAAAAACGTGAGACTCAGAAAGGTTGATTCACTTACCTGAGGTCACATAGCATGCAGATGGCAGAATAAGGACCCAAACTCAGGTCACTTTGACCCCAGAGCCTATATTTGTAACCAGCGTGTGATGTGGTATTCTTACTCTCCCTGACCAATTCAGTCTTAACAGTACTACAGCCAGGAAAAGAGACCTCATCCTTCCATAGGAACAAGCCTTGAGAGTTCTAAATAGTCAGATCATGTATGTGATTAGAATAGCTCTGGTCTCATTTTGAAATCCAGGTTATTGTATTTATCTGTCAGGCTTTCAGCTGCAAACAACAAAATCTGCTCTGGCTGGTTTAAGCAGAAAACAAATTTATTAAGGGATTTTGGGGGCTCTCTGAGTCTCTGAAAAGACCAAAGAGACAGGCGTGGGACACACAGCCAGGAACAACACGTAGCCACACCCCAGGGCTGCTCTGGCGTAACCATTCCTGCTGTTGCCAGTTGGCACCCCTAAACCACCCGCTCTATACTGCTGCTTCAGCCAGGGTGCTTGAGAGCTCTGCCCTGCCCCTGCCTGGAGCTGGATGCCTCTGCAACCCCTCCCGACCGAGGGAGTCTCTCAGCCCACTTCTTCAAGTTGCTCGCTTCCCAACTGAGGTCCTATGCAAGAGAGTCTAATGCAGAGCTCACACCTGTGCCCTAGCAGCAGAGGAAGCTGGGAGAATGAGTTCTGACTTCTAGCTCAGAGAGGCAGGCCTCACCTCCTAGGAAACACAGGAGAAGTTTAAACGATGCTGGGCAGTGACAAACACGAGCGATCGCCCCTGAGCTGCCCCCATCTCTATAACCTGGGGAATCGTGGCCAGGTCATCCACCAGTCCGAGCCTCAGATGCCTCAGGTATAACTGAGAATAATGGCCACTGGCAGCTTCTTTCAAGCAGGAGCTGAACACGGCGCTCTCTTGGAGCCCTGAAGATGAGATACCAGGCTCATTCTATCATCGTCTTACAAATAAGTCCCAGGCCCGTTCACATCTACCAGCCTGCCCTTCCTGCAGAGTGTCTTCAGGGCTTTAGCGGAAAGAATCCCAAGGAATGGGGAAGGAGGCTGATTCCTGCTGTCTGGGGAGGGTCCCAGGGTGCGGAGGCCTGCTCCTCTGAGGCTCCTTGATGCTAGATCAGTGGGAGCTGTGCAAACAGGTGAGACCCTCCACCTTCACACTCCCAGGTGCTCATGCGCACTGCTCAGCCTCAGCTGGCCTGCTTGAAGCCTCCTTCATGGAAACAATGCCAAAGATGGGCAATGCCACTAATGAAGCTGCGCGCTCACGTCTCCGGAGAACTTCCCACCCTGCTGAACCTCCTCCTCCGGAGCTGCCTGCCCAGCCAGGGCTGCGGTGACCCAGCAACCTTTGGGGGGGGGAGGGGCAGGAGGCGCAGGCTGGCGAGGCTGGTGGGGCAGAAGGCGGGGAGGAAAGCAGCAGCGGTCAATTAGGATTAGAAGGGGAATGCCTGTGGTCTCTGTAAAGGGATTACAGAGCAAGTGGGAGCCCCAAACGCCTGTGTCAAGAAGTAAATTGATAATAATGTGAATTAGAGAGGAAAAATGACAGAAGAAAGGACAAGTTTATTCGAGATGGAGGTCTAATGGGCACCCGGAAGACAGAGTGCTCTATGAGGTGATGTTTTCATTTCTCACAGTAAATGCAAGCTTTGTTTATTTTGCCGTGGAGGCCTCATGCTGAGGCTGCTGGACAGCCTGGCCAAGAGATTAGGCTTTGAGAAGGGAGTGAGTCAGAGCCAAGGGTGACACGGGGTCGGTGGGGGACTCAGAGGGCCTAGTCAGGCTGGGTTTGGAGGGGTGGTGACACGTGCTAAAGTGTCTCCCCAAACCCTACCCTCTTGATTCCATACTAGCTGTATGGCCTCGGGCAAGCTACTTACTCGCTCTGTGCCTCAGTTTCCTCATCTGCTAAAAGGGGACAATACTAGTTCCTACCTAATAGAATTGTTGTGGAAATTAAGAGTTAATGGATATAAAAGTGCTTAGAAAAGTACCTTTCATATCCTTATATCATGGTACCCTCATATAGCCCTACTGTGACACCCCCTTTTACAGGGGAGAAAACTGAGGGTTAGGGGAGTGAAGTCACTTGTTCAAGGTCACTCAGCCAAGAGTGATAGAACCCGACTGGCAGCCTCCAAGCCTTGGTGCCCAATTATAGTATCTGGAATAATTGCCAGTATTGGTTTGGATTTGGGTGAGATTTCAGGATCAATATGAGTTGCCTCCCCTGGGGAATTAAGAAGCTTGCTATTCCCACCCCAGCAGACACGTGGTCTGCAATGGCTCACATGGCCCCAACCGCTGTCTACTTGGATAAACACAGCCCTCCAGCACTGGGTGTACAGGCTGTGAACTGTGTTGTGGTGGAAAGAGTCCTGAGCCAGGGACAGACAACCTGAATTCCAGGCCAAGCTCTAGCACTAAGAGGCTTCCATGGCTTTGAGCACATGACTTTGGTTTGTTGAGCCTCAGTTTTCCTACCTGGAAAAGGAGGAGATGGCCTAGCGTCTCTTACTTGTGAGAATCTGCTGGTCCCATGGAGCACCCCCCGGCCCCCATACTCTTTCATCCGTGGAGAGGAGTTTGAGCACAGAGCCGGGCTCCTGGAGGCCCCATCCAAAGTGCGTAGTCAAATAAAGCAGCCCAGAGGCAGTGGGGGGAGCCGAGCATGGGTACAGAGCCCTTAGCCTGGTCCCATCAGGAGGTCACAGGAGGTAGGCTGCACCCCGCCCTGCTCCACGTGCTCATATGCTCCAGTCTCCCCATGTCCAAATCTTCTTGTCCTCCAAACCCAGCCTGACCCACTTCCTCCAGGAAGCCTGACCCTGCCACAATAATCTTGTTTCCGAGAGCTCTTTTCGCAGAGCTCCGATCCCTTTTCTGCCTTTGAACATTGGCCTCAGGTATGGGGCTGCAGGCACGTCACCCTCCAACCTCCGTGCCCTCTTCTCTCTCTTCCAGGCTCCTCGTACTATTACAGCGCTGCTGCCCGAGGAGCTGCCCCACCAGCAGCAGCCACTGCCTACGACCGTCACTGACCTTCGGAGCCAGGCAGAAGCCAAGCACTTATGACTCATATCACTGAGGGTGATAGCCTCCCAACCCCCTCCAAAGATAGCCAGAGGGGCCCAACAAGCCCATCCCAGCAACACCCCCACTCACCTGAAATTCCACCCCCCTTTTTTCCTGCCAGAGACTCTGGGGTTCTATGGTAGGGCTGCTGGACCTCTAGACACCTGTCCGTTTCTAAGATTCAATCGATGAGCTTCTCCCAACAATGACGGGCTCTCCACAAACCAACAACTGTTCTGCAGACAACTGCAGTCCCAGCCCAGCCCACCTGACCATCTGCCCATCTTCCTGCCCCAGGCCTGGCAAGGAGAGCTTGCTAATGTCACTTCAACAGCACTTGTGTAAATACCTTTTTGCTTTTTTGTGAGACCGAGGGTCCAACTGAGCAGACTCCCCACCTGTTATAGGTTCAACACTCCCAAAGTATCACAGGTTGTCTTAGACCTGTGCACAGAGCAACCCCTCTGCCCTGGGTGCCCCCATAGCGTGGGCTCGGAGCTGTCTGCGAGACTGAGGGTGCCCACCTGGGGGACCCAGCCTCCTGCTCATTGCTACTTCTTTAATATCTTAACCGAGCTGGTTATGCTCTACTCCTCCCCAAGAGAAACAACTTTGGGGAGACACACTGGCTTCCTGCCTCCATTTCCCCCGGGCCCAGTGCAGTGCGAACAGCTCTTTTCTATACATATCAAAGGAATCGAAGAACCGTCTGGGAGATCCCTAAGTTACCGTTGTCCGAGGTGCTGATTGCACCTAACTTTGAACGTTAGGGCTGTGTGGGACCCAGAATATCATGGTCCTAGGTGGTGCGTGAGGCACCTCAGCCCCTGGAACCGCCGATCTAACTGGGTGTTCCCAGGCTCTGATCACTTTGGACGTCCACCATGGACTCTGCCCCCTCCTCCAGGACCCCAGTGAGTGGATTCTGGGCAAACCTGTCCCTGGCATGTAGACAGTGATTAACAAAAAGGACTTTGCCTGCACTGAGAACCACACACATCTGCAGCGGTCAGCTGTCCTTGTGGAGCCTAGCATGCAGCTGGGAATGGAGGTGGTAGCATGGGGGGGACATGTCCACCTCGTGGTACAAGGGGCTGTGATGGTCAGGGCCATGTTCAAGGGCCGTGGGAGCTGGGAAATGGTGTGGGAGGGTTGGGGAGAGCCACCTGGGAGGATTTGGAGGACAGAGGAAGGCCTCCTGGGAGAGGGTCAGGACAGGCAGTGAGGAGCTGGTGGTGAATGGGGTGTGGTCTTGAGATGGGGGTCCAGGGGCCACCATCTCTTTGCCTGGGGCCTCAATGCCTTGCATAGTCTCTCTTGCCAACTCAGAACAGCCAGGTAGAGGCTCTGTCCAAATCTGGGCTGAATTGTAGAAATGACAGTGGATTTTGCCATCTCATGTGACAGTGTTCCTGATGCCCTGCCCGCATGTCACCAGTTTGGCAGAGAGCTGGGGCAGAAAGAGCCCGCACTTGAGGTGATTGGCCTTGAGAGGTCTTGTCCTGGCTACACCTCTGCATTGCTGTGGGGCCTCAGACAAGACCCTTCACTTCTCTGAGCCTTGGTTGCCTTGGTACAGCATGGCCACCTGCAGGATCGCCCGACAGCTCTCTCTTTCCTTCCTCTCTCCCAGGGAGCTGGATCAGGCCCTCCACTGCTAAGCAAGCATATAGGGGTGGGCATCTGAGTCCCACTAATATTCAGACCAAGTGGGAAACAAGAACACCCAGAGAAATGGGAAAGAGCCTTGAGGAAGACTTAGTATAGCTCCCCTCGGGAGAAACTGAGGCCCAGCTGGGAGAAGCCCAGGACCACGCAGGGAGACAGAGCAGACCTTTCCTGGCCACCACCAAGTGTTTTCCCCATAACACCTCTGCAAGGTGGTGGGACAGAAGAGGAAACAGGCTCAGCAAAGTGGAGTCCCCAGGCAATGAGTGACAGAGGTGGGTCTGGGACTCAGCCCCTAACCCCTGGCATATGGTGGTCCTCCCATCCCTGGGGAGAGAAGTAGACAGTGAGGGCAGCAGGAGACAGTTCTAGGCCCACTGCCCCAGATGGGGTGTCCTGGGACTGTTAGAACTGCTGAGGAAGCCCAGTCCCCCAGGGCGAAGGTGGAACTGGTGAGCACCCCTCCCCCTCGCCAACCCCTGTTCCGCCGAACCTGATGAGAGGGTATCTGGGAGCCAGGATAAACTGGCTCCAGCCTCTGTCTGCCAGGCAAGGTAGGAGAAGGTGTTATCTGACCCCTCCCTCCCTTCCACAGGAAGTGGTGGCTGGGATCAGGGGTCCGCAGCGTAGGCTTCTTGCACCCAGTCCTTGAATCCTGGTCCCTCCTGTGGTGTCAGGCTGTTGGGAGGTCAGCCTTCCCTGAACCAGCTGCCTAAGGCGCATACCATCCTTCCTCAGTGAAGCCCACATGGCCCCATGCACGTCCCTCTACCCAGCCTCTCCCTCCTCAGCCCTGTGATGAGCTCCCTCCATGTTTTTCCTCGCTCTCCTGAGGCTCCGCTGGTCCTCAGATTGCATTTGAATTTATTAGACAGCCACCTGATTACTGGGCTGCCAGGCAGATGCACAAGAGCACATGATGCACACACATATTCTCACACTCATACCTGTTCTCACCCACTGAGTTCCCGGTGAAGCTGCCTGGAGCTTGGAGGGGAGGCTTCCACAGGACACAAGCTGTTGATGCCAGAGAATTCTGAGTAGAAAACACAAGGCCAGGACCTTCACCAGCATTGTGGCAAGAGGCCTGGGGTGTTCCTCCATAGGCCTTCAGCCCCAGGTTCTGGCTTTGACTTTTTGAAAAGGACATTGTGGGTTCTATGAAAAATTTTTATACCACTAATCTAGCTCCAGTTTAGATAAAACTGATGACATATCAAACCCAACATTCTTTTCCCAAGGCGCCTTAGTTAGGGTTAGCCCTTTCATAACTGATGTTCATATGGTGCTTTGCAATCCTTGACCATCCCCTGGGGCAATCACAATGCCCATTTTACAGATGGGGAAAATTGAGATTTGGATCTCACAGGGCAAGATAGAGATGAAGTGAATCCTTAGATCTCCAGGCCCCATTCTCTCCACAGAACCATGCTCCTATAATGGGAGAGTATGGCTTAGAGATATCTTTCAACCCCCTAGAAATTCCCCCAGACCCACAATGAGGAAAGAAAGAAAAGGGAGGCCTGACGGAGAGCCTAGGGGTTGGTGGCTTTGCTGGTCCAACTTGATTCTCATTAACACAGAAACTTGCAAAGTCTGCCCAGATTTACACCAATGCTTCTGACTCATCCAGACTCCTTTCCTGCTATGCCCTGAAGCTCAGAGGGGATTGGAGCTTGTCTAACACCAAATTGCAAGCCCTGACAGGGCTTGGATGGGGCCCAGCTCTGACTCCCAGGGTCTAGGGCTCCAGTGTCATGAGATGTCTCCTCACTCTTTTCTTTATCCTTTCTGCTGTGGATCAGACTCCAAGCCTGGCTGTGACAATATGCAGGAGTTCCTGAGCAGGGCCATCGGGGCCAATAGGGTACCCACAGGTCACAATCTCAAGTGCTCTGAATTAACTACTTCCCAGGCCAGGTGAAGTAACCTAGCCATTCAGGCAGGGCACAAGGCCGTATGGGTGGTGGGACCCAAGATCCAAACAGTGCTTGCCCCCTGCAATGGCATTCAAATGCGAAAGCTTTTAAAATGCTCTGTCAGCCCCCCAAAATATGTCTAAAGGCCACTGGCCACCAGCTTGTGACCCCCAGCCTTTGTCCAATGTCCCCTTTCTTCTTCGTCTCCTCGCCCTTCATTGCAGATTTGGGAGAGATGGGAGCCCAGGTTGATGAGTTTCAGGTTGTGCAGACCCCAATCCCTGCCCTCTTCCCTCTCCATCCTGGGCGCCTGCAGACCATTTCGGCTTTGAAAGTGGGTGAGGCTGAATGTCGGAGGTGGTGGGGTAGGGGGACGTTTGGCTTTGAGGGTAATTCAGTGCTGCTGGGACCTTTCACATGTGCAGGGAAGAACTCCAGATGTGACCACAGGGCACATGAGAAGTCATATCCCTAGAGAGACTGCCCTGCCTTGGGCAGTCCCTGGCACCAGCCACCCTTTTCTGGATGACATCTCAGCTAGGATTTAGTTCCAAACCATGGGGAGCAAATCTTAAAAATAAACCAAGCACTCCTGACAAATACCGGGAAACAAGGTGTGTTTGAGACTCAGCTGCCTGAGGATAGAGGAAAGTCCAGGCCCCTGGATAGGTCAGGCCCAGGCTGGAGTGGGTGGATCCCACCGCACCTGGGCTGGACCACCTCCCCAGTGGCCCTGCTAAGAAGCCGGCTGTGCGGCCTTGCCCTGGTCATCCATCGAGGAGCCTGCCTCTGGTGGTTTCCAGGGACGCACACCGGTGCTCCTGGAGAATTTATTCCTTTAGTTCTTTTGGCCTCGGAGAGCTTCCAAGGCAAGTGCATTTCTTAAAAGGTAACAAAATACATTCTTGGAAAGTTGGACAGTCAGGCCATGACTCCTAGCTGGCAGTCTGCCCCACCTCCTGGCAGCCCCTTCAGCCCCTGGTCCCCTGACACCCCCACACCTCAGGATTCCCTTTTGCATATTCATGGTGGAGCCACAGTGTTGATCTGCACTTCCCCACTGTCAGCTCACGGCTGTGCCTCCAGAGTGGTGGCCAGGTCCCCAGGGGCCAAGACAGAAGCAAGTCCCTTGCCCGCCTGCTCTCCTGACAAGGGGACTACACTTCTGTGACACAGCTTCTTGCTGGGAGCAGGCAGGCACTAGTCTTCCTTTCATCTCCTGTAACTTCTCAGTACTCAGGTCCTGTTCCTGGAGCCCCCAGGATCAAAGGGGACCTCAGAGTTTCAGTCCATGTGTTCCCAACGGTCCCATTTAGCCCATCTCCAAGTTGGGGGTAAACATTGCCACCATTCAGTGAGTCTAGATATTCTTCTTGCCACATCTTAGACCCCTGAGAGGCTCAAGGAGAAAATGCAGCTGTTTATCTAGTTATTGAAGGAATCTCAGTGAATTCTAAAATGGAGCTGGTCTCAGGTAGTGTGTTTGGCCTGTGGGCCCGAAAGAGAGGGGAGAAATCCGTCCTTCAGCTTCGGGCAGCTCTGAGCATAGTGCAGAGGGGAAGCATGGGGAACAGCACGGGGTGGGCGCATTGGGGGTTATGAACCCCCTCCCCAACACTAAGACCTGGCTGGAGGAGGCCACGCTATAGTCTCACCCACCCCAACCCTGGGTTCACCCCATCTTGTGACTATGGCCACCCGGCCACCCTTCTCCCCCAAATCGCAATGCTTGTGACCACATCCCTGATCTTCTCCAAAAGCACCATTAAGAACAAGTGATTTTGGATGATGGATTTTTGATGTACAAATGGTGCACTTCCCCTGGAGTGGAACAGAAAGGAAACCATTTAATGGCTCCCCTATTTTCAAGCATGAATACATTTTAATGAAACTATTTTATTGTATTTGAGGAAATGGAGAGTTGAACATTCCAACCAATCAATAGCCAATTAATTGCTATAAAGCTAAAAAGAAAATAAATAAGTCCTGAGTCTATTTGAAACGCCCTGCAAAGCTCCAAGCCTCCAAATATGGCCTTCCCCTCAATACATGTATATGACAGTGTGTTCACACACACGTGCACACACACCCACACCTCACACGTACTTGAAACTCAGAGAAAACGCTGAGTCTCCTCATGCCAGTTCTTGCCTGCTCTCCTCACCTTTGGTCAGAGAAGGTGAGCAGACCGGGCAGCAGCCTATCCTGGGGCTCAGGAAGAGGCAGCCTACCCCCGGCCCCAAACTGCCAGCACAGTGTGGATTAGTGAGCACTGAGGGCCCCACTTCTTGGTCCCAGTAGCTGGGACTCCAAGTTCAAGCTGAGGGTGGAAATCTGATTCGGATTTTGCCCTGATCCTTGCTGGAAGATGCTGCCCTGGTTTTTCACCCTCTAGTGGCCTTTGGACATTGAGTATTTGTAGAAATTCAGATTACTTTGCAAATGGAACTCTTTGCCAGGAAGACACATGGATTTTGCTTTCATTCTTTGAGACAGTTGGCTTTGTCTTAGGGACTCACCTTCCACCATCAAATAACTATACATATCTTCTGTATCCGCCAAAGTTTGTGATGCCTGCATAGACGCTTACTTGTAAAAAAAAAAAAAAAATACAAAAAAAATTACAAAAAAACCAACAACAAAAATAACAATTGAATTGCCTTTGAAAGTGGGAGATGATCTGTCTCCAACAGATTAAAAAAAAATTGCTTCTTAAAAATGTGTATGTTTTGTATTCTTTTTTTCTAGTAGAAAATGATTGGAAATATTGGTGGTTTTTTTTTCCCCTTAGTGACGTGTGTTGCTTTTGTGTGTAATAATATTTGAATGTAATTACAGCAGTGCCAATTTGCCAAAGATGTTGGACATATTTTTCTTTTGTTGGGAGGAGGGCAGGGGCTGGGGGTGGGATTGGGGAGAAAACGGGGGTGGGATTTTGGTTTAATTTTTTAACTCTTTTTTTTCTTGTCAAATCTGGAGTTTGTGGTTTTATTCTAAGTTAAATTGTTGACAGCAACACTTTTATTTTAGATTAGTTGGAGGAACTTGCAATAAGATTGGCGTAGTCTCAATGTGTCTTTCCATGAGTGACTGTTAATTGTGAAGAATTGATTTTATGTAACCTTTATGTGAGATAATTATTTGTAAATATTTGCCATAATTTTATTGGTTCCTAAAATAAAAGTAATTTTTTAAGTTCAGAAAAAGAGTTTGAGCTCATTTGTTTTTACCACTTCACAGATGGTCTTTGGCAACTTTGACAAAGCCACATGGGGTTGTGGGGAATGACTGTCTCTCCTGATGAACCTGGGTCAAAACAAATCCATGCAACTAAAATGGTGTGCTGTGGTGTTGGCCTGTGGCCTGCGCAGGGGCAGAAGGGCCTGCCCTGGAGTGGCTCCAGGCTAGCTGCCATCAGGCTTGGCTGAATGGAGCAGTGGTTGAGCCCCCAGCCTGGATTTGACGCCTGGCTCTGATACTCGCTGGCTGCGGAATGTTGGCTGCATTCTGTGACCTTAGCTTTGTTAGCTCTAAAATGGTCAGTAACATCCATCTCATTCATTCATTCATTCAACTAATAGTGGCTGAATATCTACTCCGTCTGCAACACTGGAAACACAGCAGTGAACAGGGCTAACAAGGACCCAACTAACCTGAAGCTTACAACCCAGGGGGCTTCTGTGAGGATTCGCACCCATCAAATATGTGCTCAGCACTAGTGTGTACATGCACACGTGCTCTTCACGTTGATCCAGGCTGGATCTTAAAACTGGGTGCTCCCACATGCTTCTAACCTGCAGACAGAGCTCCGAAGCCACTCATTCTAGGAGACCTTGTGTTTGGGATCCAAAGCCACAGGCCACATCTGGCCAGAGCTCAGAACTCAGTGATCCATAGTCCTTCTGTGGGAGGTGCCCTGTCACTATGTCTTCAGAGCTGAGGCGTTTGGCTGCTTGGGAGCCCAGAGATGGCTTTCTAGCAGGAGCAGAACAGCTGCATACCCGAGCCCTGCTCCTATTGGGCGGTGTCAGTCTGCAAGGGCAGGCAGGGACTGCTGCGCCCCTTGGCACAGTGTGTGCGATGCAGTAATTGCCAGAGATGGAGTAGGCAAGTGACCGCGTGGGGGCCATGGGCTGCAACTCATTCATATTTAATAAAGCCGGCTGCACGGCCTCCATTCATTTAGGCAATGGATGGTGACGAAGGTGATTCCTGAGGGAAAGAGAGAGAGATGCTGCCACGGTGGAGCCCTGGCCCCGCTCCGGTCTTCCCAATGCTGGTGACTTAGAGGCACACACTTCAAAGAGAAGTGGCAGCGTTTTGGATCTGAAAATTGAACTCTGAACCTACAGGAACTGCTGAGACAGAGCAAGTACCTCCACCCCGGAAGTTGCAGCCCTTGTCTCTGGTTCTCCTGGGACAGAGGACTCACGCCTGCCCTCCTTGGATATGGGGCCCCAGTAACCAGGACGTGTGCAGCCCTCACACAACAGCAGAATGGAGGCCACGGGCAAGTCCTCTGGTAGAGGGTGGAAATGCCAACCCTGAAGATGTGTGGGCAGCCTCCAGCATCACCTTTGCCCACAGTGACCAACACAGAGAGAGGCCGAGGGAACACCTAAGGTCAGGAGGCTTTAGCCTCAGGCCCATTCACTCTTCATATTCCCACTGGAGCCAGGTCTCATGTTAGGTGATGGGTACAGAGGTGACTCATGGGGGAATGGACTGCACCAGGGCTGTGAAAATGGCAGATAGATAAAGACTCCTAAGAGCTCCTAAGAGCCTTGGCTGGGAGTCTCAGCTCTAGCTCCTCATGGTCAGTTTACTGATGTAAGTCTTGGTTCCTTCATCTATATCATGGGTATAAACTGCGTCACATTTGCTTCGAAGATGTTCTGAGGAACAAATGGTATGCATTGTGGGAAAGTTTTTCTAAATAACAAATGTGAGTTTTGCCAAAATATGTTCCCGCTATAAGGAAGTCAAAATTCTATATCCAAAGGTCAAACTCTAGTTGGACCCTCCTCTGAGCCAGGCTTAGTGCTAGGTGCGGGAGGAAGGTTGCCATTGATTAAATGTTTGTGTCCTCCCAGAATTCGCATATTGAAACTGAATCCCCAGTATGACAGTATTGGGAGGTGGGGCCTTGGGAGATGTTTAGGTCATGAGGGTGAAGCCCTCATGAATTGGATTAGTGCCCTCATAAAAGAGACTCTGGAGAGCTCTCTCACCCCTTCTACCATGTGAGAACATAGGAAACAGGCTCTCTCCAGACACGGAATCTGCCAGTGCTTTGATCTCAGAAGTTTCAGCCTCCAGAACTGAGAAATAAATGTTTGTTGTTTAACCCCCCCAGTCTACAGTATTTTTGTTATAGCAGCCTGAACGGATCAAGACAAAGGTGGAATGCAGAAATGAACCAACAAGGAGCCTGCCATCTGGGACAGGTGATGTGCATATTTTAATTCCAGGAGATGCATGACCAGCGCCACCTACAGGTGGGGCAGACAAGGAAGTATGGGCTCAGAGGGGGAATTCCATTCATTTAGGGGTGGGGTGATCAAGGGAAGGCTTCCTGAAAGAGGTGGCTTTTGAGCTGAGCCATGAAGGATAGGCAGGATTCCATCAGGAAATTTTAAAGAAAGTAGGAAGGAAACGCATTCCAGGCAGAAGGAACGGTGTGCACAAAGCCCCAGGGGTGAGAAAAGGAATGTGTTGGGAGGAGACACTAGATGATTTACCTCTGAAGTAATCAGGTACTGTGGCCTTTCCCCCAAACCTTCTTCTGAGGCTCTGTGGGTGCCACTGGATCAAAGATAAGCGCTAACCTGGGCTCTGGGTCAAAGGTGAGGGCAGCCTGGGCTCAAATCATTTCCTAGCAAATGGGCTGCTCAAGAGGGAGGGGGCATTGGTGAGAACAAACAGAGGCTGAAGATCCACCTTGGAGGATGCAGAGGCGGTGGGAGGATATGGAGTTCCAGCTCCACGGGTCTGGCAGCTTCTGGACCCGCTGGCCAGCTATATGGTGATGGGGTAAGAAGACGATCCTGTCTGCTCCAACACATGCCACACAGCTGTCTCTGGGAGAGACATGTGGTCAGCACACCCCAAGGAGAAGGGGGTTGCCATCACTGCGAGCAAATCAAGAGGAGGCCCCCTGTGCAGGACACACAACCACTGTGAGTTTGGACTATTGGGGGCATTAGCACCCCAGGTGATCTTCTGTTCTTTTCTTTTTGTTTTTTTTTAACACTTCTTGTAAGACTGGTTTGGTGGTGATGAACTCCTTTAGCTTTTTCTTATCTGGGGAGTTTTTTTTTGTTTGTTTTTTTTTAAGATTTTATTGGGGAAGGGGAACAGGACTTTATTGGGGAACAGTGTGTATTTCCAGGACTTTTTATTGGGGAACAGTAGTGTGTTTTTCCCAGGACTCATCAGATCCATCCAAGTCAAGTTGTTGCCCTTTTGATCTTAGTTGTGGAGGACGCAGCTCACCTCCAGATCCAGTTGCCGTTGTTCATTGCAGGGGTCACAGCCCACCATTCCTTGTGGGAGTTGAACCGGCAACCTTGTGGTTGAGAGCCCGCGCTCCAACCAACTGAGCCATCTGGCCACCTGGGAGCTCAGCAGCAGCTCATTGACATCATTCTAGTTGCGGAGGGCGCAGCTCGCTGGCCCATGTGGGAATCGAACTGGCAGCCCTGTTGCCCAGAGCTTGCTCTCTAACCAACTGAGCCACTCGTCCGCCCTGATCTTAAGTCTTTTGCTGATCTGTATGTCCTGATTTTTCTTCAACGAGCGTGCATTATACACGATTTGAAAATAATTTTTAAAAATTAGCATTGCAGTCTTGACTTGGCCTCACCAGCAGACTGATGGGAGCCTTTGCAAGCCTCACTTCAGACCAGCTCTGGGGCATTTACCTGAGATCCCACCTGTATTAGTCTGCTAGGGCTGCCATGACAACATAGCACAGAACGGGTGGCTTAAACAACAGAAATTTATTTTCTCACAATTCTGGAAACTAGAAGTCCAAGATCAAGGTGTCAGCAAAATTAGGTTCTTCTGAAGCCTCTTTGCCTGGCTGATAAGTGGCTGGCTGTCTTCTCTCTTTGTCTTCACATGGACTTTCCTCTGTACTTATCTAATCTCCTCTTCTTATAAAGACACCAGCCATAAAGGCCCACCTTAATGATCTCATTGTAACTTAATTACTTCTTTAAAAAATGCTATCTCCAAATACAGTGACATTTTGAGGTACTGGGGTTAGGATGCCAACATATAAATGTGTGTGTATGTTGGGTGCGGGGGGGGGCACGGGCACAATTCAGTCTACAGCATCATCTGAGGATTCAAGCCCAGCCTGAATCTGCCCGTCACACGTTAAGTGCCTTGGCCTGTCCAATGCCAGCGCTTCCCAGGGACATCTGCCCCTGTCTGTCCAAATCCCCCACAAGCTGGGGGCTCTTTCTCCCCAATCTCTACTCCCAGTGTAGCCCCCGGGAAGACCCTCACCTTACATTCAACTAAGTCCCTGGTGGATTAAACAATGACTTTAAAATTTTTTAAATAAAACTAGTGAAGTTATAGATGGATATACCTCAAACCTCCATGTGAAATGTGACTTTGTAGACTTTGTAGGTTCCTCCAAAAAGATGGAAAAGTCTCAAAGGAAAAAAAAATTTTTGACTACTTATTTTTTTTTTTTTACTTTTGTATGTATGAAAAGATTCAACAAAAAAACAAAAGACAAACAACTTGGAAAAATAAACTTACAAAATGTGAATAGGTGCCATTATATATAAAGTCCCTAAATTATAAAAATTTTGTATGCAATTATATGAAAAGTATTACTATCCCCAGTAGAGACATGAATAAAGGACATGCACAGATCATTCACAAATGAAGACATACTGAATATTAGTCAAGGTCCGATCCCACAACATGACTCGATTTCACAAAGATCTTTTTTAAAATACCCAGTTCTGGCAAGGGTCCAAAGAAATGGACACCACTCTATGCAGCTGCTGAGCTGTCTGGCAGCGTAAGGCCAAAGCTGCCAGGTGTCCCTAGGCTTGGGTGCTAGCCCCAGGGATGCCTGGAGGAGCAGGTACTCCAAAGGAGTGGAGATCCTGCACCTGGGCCTGCCCACTCCCAGGTCTGTGGTTTTTCCACTAGGCTGGCTGCCTGCAGTCACAGAACGACATTGAAAGCCCAGGTCAAGTAGGAAACATGGCGTTTCCAGCCCGACCGTGTCATCTGGAAGGGCACACAAGCAGCAGAGGTTCCCACATTATCCACAAACATGTGTAAATATCGCGACGGCTCGTAATGTAACCAAGAAAAATCACTTCCCGTTGTTTCCCCTTCAGTGATATTTTCTGCTTGGCTGAGTTTGCTTAGCACACTGGAAAGGCCAACTCATCAGTTCTTGTTGTTAATCAAGAGCAGTAATTGTCCGAGTTCAAAGCCTCCTGACTTAGACTCTGCTGAATAGGATAACAAGTTCCCAAAATGCTAAGTAGTAGTTTCTAAAAGTGGGCCTTTTTAATAGGGAAGGCCCCTGAAGAGGGATTGGAAAGAAAACCTTTCCGTGAAGTGGAATTAAAATATTGTGCATGCTTTATAGAGCATGGCAAATAAACTCCTGGAAGTCCTAGAAGTTCTTAAAGCATGGACAATGTGGGTGCAGACTCATTTCCTCATTTACTATGTGAACTTGTGTATTGGTTAAGGTGATGCCAGCTGGTGTAACAAACATACCCTATAACTTCAATGTTTTAACACAATTGAAGTCTATTTTTCACTCACACAACTGTTAAATGTGGGCATTCCTGGTAGGCAGGCAGCCTACCACACTCAGGGATCCAGGCTCCTTTTATCTTTTGGTTCTGCCCTCTTCAACATGTGACTTCAAAGTTTACCTTGTTTGTCTGCATTACATCTGCAGAAAAGGAAAGAGCCTGGAAGATCGTGTCTTGTGAAGTTTCCATGGGCAGGGTGGGAAGTGGCAAATATCATTTCCACTCACATTCTATTGGCCAGAACCTGGTCCCGTGCCCTCATTCAACTGCCAGGGAGGCTGAGAAATGTAGTCTAATTGTGTGCTGAAGAAGAGGAAATCGGTCTGGGGATAGCTAGCCAGGCTGTATCTTCACGAGACTGTGAATTCCAGAGAATTTCAATCTTAGCTTTATTCAGTTCTTTCCTACCAACTCTGGGGCAGTGAAGGAGAAATAAGCTGAATCAAAAGAATGGCATGAGCATGCCCTGCTCCTCATCTTTGCCCTACACTTGGTCAAACTCAAGCTGTCACCAGGCTTAGAGAATAAGCATATTCTTGGCCTGGAAGAATTGAAGGAGTCCCACAGCCTTTCATGAGCAGCTGTGCTCCTGGGCCACTCTGATCTTCCGCCCTGCCCCTCAATACAGGACTCTTTGAGTTGAGTTGTGAGCAATAATACTCATTAGCATTTACTGAGTACTAATTATCTCTCAGGTACTGATGCTTAGTAGAATTTTTCCTGTTGTCCCAGAATTGCACGGCCAAGGCCCAAAAGTTGAAGCATCTAACAGTTGGGTCCAGTCATCTGGCAGTGCTGAGAGGTGACGATTCAGAGAATGGGCTTGACCACCCAGTTCTACCCTCCCATTCACCCCACCACCACAAATGTGAGACAACTGAGAGAGGAAGAGGTGGTCAGCTTGGGGACAATGCATGTTCAAGAGTCCTGTGGGCAGTGCTGCTGCTTCCTCCTTCCAAAGCCAAGGGAAGATGGCTTTAAGAGAAACCTTGGAAGTTTGGAGGTATCTTCAAGAAGGGAGGATTGGACTGTCACTCCCTCTGTGGGTATCTGCTTGGCCAGCAGATGTGATGACCTACTGAAGAAGGGGAAGAACAGGCAAAGATAGTGGTGAGCCTTGTGGGTTGTGGGGGTACCATTGAGGAACACCATCTTTACACTGTCCTGCTGGAACGCTGCCCCAAAGAGCCTCCTCTCCCTGATGAGGGGTCATCTGAAAGCTGGAGGCTCTGGGGTGGACGGCCTTTTGTGGGGGCGGGGTGGTGGCTAGGGTTAGGAGAAGAAACAAATCCAGGTCTCTTACATCCAGGAAATGGGTGTTGGAGTCAGGAAAGGGAGCGATATGGAATTACCACAGTACGGTAAAGGGGAAGAGAATCTTCAGGTGTAATTAAAGTCCCTAATCAGTTGATGTTAAGTTAATCAAAAAGGGAAGTATCCTGGTAGGCCTCACCTACGCAGGTGATTTCTTTAGAACAGATCTATAATGAAACCAAGAGCTGGTTCTTTGAAAAAATATATACAAAATTGATAAGCTTTTAATCAGGCTCATCAAAAACAGAGAGAGGAACCAAATAAATAAAACCAGAAATGAAAGAGGAGAAGTGACAATGTATACCACAGAAATATAAAAAGTTATTTAATAAAATACTATGAACAATTATGCACCAACAAATTAGACAATCTAGAGGAAATGGATAAATTGCTAGAAGCATACTATCTTCCAAGGCTGAATCAAAAAGAAACAGGATATCTGAACTGACCGATTACTACTAACGAAATCGAACCAATGATCAAAGAAGTCCCAACAAACAAAGGTCCTGGACCAGATGGCTTCACAGGTGAATTCTACCAAACATTCCAAAAATTAACCTCTATCCTCCTCAAACAATTCCAAAAAATTCAAGAGGCAGGAAGGCTTCCAATCTCCTTCTAAGAAGCCACCATTACCCTGATTGCAAAGCCAGACAAAAACATTACAAAAAAAGAAAACTATGGGCCGATATCTTTCATGAAAATAGATGCAAAAATCCTCAACAAAACATTAGCAAACTGAATTCAGCAATATATTAAAAAGATCATACACCATGATCAAGTGGGGTTTATTCCTGGGATGCAAGGTTTGTTCAATAACTGCAAATCACTTAATGTGATACATCATATAAACAAAATGAAAGATAAAAATCATATGGTCATATCAATAGATGCAGAAAAAGCATTTGACAAAATCCAGTATCCGTTTATGATAAAAACTCTCAGCAAAGTGGGAATAGAGGGATGATATCTCAACATAATAAAGACAGTATATAACAAACCCACAGCTAGCATCATACTCAACAGGGTAAAGGTAAAAGCATTCTTTTTAAAAACAGGAACAAGACAAGGATGTCCACTTTCACCACTTTTATTCAACATAGTATTGAAAGTCCTAGCCACAGCAATTAGACAAGGAAAAGAAGTAAAAGGCATCCAAATTGGAAAGGAAGAAGTAAAACTCATTATTTGCAGATACTATGTACAGATAACCCCAAAGATTCTACCCAAAAACTATTAGAATAATAAATGAATTCAGTAAAGTAGCATGATACAAAATTAATATTCAGAAATCAGTTGCGTTTTTATACACCAATAATAAACTATCAGAAAGAGAAATTAATAAAACAATTCCATTTACAATTGCATCAAAAATAAAATACCCAAGAATAAATTTAACCAAGGAGGTAAAAGACCCAAACTTGGAACATCATAAGACATTGAAGAAAGAAATTGAAGAAGATACAAACAAATGGAAGCATACACCATGCTCATGGGTAGGAAGAATTAATAGAGTTAAAATGTCCATACTACCCAAAACAATCTATAGATTCAATGCAATCCCTATCAAAATACCAATGGCAGTTTTCACAGACCTAGAACAAATAATCCTAAAATTTGTATGGAACCATAAAAGACCCCAAATAACCATGGCAATCCTGCGAAAGAAGAACGAAGTTGGAGGTATCACACTACTTGATATCAAACTATACTACAACGCCGTAGTAATCAAAACAGCATGGTACTGGCATAAAAACAGACACATAGATCAATAGAGCAGAATAGAGAGCCCAGAAATAAGCCCACACCTATATGGTCATTTAATCTATGACAAAGGAGGCAAGAATATACAATGGGGTAAAGAGAGTCTATTCAATAAAAGGTGCTGGGAAAATAGACAGATACATGTGAAAAAATGAAATGGGACCACCTTCTTACTCCATATACAAGAATAAAAATTGTGAAAAATCAAATATTTATTTAACTAGGAATGCTTCTACAAAATATTCTGATATATGTAAGCCTAAGAAAATCATTGCCCTATATAACTTCGCTTTAAAATTTATGTAGAAGATTTGTAAGACATTTACAAATGAAAAGAAATACTACAAAACCAAAAAGAGAGGATCTAGAGGTGAGAGAAGACGTGAAGAAGCAGTGTGTTATGCTGTGGAGAAGGGGCCAGGTGGCAGTGAATGGTGGGCAGCCTCTGGGAGCTGAAGGCCTCAGTTCTGTAACTGCAAGGAACCAAATTTGGTCAACAACCAGTGAACTTGGAAGAGGAACCCCAGCCTTAAACGAGATGGCAGCCCCAGCCAACATCTTGATTTCAATCTTGTGAGACTCCGAGGAGAGGACCAAGCTAAGTCATGCCCAAACTCCTGACCCACGGAAACTGTGAGATAATAAATTTAGATTGTTGTAAGCCACTGAGTTTGTGGTAAATTTTTATGTAGCAAGAGAAAACTAATACAGTTTCTCAGCAGGCTGCTGGAGCCACAGAAAGGTCCAATCTACTCAGTGGGGTTAGGAGGAGAAAACTAGCTTCGATTTATATTTGAGACTGAAGTTTTAAAAAGAAGAGGGCTGGGTGTGAAATCCCAGAATTAAACTGTTCTAATAACTGGAATTGACTAGAAAGTTCTAGATATAACCAGACATCAATAAAGGTCCTGCCTCCCTTCCAGAAAGGGGAAGGGGATAGTTCTACATAGCACAGCTGGAGGACTTGGGGAAAATTAAATCATGTCATGTTATACCACAAAGAGTTGTGACTCATTAATAAATTGATTTCAAATGCATTATCTCATTTAATTCTTACAGTAACCCAATGAGGTAAGTCCAATTACTGTCAGCTCACTTTTACAGATAAGGAAATTACGCCTGGAGACCTCAGATATCTTGCCCCAGATCGCACACCTGGTGAACAGCTGGACCTATACGGGAAGCCAGGCTGTGTGACCCCAGAGCCGAGTCCCTGAGAGTCTCTGCACTCTGGCTGCGTGCTCAGTTCCTGAGCGCTCAGTGCCCCAGCCCAGCAGCAGGCATTAAGTCCTGACAGACGTGCCAAGGGGGTTTTCTTATTCTTTCCTCATAAGAAAAAGCACTTGCTGGGTGATACCTTCAGACAGAGTTCCCATGGCCCTTCTCCTATTGTGCCTCACCTGGGCACAGCTTGATGCAGCTGAAAGTCGAATCCAGGAAAAAACTAAAACTCTAGTAAAAATCATGAATCAACTGGGGTTACTGGGAACTGCTGTCAGGATCTACATTTTAAAATTAATTGGCAGTTGTTCTCTCCTTTCTTCAGCCAGTCAACGCTCCTTGATCTCTGCTCCATACCAGGGGCTTGGCTGAGCATTATGGGGGTAGGTGACAGGGGGACTGAGTGAATTGAGCATTGTGCCTGCGTTTGGAGAGCGCCCCATCTGGTTGGGGGTAGGCAAGCCCGTCAGGACAGTAGTTATACATGAGGTCCTTGAATAATGTTGTTTCTTTATAAATGTTGATGAGATGCCCTAGGAACTTAATTCTTGTTTATATCAAATAGGCTGTAAAATTGGTAAAATTGGTTTCCAAATACATTGTTTCGCTTAGTCACAGAACTTATTGATGATGTTAAGTGAGGACTTATTGTATGAACGAGTGAGTGATCAAGCAGCATCTAGGAGGTGCTATGGGCAGGCCTGGGGTGTGACAACAGTAATCAGCCCCCTTGCTGAGCAGTGAGGACGTGCCAGCTCACCAGGTGCATTGGCCACGGCTCTGTGAGGAGGGTCTATGTTTCCCCCAGATGAAAAGACCAGTTCAGAGAGGTCTGTCGTTTTTCTCCTTGTCCACTGAGATATTAAGCTGTCTGGGGAGGAGGTGGACCTCCTGTCACTGAGACGCCGGGAGGAGCTGGATGTCCATTTGGCAACATTGAAAAGGTTCATCTGATACTGACTGGACTGGGAGCCTCTAAGGTGTAAAATGGATTTTTGTTCATTTAAAATTTTTTACGTTAAAAAAAGATAACACGTACATGTGGTTAAAAATTGAAACTGAACCAAAAAGTAGGCAGTCCGTCTTACTCCCACCCCAACCCCGAGACTCCCAGGTTTCTTCCCCACAACTTCAGTCTCTTATTCTGCCAGTTTATGCACATATTATATAGGCATATATGTATATAGAGAGATCATGTTTATGTGTGTATATATACATATCTCTTTATTTAAAATATTTTCAACTGGAGAATTTAATTTCTTAATAAAATTTCCTTTTGAAAAAATCCAACGTTTTCTTGGCAAAGGTAGAAAGAATAGGAATTTTTTTCAAACCCTTGTTAAGTATTTATTTTACTGTCTATAATAGAATAGATCGGCTACAAATGACTGAAAAAGTCCAGAATAACAATGGCTTAAACAAGACAGAAGGTGACTCTCACGCATATGGAGTCTGGAGGTTCGTGGTTCAGGGCTTTTATGGCAACTTGGCTGTAGGAGGCTCAGACATTTTTAGTTGTCCTTGGCCCTCCAGAGGCTGTGTCCCTCAGCCTCAAGGTCTAAGATGACAGCGTCAGGATTTCAGGGAGCAGGACAGAGGAGACAAAGAAAAGACAACCAGCTGTCGGTTGAGTAAGCTTCCCGGATGCCGGTTCTTGACACTTCTGCTTGTATCCCATTGGCCAGACCTGAAGCACATGGCCCCACTGAGCTGCAAAGGAGGCTGAGGAACATGATCTTTCTTTGGAGGTGGCCCTGTTTGTCCAGTTACAAATTCTATTACTTTGGGAAAAGGAGCAACTGAATACTGGGACATGAGCAACAATTTCTGAACCACTACCATGTCTCCATTGCTTATAGCACACTACCTGGTTCAGAGTAGAGACTCGTTCCATTATTTATTCAACCAATTGTTATTGAATAAATGTTTGCTGAATTCAATTGTGGAAGACGGGAGATTGCGCGCAGATTTGTGTGAGTTTTGCTTTAGAAACTCAAGAGGAACCAGCTGAGACCCCCAGTCCCCAGAGAGAACTGTCATCTTCCTGCCTGCTTCCTCTCATCCCCATGTCAGAAGGTCCTCACCTGAGGCTCATTCTCTCCAAATGCACAGTGGGGTAGGGGACATAAGTTTGAACTGCACACTCTCCAGTCTGTCCATCAAAAGCTTAAGGAGTCTGTGGTTCTAAATGAATCAGACAAGAGACCAAGCATTGATGATGACTCAGAGAGCAAAGATACAGAGGGCTCCTTGAGTGTGGCCTTTCCTGTGGTGATCTTCATCCCTCAAAAGACACCTCTGAAGCCCACTGGCACTTGATCCTGCTTGGCCAATGAGCTGGATCTCAATCAACACTGGCACCCACCCAAATGCTGGGAAGAAAGTGAAGAATGAAATTGCAGAACTCTGGCCACAATGAGGCACCTGTCATTGGAAATTACCCTCAAGCCAAAGAAGTGTCAGGCTGCCCATGGCAGCAGACTGCCTGTCAACAGAAGGTGTCCGGGGGGAACTAATAAAAACAGTGGCGTGGGGGTCCATGAGGGATAAACCATGGGGAGTGAGGAGTGAGGCTTCTGCAAAGAGAAGCCTGCCTGCCTGATCTAGGAGGATTTTTTGAGGAACAATGATGTTTGGATGAGAATAAACCAAAAGATGTTATTATTTAATCTGTAAATGGCTTTGGGGACATTTCACAGCAAACCCACAAAAAACACAGAGCTTTTCAAGAAGGCTTGGGACATTTCCTCTTGATTAACAAACTGGCTTAGGGAAAGAAAACCCAGATGTTAGGATATATAGACCCTTCTCTGGGTGGAATATGGTAACATTATCTAATTCTCTAGGGATTGGGACTAACTGGTTTCAGTTAATATTTGAGAGCTATTGGAGAAAATTCCTTATGAAGAAGTTAAGCCATTTAGAACTAAAGTATTGGAAGTCTATGTGGAAGTTTGAGATGAATTAGGTGCCCTCGAGTGGGGTAAAATCACTGCGTATGGATTGCGGGAGTAGAAGACACAGCCCCAGGAGTTACGTGGAGATTAGGTCTGCCCGGGCATTCCCCAGAAGTGGAACCTATGCTTAAGCAAGGAATGTTTTAAACGGAGAATATGGGGATGGAATGTTTGGCCAATCCCCGTCCTGGGTGTGTGGGCCGTCACACCAGCTCCAAAATGTAGAAGAAGGCCGGTCCAGAAGCATCCTTCAGTCGTAGGCCGGACAACAGTTGCTTCTCCTCCTGCCAGGACCCTCGAGTTGCTATTCAACTTCCCCAGCAATTCTGAACCTGGTGAAGGTTTTAATTTTCTATCTTGATGAAAAATGTGTGGTTTATACACTGTCGCAGAACAAATAGAATTGGGATTTATGTTGTACAACTTACATGGTTGGTTTGAGTTTTTTCCATATGTCTTCGACAGGTCTATCACATTTCTGACAGTTACATTTTTTTTTTTCTGGGAAGTTGGGGAGAGGCAGAGAACTGGTTTTCCCCTTTCTCTACTAGGTGTAGCTTGGGCATATCTGTGTGCAATTTATGGACCTATGCCTGTGTGTCTGCTGTTGGGAGAATATTTGCATGAATGTGCCCAGAGTGTGGGGTTGTATGTGTGGGGGGCGTGCTGGGCTCCAGTGTATGTACGTGTGCATGTTAAATGTGTAGTCATAAGTGTTTGGCTATGTTTTTGAGATGTGGTGATGGCGACGGTGGTAGGGCCTGTGTGTATGTATCTGCAAGAGATACAATTTGCCCATTAGATGTCATTCCAATTCAGATGTCATTAATGACCAAACCTTTTGGGCTTGCCCACAGGTGGGAAGAGTTGCTTTGCTTTCTATGTCCCAAATTTCATGTGTTTTCAATTAGTTTCACATGTGTGTTTGCAAGCATGGCGCTTTAATTAAATAGGTGAAGAAAATACTCCCAATTATGAATCAAGGTACATTCCTTTACTTTGTGCTGCAGAGTTTTCATCAGAAGCGCCGTTAAACATGACATCAATCCCGATACTTTCACTAATTTCTTTTTCATTATTAAAGCAGATTTACAACTTTGGAGTCAGGGCATTGATGTGGAGGTTTTTTTTTTTCCCCTGCTAGAAAATTCATCTGTATCCTAGAATCAGCTTGTAGCTCAATGTAAATTCAGTGTAGAATTTAGTCAGTTATTAAGTGGATTTAAGTGGCTTGAACCCTGGTGTAATCTGACCAGCAATGCATGAAGGAAAGAGTTGGAGGTATAAAAAATGTCAAATAGCTTTCTCGGATGCATTAAACTATTAATAAAGATAAAACGATCTTTATGTTTGGGGTTTAGAACATCTCTTTTATGATATCGAGAAGCCACTTTGATTCACGACTCGTTGGCTTCAAGGTCTGGTGTCATTATTCAGAAGGTGTCAGAAAGAAAAAGCAGACAAGCTCCTCAGCAGGGGGAGAAGTGGAAGAAGAAGCAGAGCTAAGGACGGCCCAGGCCCATCTGGGTAGGGCAGGGAGACGTGACAGTAAAGAGATGATGTACAAGGCAGCTGACAATCGTGTCCATGTCCCATACAGCCCTCTGCAGAGGCTCTCCACTTGGTCCTGGGACATATTTTCTGTGGCCCTTCTGGGGTGGTCTTGGCCCCCCTGCAGAGGGGTCAGCGTGAGGTAACATGGGTGGGCGGTGGATATAAGGGATATTCTCCATTTGTCCCCTACCGCCACCAGACCATCCCTTTTCTCTGCTCTGTGTCCCAGGAAGTTGATCTCCATGGATCTCATCACCCAGAGCCCCTGGCGCTCTGCAGGCACCAGCTGGAGACAGAGAGAGAAGCGCAAGAGGTCAGAGGATTCGTTCCCACTCCCTCCTTGTTCCAGGGGGGCTGCCTGCTAGAGGTACATCGTCTTGCAGCCCCTCTTCCATGACTCCTTTTTCTCCAGGTTCTGGCAGCAACATTCCCTCCCCTTGGCCCCTCACCCTAGGAGTGTAAGGCTCCGCACTGACACCTCCCCATCCTGTGTGGGTCTCCCTAGCACTGCTCACACCTCTGCAAAAGCTCATCATTAAACTCTTCTCAGTTGAACTCTGTGAGTGGCTGTCCATTTTCTCCGAGGACCTGACTGCTTTGGAGGAGGCTTCCCAGTAAGAACCAGACTCTGACCCTTCTGGAGCTGGGGGCCCGGGGGGGGGGGGGGGGGGGAGGGAGGAGTGTCAGATCAAGTCAGCAGGATGGGGGAGAAGGGAGCCAAGAAGGAGCCTTAGCATAGCACAGTGGGTAAATGAGGTGCACGGCAGCCGCTCCTTCGAGGTTTCTCAGGCACATCACTGCTTGCCCTCCCTCTGCTCTTCCAACAAACGTGGATTGGGCAGCTTCCAGAGCCCAGGTTCTGTGCTAGGCAGGTCCTGTCTTCGTGGAGTTTACAGTCCAGTGGGGGATGCAAACAAACAGACCATTTGATCCTGTGTGTTAAGTGCTTTTGTAGAGGGACTCAGGAGTCTGAGCTGCACATAAAAGGAGAGATGCTGGGCAGAAGGGCTGGAGGGAAGATTTCCTGAAGGAACATCTACACTGAGAATCTGAAGAATGAGAAAGGTGTTGGGGGAGGGGGCACAGGGAAAGTAGAATTCCTGGCAGAGAAAACAGCATGCACAAAACCGCAGAGATGACAGAGCTGGGGCATTTGACAACTGCCAGGGGTATAGGAAGCTGAAGAGTATCAACAAGGGAGGGGAGACCAGACATAAAGCTAGAGGGTGGGCCATGGTACATCCAGCTGCCCTCCCTCTCCCTGTCCTGGCCTCAGGTCCTACTAAGGGTTTCTGCCTTTATCCTGAGGGCCATGAAGGCCTTTGGAGCAGGATATAGACACAGCCAGGTTTATACTTTGAAAAAAGCCCTCAGTCAACCTGGTGAAGAAGGGCAGCAATGACTGGAAGCTGGGTGACTCCATTAGAGGAACCAAGGTGAGAGGCCTTGGGCAAGGAAATGGAGAAAAGTGGGGTCCCGTGATCTAATCTGAACCCCCCACTTTCCAGATGGGGACACAAGGCCCAGAGAAGGCCAGACCTTGCTCAGGTCACACAGAAGGACAGTGGCCCAGGGTCCAGGCTGCCAAAATCAGAGCTGGGGGGAACATAGAAGGTCTGGAAGCCACCTCATCCTGGGACAGACTCCTTTGGGAGGGGCTTCATGGGTAGGCTCTGAGGCCTTGGTCACCCACATGTTTCCTTGCAGGGCTGGGTGGTCTTTGGGCCAGAGGGATCCCACCCTGGCAGGACCTGGACCCTCACCTGGGTGCACCCTGGGCACGTACGCCCAGTGCCAGGGGCTGGGCCCAGGTGACTGGCGCTCCCCACCGAAATCATGCGAATATTAAGCTAATCAAAGCCTTGCCTGGGAAGGGACGGGCTGGGAAGGCGGCCCTAACGGCAGCGAGCAGTGTCACTCCCTCCACCCTGCGCGTCTGGCGCTGTCCCATTTGTCTGGCTGTAATCTACATTTCAAATGATTACATGGGAAGCTGAAGTGGTAGTGACAAGGATAAACGAAGCTTGTTAAACTAATAGCTGCACTAATGCCCAAATATGTGAACTTCCCGACGCGGGCCGCATCCCAGCCTGGCGGAGCTGTCAGCCCTGCTCCCCCGGGCTCCGCCGCCAGCCGTGGCCACATGATGAATGGCCCTGTCGACCAAACTCATCCGGGGCCCAATTAAACAGGCAGAAATGAACTGGAGCCGTCAGGCAGCCAGGGAGGGGGGAGGCACGGAGGGGGGAGGCTGAGCCAGACAACGGGGGTTGGGGGGGGAGGTAGTTAAACCTTATACAGACAGGAGAAACAGAGAGAGGGGTGGGTGGAGTGGGCCAGGGACTCGGAGGTGGGAGGGAGAGACGGAGGGAGGGAGGGAGAGAGAGAGAGAGAGAGAGAGAGAGAGAGAGAGAGAGAGAGAGAGAGAGAGAGAGAGAGAGAGAGAGAGAGAACGAACAGCTAGGGAGATGAGAGGGTCAGAGACCCAAAAATGAAAGAGGCAGTCACAAACAGAAGAGATGCCAGCGTGGAAGGGGGAGGAGAGATGGAGACACACAGAAAGAGCGAGACAGAGAGCCGAGAGACTAAGGGCAGAAACAGACACAGAGATCCACATCGCAGAGAGGTGGGGAGACAGTCATAGGATAGCCAGCCTCACAGCGGGGACGGCAGAGCCCCAGGTGGGAAGAGGCGGGGAGGGGAACAGTCGAAAAGAGGGTGAGAAGAGAAAATATGTCCACGAAAGTCAAGGCAGCTCAGCGGAGGCAGCGGGGGGAAGTCGTTCTGTCAGAAAATGGTCATTTAATGGTTTGCCGAGCCGGCGACAGATATGTCATCTAAGGCTGCTAGGCGGCAGTCCCAGGGCATTTCATTTATTAATTACCAGCTTCCAGCCAGCTCCCTCCATTCCCTGCCCATCATCAGCTCGGCCCCCTGGCTGGAGGCCCCACAGGTACCTCGCCCCATTTTCCGGAGGAGGCTGCCAAGGCCATCGAGGGGCAGGCGGGTCAGAGCCTGGCCCTGAGCAGGCTCAGGATCCAGGGCTCCACCACCCAGCCTGGGGTGCAACCTTCTCAAACCTGCCTGCTCCCCAGCACCAAGGGTAGGGAAAACAGTCCCAGGGAGCCACCCCTTGCCCCCCAGCTACCCCCCAAAGGAAAGGGGGAGGCCTGGAAAAACATTCTCTTCTTCAGTACACATTATACTTTCTATTTCACAAATATAATCATGTCTTGCTTGCATAATAATTTTGTGGTTTTTTTCCTTTTATTTAAACTCACTGGCACGTCTTCTGATCCACTCTTTTCCCCTCTCAGCAGTTCCTAAGCCTTTTAAACAGCCTTGACTCTAATTCCGACCCAAGGAACTCGTCTCCATGTTTAAGTAGAGGTGAGGACTGAGATCCTCTTGTGTGGCCCCTTGCCGATAAGAAATGTTTCACCAGGAATATTTAGTAAAACAGAAATGTGCAGTCACATGTTCTGTTGGTGCAAGCCCTGCCCCCTGTACACCTGTGCACCTGCCTGGCTCCCTTCCTCCCCGACACAACCTCCACTCACCTTCCAAGCCGGACTGAAGCTCCCATGGAGCAAGGGAAACTGCAAGGGCATCTCCCTGTCCTCAGAGAGTCAAGGACCCCTTGGGACCCTGTGACCAAGAGCCCTCCCGAAGGAAGAAAGGCAGTGAAACCCCTGTTCTAAGCAGAATGCCTGTCCAAATATAGTGGCTCCAGCTTGAGTGTGGCTGACTCTTTCTCTGAGGCCCAGGGTAGGTTGGACATTGCTGAGGCTTCCAGAGACTGGCATAAATCTGGGGAGCGGGTTTATCTGAACCTCCCACCTCCACTACTATCCCCGAAATCTCCAGATGGCTCCCCACAAATTTCACATGCCCCATGTCTACAAATGACTTACCTTCTTCTCCAAAGCTACCTTCCCAGGGTCCCATTCCAGCTAAGGGCACCTATTGCCTCTGTCCTCTGGCTTGGGTGTAACCCCACATCTACTGGTCACCAAATGCCATGCTGTCAGCCTTTCAGCCCAACAGATATCACCCCTCTCACTGTAAAGATGGGTAAACTGAGGTCCAGAGAGAGGAAAGGACTTGTCTAAGATCATGGAGTGAGCTGAGGGCAGGCCCAGAGCCAGAGTCCAGGTCACCTGACCACCTTCTAAGGCTCTTCCCCCAAAATAACATAGCCACTGATCTCTGTACATCAAAACCCATTGGAGGAGCAACTAGGTCCCTACCAAAAACAGAACTCCACACTTTAATTAATCTTGTCATGTGGAAATTACTGACCATGGCTGTCTTCAAAAGCTCATTACAAATGTGTGTGTGTGTGTGTGTGTATACATATACATATATAAAATTAGTATTTTTCTCCTTAATGACCCAGCCTCCAAGACTACTAGGATCAATACACTCTCCATGGGTCATTTGCACTAGAGTGGACGGCCTGAGAAAAGGACCATGGTGGCTCTGGGTTATTTTCATCAGCTTAGCTTTGCTTCCATTGAGGCTGTTCTCCTGCTCTGTGTGTGATTTGCCTGGGGCTGCCAGTCAGTCTCAGGACAGGCCTGACAAACCATAGTACCTCTTCCCTGTGGCAACAATGATTGGTCCAAGACATGGACATGTGATTCATCAGGGCCAATCAGAGTGCTTCCCTGGTATTTATATACTGACATACACAGACCCCCTTCTTCTGCTGCAATGCAAGGCTAGAGCTTTCAACTGCAATTTTATTCACCTGCTTAAAGGAAGACCAACTGCAGTGGGAGATGATATGGCCAATATATAAATGGAAGCAAACCCAAGAGATGAAGACAGAGACTCCTGATGACTTGGTTTAAGCCCTGGATTCAGCCATGCCCTGGAGGTACCCAGTCTGATTGCTCAATAAATTATTTTTATTCTTTATTTTAGATTGAGTTGGAATTCTTTTCCCTGTACCTTAAAGAGTTCTAAAACTAATACATAGCCCTTTCTCATGTCAACCTGTTTCACGCAATAATTGGCACACACACACACACACACACACACACACACACACAGCCCTCTGCTCTGGGCCACTTTGGGCACAGTGCTCACACATACATTCTCTTGCCACTAGGGAAGAAGATCCCAGCTTCAGGACCCTGTGTCCCCTCACTCCTGCATTGTCTCCTCAAAGCCTTGGGGTTTCTCCTTGTGGACAGAGAAGAGCTGACCGCTGGAACCCCTTTCGGGGCTCCAGGGAGGCCAGAGGCTCTGAGATCCTTTTAGGGTACATATAAGTCTGTCTCTTGGGGGGGAATGAAGGAGGCTTTCTCACTCAAGTGCTCTGAGTACATCATTGTCCTGTTCTAAAACCTTTAGGGACTGTCCAACACCAGTGGGGGAAGACCAGATTCCTTATCCTGACATTCAAGACTCTTCAGAGTCTGCCCTACATTCCTCATCCTCTACTCTTTCCTACCTCTGGGTCTTTGCTTCTACTGTTTTTCCTCCTTCCTCTGGAATATCTTCCTGTGAAAGCCCTTCCTGTCTTTCTATGCCCAGCCCAAGAACCACCTCTAGGAGGCAGCCTTTCTCATTCCCCTAATAATAATAGAACTTGTCCTGGGACCTCCTCTAGCATGTTACCTGCCCCTCTTTCGTGGCCATCATATAATCTGTCTTATATTAAATGTATTGTTTCTTCTGCCTGAATTGTTCCCCTCCCCCATCCCTCCTCTAAACTGAGTAACTCTTAATTCATCCTTTAGGTCTCAACTCAAAGGTCACTTGCTCAGAGAAGGCTTCCTTCATTGCTTCCTCCTGACAAAGTCTGTTCTCTTGTTTTCTTGTGTTTACAGCACTCTACATTCTTCTTCAGTGCTTATCCTAAAAGAGTTTATAATGAAATATTTATTACTAAATTATTTGATTGATACCTATATCTCCCTATCAGAACATATGCTCCTAGGAGAGCTGAGCCTGTTTTGTAGCTCGAATGGTACCTGCAACATGAATCAATATTAGTGGAATTAGTATCAGTGGTATCAATGACTGAATAAGTGAATGAATGAATGTCTTCCTTAACCTTTTACTAACTCGGAGCTTGCTGGGGCCAGGCACTACGTGGGTAATCTTTACATCCCTCATGTTCCTAGCATGTGGTCCACAGTAAGTGATCAGTAAATATGAATTTAACCATCAGCAGGTGCATATTTTATGGGAGTTTTCTGGTCTCTACACATGGTGATAACATGAGCCAGGAATCTAGGGCCTCAATCCAAGCTGGGCTAAGAATTGAAAAATTTTAATAACCACAGAGAACATTCCCTAATCAAGGCACACCAGGACTACAGAAATGACTGAAACGAGCCCCCCTGCCCTTGGGGAGCACATAGTGCAGTAGTCCTGAGTGAGTTGTTCTGACCCATCACCTCTTCAATGGGGTATGACATCGTTCTCAAGTTTTATTGCTACAAGATGGGCTTACTCAACTCCTTGGTAAACAGCATTACACAAGCACCAGGAACACACAGGCAAATCCAGAGTGGACAATAACCCCAGGCATGTTGGAGTGTTTGATGGCATGGCTATGGGAAAGCAAGCCAGGAGCCAGCTTTAAAAACAATATTTATTTATTACAATTGGCAGAGCAATGGAGAAAATTGCCACTTAGATAGGATTTTACATTTTGCAAAGCGTTTTATAATCAGCACAATTTCTCCCAACCATTCTTGAGGACAAGTTGTTTTTGTCATTCCGATTTGCAGGCAAGGAGAAGGTAGTGGGAGAAAGTGAAGGAAAATGCAGTGCTTCTACTTAGCAAAGCACAAGCTGAAAGGCAAACTCTGGCTTAATTGAATGCAAGCAAGCATGTATTTTGAATTTTTACTATGTGCTGGGCACTGAGAATCTGGTTGTGCACAAGACCTGCATAAGATTCTGGGCTCTGGCTCACTGCTGGTTTCTCTGGGAGTATATGTCCTTTGTCTCACCCAGAGAAGAAACCAATGTGTTCTCTTGCATTGCCTCTACCTTAGCTATCTCTCTTTTAAAACTTCATGCAAGACTCTGGGTGGTGAACACACAATGTGATATATATAAATGATGCATTATAGAACTGAACACCTGAAATCTATGTAACTTTACTAACAATTGTCACCCCAAGAAACTTCAATTAAAAAAAAAATCCAAACAAAAGAAAACAAAAAACTTCATGCAATTTGTATCAGTCAGGATAGGCTAGGTAATGCTGCTGTAACAAACACTCCCCAAATCTGTGCTATTAAATAGCAAAATTTTATTTCTCCTTCAAGCCATATGTCCACTGTGGGTCAGCAGAGGGGGCTGTGCTCATTGTAGACACTCAGAGATCCAGGCAGATGGAGTAGATCTTGTCCCAAACATCATTGGTTAATGTGCTAGAAGAAAAAGAGAGTTCTGGAGACTGTCACATTAGTCATAGTTCAATGCCCTGATGCAGAAGTTAAGATATATCATTTCAGCGCTCACTTACCGAGTTTCCCTGAAAATCAGACCTAGCCGGACAATCAGCTCTAATACGTCTTTTGGAGCAAAACTTAATATAAGACCCAATCTTATTTTAATATTATATAAGACCCGGTCTTATACTATATAATATATAATATAATATAATATAATATAATATAATATAATATAATATAATATAATACCGGGTCTTATATTAATTTTTTCTCCAAAAGATGCATTACAGCTGATGGTCCAGCTAGGACTTATTTTCAGGGAAACATGGTAGTTGTGGAGGGTGCAGCTCACTGGCCCATGTGGGAATCGAACCAGCAACCCTATTGTTCAGAGCTCACGCTCTAACAACTGAGCCATCCAGCCACCCTGCAACACAACTTAAAAAAAAAATAGACCAAGACTTGAATGGGCATTTCACAAAAGAAGATATACAAATGGCTAATAAGTATATGAAAAGTCTTTTAACACCATTAGTTATCAGGAAAATGCAAATCAAAGCCACACTGAGATATCGCTACACACCATCTAGAACAACTACAATGATAAAGGCTGACAGCACCAGAGGTTGGCAAGAATGTAGAGCAGCTCTAACTCTCACAGGTTGCAGTTTGGAGTGTAACATGGTTCAACTACTTATGAAAACTGTCGTGCAATTTCTTAAAAAGATAAACATCTATTCACCCAATGACTCAGTAATTTCACTTCTAGGTATTCATCCAAGAGAAATGAAGACACATGTCTACAAAAAAGCTAGTATAAGAATTGTCATAGCAATTTTATCTATAATAGTTAAAAACTGGAAACGACCTAGAATGAAAAAAGTCAGACACAAAAAGTATATAAGATTCCATTTATTCTAAAACAGGCAAAAGTTACCTATGGTAATAAACTCAGATTAGTGGTTGTTTTGGGGATGAGAGTGGAGGTTGCCTGGAAGTGTTCTGTCTTAATATACCCTCATGAAAACTAATGGCAAGGTACACTTACGATCTGAGCAGTTCACTGAATGAAAATTATACCTTATGAGTCGACCCCTATCTACATGGGAAGCTGGGAAATGTTGTCCCCATTGCTCCAAATGAAATCATGGCTCTGTCATTAAGTAAAAGGGGAGAGTGGAAATTGGGCAGGTGACAGTAAGCACACACACACACACACACACACACACATTACGTATGATGGGCCTGACGTGGTCTCAGAGCATCATACATTAGTTCATTTCATCTTCACAATGACCATTATCATCCCCATTTTAATGATAACATATCTCTGCTACAGAAAATATTGAAACTTGATGCCATGGCATGTAGAGACTGGTTGAAGGAATCAGAGATGTTTAGTCTAGAGAATACAAAATTGAGAAAACCCAAGAGCTGATTACAAATTTCTGAATATCACAGGGAAAGGGGATCAGAATTCTTCTGGGTAGCCCCAAGGATGAGGCTAAGATCAATGGAAATTGATCAAAGTGTCAGCGTCTAGTTCCTTGAGAGGAAAAATTGTTCTACTAAGCACAGACACCCTTTCCTCAGAGCACCTCCAGAGTCCAGGGAAGGAGCTGTGGCGGATCACATCCCCATTCCCTAGTCCATGGACTAGGAGATTGAGGCTGGAGGAGGTCACATGACTCACCACACAGTTGGTGACAGAGCCAGGGTGAGAGCCTAATGTTCTCCCCTGTCCATCTGTCTGTCCCCATTTGAATGGCGTCGAGGAGGCAGTACCTTTCAGTGGGTAAGCACGGAGAGTCTGGAGTCACACAGACCCGGGTTGTGTCTACACCACTTACAAGCTGGGTGACTTTGGGTTTGAAACTTTCTGGGCCTTTGCTTTCTCATCTGTAAAATGGGAATGATAATAATAGCTCTCTCATCAGACTGATTTGAGGACTAATTCAGATGATGCATGTGAAATAATAGCACAGCATCTGACACATAGTAAGTGCTCAGTAAATAGTGGTTACTATTGTTCTCCCTGGAGATCAAATCGGTAGCATAGCACCCAGTGCCAGTGGCTTGACCCAGGCTGAAGGTCACATCCTACAAGATGGAAAACATCTGGATCCTGTGCAGTGTTTGCCATGCCAAGCAGGATTGGAGGCCTAATTAAAATTGCTACTCTGTTTGCATTATCAAATGTCAGGTAGTTTTTTTTTTTCCTTCCCACAGAGCAAAGATTTTTCTTATCAAAAATCTATTCACTAAAATGCTAATGATCGTCAGTGATTAGAAACTGCTGCTCAAATTTTGAAAGTTCCCAGTGGGCCTCTCAGACATGGCTTGTAACTTGTCAGTTGAAGAAATGTTCTCAACAAATCAAACTTTGCTGTATATGTTTTAAAAAAAAAAAAAAAAGGGATTTCATTTCCTTAACGCTTCACTGTGCGGGTCCAGGAGGGACTTTTGAGTTAAGTGACAGAGACCACATTATTAGTTGTGGAGTCAGTTCTAATAGAAGTCTCTCAAGGCAAGATATTCTCAGATAGGCCCCAAAACTGCTAACAAAAGTTTGCCAAGCTTATCTCAATTTAAATGAGCATTTAGTTTGCCAAAGAGAAGTATAGTGAGCAATTTGCTTTTATTCTCTTCTTTTTGTCCTTCCTCTCTTCTCTGCCTTCCTCTTCAGGGGGAAGCATCTACAAGGCCGCGTGCTTCAAAATGCAGCCAAGGATCCCAGTGCCACCAGCTGCCCTCCCTGGTCAGACCTGGGTACCTGGGTCTCCTGAGCTGGGTCTATGCAACCTCAGCAGCACCAGGCGGGCCGACAATGCAGTGGGTCGGTTCCTCCCGGGCTCTCAGCTGCCCTGCCACACAAGGGCACAGTCAGAAACTAGAGGTCTTGCTCTCACTGTACCCCCACACTGCTCACCCAGCCTCTTGGCCTGTCTAGGTTCTGGACATTTTCCAGGGTATACATGACCAGACAGTGGCAGAACAGTCACTTTGGACACAATTAGAGGTTTGGCGCCTGTTTCCCAGCAACAACAACGCAGCCCCGCTGAAGGGCGTGAAGTCACCCGGTACTCAGTGGTATTTACAACGCAGACTCGAATCAGACAAGCTTGGGTTTGCTCATTCATTCAACAAATATGTATTGAGCATTTATTATGTGCTGGGCACTGTACTGGGAGCTGGCAATAGAGCGGTGAACCAAAAAGATATTGTCTGCATCTCCCTGAAATTTACAATTTGGTGGAGACAAGCAATTAAGCAAATCAATACATTAAATAATTACAAATTCTGATTAGTGTGTCAAAGGAAATAAACTGAGTGCTACGATCAACAGATTTTAAAGTCTGGTCCCCGACCTGACAGTATCTGCATCATCTGGGAATGTGTTAGAAATGCAAACTCTCAGGCACCCCCCAGACCCACTGAATCAGATCCTCTAGAGTGAAGCCCAGCAATCTGTGTCTTAAGTCCTCAGGCCGATTCTGGTACATGCTCAAGTTCAAGGACCCAGAGATAGAATGACGGAGTGTGGGGGCCTCTTGATGGAGGCTTAAGGGAGTGATGTATGAGGCTGAGGCCTCCGGAATGAGGAGGATTCATGTGAGGAGCCAGAGGAAAAGCCTTCCTGGTTGCATGGGTTTGGGCCTCAGTTTTCTTACCTGTGAATTGGGAATGACAATAGTTCTACCATCATAGAATGGTCAGGAGGATTCAGTGGGTAAAGGACTTAGCATAGATATCACCAGAATGGAAACTGACCATCAATGATTATTTTTATTATTTGGAGTGTGACACCACCAGGTCCCAGCTCTTGGGGATGGTAAGAATGCTTCTTAGAAGCCCTCAGGGCAGCCAGGTCCCATCCCTCCAGGGGTCTGCTCTGTCGTGTCAATGGACTGAGGGCCACAGGTAGAGAAACAGCAGCCAGGGGTCCGCATTGCAGGGGATGACTGAGCAGTGTCCACCTAGCACTCCCCACTGTCCCCCTGTCACCTTTTCTCTATTTGTAAGAACTCCAAAGTAGCAGTGCTTCTGTGCACTTAAGCAGCACACATCCTTGTAGATCTCCCCAACAAGATGGGGTGGGACCCTTGGTTGAAAATCAGAGAAGTGCTGCCATCCAGCCAGCCAGCAGCCACAGCAGGAACCTCACCTGAGAACCTACTAGGTACATGGTCACTGACCTCAGGGGGCTTGGGACCTAGTCGGGCAATAAGACACATAAGCATCCCCATGAAATACCAGGTAGAAAAACGCTGTGAGGGAGGTGTTGGGCATTCAGGAGACAGGGAGATTGATTCTTGCTGAGGGGTTGGGGACACCTTCCTGGATGTACCTTCCCTTGGGGGCATCCATCATTTCTTACAGGAGCTTCCAAGTCTAAAGAGCTTATTATCCCCCCACCTGCACTACTTTGCTCTTGGGACTGTAAATCAAAAAGTCCAGTTCATAGAAATCCTTGACTCTTGAGCAGAGGAGGGAGAGACTCACAATCTCCCTGACAGCCCTTTCAAAGAGGAAGATGTTTGAGAGCCGCCCCCACTGTGTTTTACAGCTGGCAGTTCCTTAGGGACTATCTAGACCAGTTCTCCCACTGTAGAGACAAGGAGCTGAGGCCAGAGAAGGAAGGGCTGTTGCCAAGGCTACACATTGAGTAAGAGGCAACACTGGGACTGGACTCCTGGTCCTGTGGCCCCGACTCCCATGGGAACAGAAGCTGGGGAGGGAGGAGACTTGCCTAGACTTACTGCCAGGAGCTCCTGGGACCCCTGTGCTGGATCTTTTGGCTAATCAGTTAACACCAATTTCTTGTCCTTGCATCCAGAACCTATGCCCACCCACCTGGAACTGCCTCCTGTCCCAGGGGACCTAGACAAAAAGCCCAGAATTTGAGGCAGGGGCCGTGTCTCATCCCTACCGTTCCTCCTGAATCTGCTCTATTTCATCACCTCTGATCAATTCCTTCCCCTGGCCCCGGGCTTCGGCCCCAAAAGGCTGGAGCCCTTTGGTGGGATTACTGCAGTTTCTTTGGCCAGCTTCTCTGTTCCCTCTAGACTCCCAAGCTCGTCTGACCTATGTGAGGTCTCCCTCACCCACAGCTCCTGCTCACCAGGCAGGTCCTTGGCCCTTGTCTGGCTTTCCCAGCCCAATGAATGAGTGACCACCCCCCTACCGCTCCCTTGCCCCCCACCAGCTTCTTATCCTCTCATGGCTGCACCAAGAAGGATAAAACCCTACAGAGCATCAAGAAAAACTACCAAATTCAGCATTGCTTTAAAAGCCAGGTGAATTAATAAAGCTAGAGAAGGAAAACATAAAAATGATTTGACTAATGAAAATTCTATTACTTAGAGTCGATGAAGTGAACTTAGGCTAATTGATCGTTCAGGTAACCACAATTATTTGCAGCATTATCATGTGTCAGAGTAGCTTTGCTATGAGTTTAATTTGACGACATGAGCTCTGGGACAGCACCCGGAGCCTTCATGTTTGCACTCATGTAGCTATGTCATCTGCTCCCAATTTTTTGTAAGGAGAGGATATATTAGCTTAAAAACTTTTTGCCATATTCAGATGTCGGGACAGTTGCTGTGTTCATAAAATTGCCAAGCCAAAAAATCACAGAGGCCATTTAAGTAAATCTCGAGCCCAAGGAAGGAATCCCACCTGTGCTTCTCGGAAGAGGTCACCCAGTCTGTTCTTGAGGATTTCCGGTGATGGGGAGCTTACTCCCGACGAGGAACTCTGATCTCTGAGCCGCATTCGTTGAAGGAAGTTCTTTCTTAGGTGGAGTCTAAATCTACCTCTTTGTGGCTTGTACCCTTTGTCCTGGTTCTGTTGATCTAGAAGTTAGTGAAAAGCCTCGTCATCATCTCCCACATCTCCCTCCAGTTTAAGACATTGAGATTGCTAGACCGCCAAGAGACAGTATGATATTGTGGTTCAGAGTCTAACTATTTGGGTTCAAGTGCTTGGGTAGCACCTAGTGGCTACTGCTACATTAAGAGAGTTATGCAATCGCTCTATAACTCAGTTACCTCAACTGTAAAATGGGGATAATACCGTGTTTCCCCCAAAATAAGACCTACCCCAAAAATAAGCCCCAGTTAAGATCGTCAGCCAGATGGATGCATTTAGTACGTTATGACGATGTTCCAGAAGAAGATGATGACATGACTGCATTTCATAAATGTAGATTGTTGTGCATGAAAAAAATAAGACATCCCCTGAAAATATGCCCTAATGCGTCTTTTGGAGCAAAAATTAATACAAGACCCTGTCTCATTTTGGGGGAAATATGGTAGTATCCAGCTCATAGGGCTGTGGAGAGGATTGATGAGCTAATGCGCCAGAGGCATTAGGACAATGCCCAGCACATAATATGCTCTCTGTATATGTTAGCTACCGTTATTTTCTTAGTCCCACAGACCAAATACTCTCTATTTATTCACCATTTTCCCTTAAAAATTACTTATGCCTCCTTCCTATGGAAATAACATGGGAATCCTATGAGTTTCTCAGATCAGGTACAAGAAAGAATATAAGGTTGTTATAAAAGTGCAGAGTATAGTTGTTTAGCATATAGCCTCAATAAATATTTGCAATTAGAGTTATGGGTGCTTATTCAACTCTTCTAAAATAGAGGAGAGAAATGGTTGGGTAATGCACATGTCTCAGATCTAACTGACTTTTGAATAACTTCGATGCGTACCTAAGTGAAATGTCTTAAATAAAAATTAGGCATGTGTGCAGAAAACGGCTCTAATTACTCAGCTCACACAGACACATTCCCGTCTTTGGAGACTCATGCCGTCTCAGTCACTGGTACCCCCCTAGGTATCGTGCTTCACGGTGATGAATGGGAACTGATTCTTGGCATAGAAATGCTGTTTCCATGGGGCCTCAGTGGCAACAGCGAAGGCGTTAGGTCGGTGTTTGAAATGCATGTCTCAGAGAGGAGGCCTGAGGCTGCCTCAAGAGCACCCAGCTCAGCCCTGAGACTCATGGAGAACTGGAAAACCTCTCACAAGTGGGAGTTCCAGGAGCGCCAGGGACTCCTGGGGTCACAAGCAGAGCAAAAGCTCCAGATGCAGCTGTTCCAGGCACAGCAGCTTTTTCTGAGCAAATCAAACATGCTGTCTAGAAAACTCCAAAAGCAACAAATGCTTCCTTTTATTCTCCTTTTTGCCCACACCGTTTTCCTTTCTCCAGCTGTCAGTGTTTGAGTGTGACTATATTTCACCTAGACTTTTGCGTGCATTCTCTCATTAGACACACAACGCCCCTCTGAGGTTGGTGGTTTGATTCTCATTGAACAGGTTTAGGCTCATGGTGTGTATATAAACTGTTCCCCATGCCCTGTGAAGACATAGGCATAGCCAGGCAAGATTTGGCCAATGAAATGAAAGTGGAAGTGAGGTGACTCATTTTAAGGGTCAGTAAGTGAATCTTCACATTGCCCTAGTTATTGCAGAAGCAGTAATAAAAAGAAGGCTCCATACACCCAGCTTCTGGAATGACTACTATAAGTAAAGTCTCCAGCAAACCTTTAATGAACATGTAGTGTGGGCAAGAGATAAACCTCTGTCATTTAAAGCCACTTTGATTTCGGAGATGTTTGTTATTGCAGCATAACCTGGACTATGCTGGCTGACACGGAAACATTAAATAATGTGCTTAAAGTTACATAGCCACGGAGTGGGGACCGGAAGCCAGGTTTGTCTGATTTCAGAGCTTGTGCTCCAATCACTACAGCGTTACACGGCCTCCTTTCTTCCTCTCCCTCTTGTTCTCGGCCTCACTGCCTTCCCCACTCCCGCCTGCAGAGTGGATAACGAGGCTCCGAGGGTAAAATTGTCCCACTCCAGGAAGTACTTCCCTGCTCTCCGGAAATTCTTCTGGGCTCCCCACGTTTTCTTGTTTTTGTTTTTGGTTTTTTTTTTTTTTTTACAAAGATGGCCTAGCTCCAAGGGCAGGGGAGGAAGTGAATGGAGCCCTCTCTCACATCATTCCTTCCTTAACCATCCTCTTGTGTCCATCGCTGCCCCACACCCCCCGCCATCCCAAGGAACCATTTCCCCTAAAAATCCAACCTCACTAGTTGTTCACTTTATTAACACTTTTTCATGTCTCCGCATTGCCCTCAGGAGAGAGGCCGGGCACTCAAGGCCCACCATGAACCGGTTCCTGCTTCCTTTCCAGTTTTTCCTCCTGTCTTTCCTATGCATGAGACGCTTGCACTGGCCACCATCCCTAAGAAACGCTTCTCACCCAGAATTCCCAGGTACAGGTGTGTAGGACTCTCCTTCTCCAGATCCTTTCCATCTTCTTCTGCCAGGAACACACACTTACATGCACACGTGCACATACAGACATGCACACACACATAGCAGTCGCCCCCGCCCCTGCAGCCCCCTACACCCCCACCACCACGGCTCGAGTCACACGGCATCGTCCTCATCTGTGCAGGCTGTCTCCGCTCAGACTGAGGTGCTCAGAGCAGAGGCCACGTCGGACTTTTTCCTGCATGCCCAGAGACCCCACAAGGCCCGACCCAGAGTGCGGGCCTCCGACAGTGCGGCACGAGAGGCTAGCTGGCAGCTACCCAAGGCCTGAGCCTCCCCCGCAGACCGAAAGGGTAGTTTGCAACATCCCCTTCACTTCCCTTGAACAGCATCCAGCTGAAACAAACAAAAACAAACAAACGTGCTCTTTTCTCTAAGCCCCAGACTGGTTCTCCCCTGGCGCTGTGCTTTCAAACATCATCTGCTTTCCCCTCCAAGGTCTATCTATCATCTTCACCAGAATCTGTCCCCATGGGGCTGTGGCACAAGAATAGTCAACATTTAACACAATCAGAGCTTGTTCCATTGTGGAGGAGGTGGGGCGGGAGGCTGGTGGGGCTGAGCACAGCTTGTCTCCGCACTGAGCACAAACGCCTACAGACAGAGGCATTCTCTCTTGAGACCCTCCTCCTCCTTCCTCCTTTCCTATTTTCCTTTTATCAAAGAGTGGGGCAGGACAAATGCAAACCCTGGTCCCATCCGAGCGCTCACCTCTCCCATCCTGGCCGTATGTCTCAGCCTCATTTCAGGGTTCTTACCTATCCATAACCACACAGCAGTCCGTGGCCAGGGAATATAGGTCATTTACACCCTTCCTGCCTCTAGTAGTAACTGTTGTATCTGAACACTCTCTTTCTAGAAGTGAAGCTCATGGTGGAAAATCCTAACTGAAAGACTCCCAGTGAAACTTCAGGTGGACCAGCATGTTTGAAAAAGGGGAGAGAAAGGAGAAAGAAGATTGTAAAAGGACATGTAAAATCATTTCAAATGGCGTTTATGTTTAGAAGTTTCTGGTTTCAAACCTTTACGTATGGGCCAGGGCAGGAATGACAAGGTGAGTATTGGAAAGCCAGTTCTAGATTCCTCTGTGGCAGTGTCCCTGTCCACAAAAATAATATTTCTGTATTTGACCATGGGCAGGGGCATGCTCAGGGACAATTCAGGTTAAGTGTTGTGAAACAGAGGTAAGAAGGAAGGATCAAGAGAAACAGTGGCTGCTTCCTGGAATCCCCCTCCGTTTCCCCTTTGCCTTTCCTGGGGGGGCATGTCCCCATTCTGTTTGGGTGTTACTCTCAAGTCATTGAGCTATGGCCCCAGGAGTAGCCATTGGATGCCCTCATTGACCCTCTGCAAATGCCCCCCCCACACACACACACACACAGGACTGAGACACCTTCTCAAATCTACCCCTTACAGGGGCCTGATTTGCAAGTACAAAAAAAGACCAAGGCCATGATTAAGCGCGTACTCTTCCCCATTCATTGCAAAAACAACAAAGTCCCAGGCATTCTGCTCCACACAGCACTGAGCCTTCTGGGCTTTTGAGAGAGGGTGGCTTCACCCAACTCACCCAGGAACAGGCTGATTGATTGAGCTGAATTCATTTTTCCTGCTGAATACAGAGACAAGTGCTTACAAATTGAATGAAATTGATGCAACGTCTGCAAGTGAAGTTATTCAATTTTCAGCGGCCTCATTCTGAGCCTTTAGCATGCTCCTCACAATTTTAGGACCAATAATATATGCGTTCTCCCTGCACAAATATAAAAATGCTTCCGGCACGCCGAAAGTCCCTCTGTTGGGTATTTGCACTGAATTCCATTTCTGTAAGCGATAGCTAAGGAGTTATTGGTCTTGATACCCAGCAGTTGGCTAATGTTCCTTGAGAGCTTACTACTTGCCAGGCATTTTTACATGTACATTTCATTTATTCTTCACAAGAACTCTCTGAGGGAGGTAGGGTATTATCCCCATTTCATAGATGAGGAAACTGAGACTAGGAGAGTGAAATGGCTTGCTGAAAGACACATAGCCAGTCAATGGTGGACCTTTCTCCAAAGCCAGGCCTTCTCCTACAGCCCCTGTCACCCATGACACTACAAGGCCAAAAAGGGTGTTAACCAGTTCCAACTTGAGCTGATGGTGAGTCATCAGAGCCAAGCTCAGGCCCTGGCAGAAAACGTTTATGAATGCATGCATGCAGGAATGAAGGAACAAACAATTGAGTGAATCCCAGCCATTCAGGATAAGTTTCCCATCTTCTCTCCTCTGTGTCCCATCATTCTGCTTCTCTGACCCTGCTCTGGGAGCCCTAGACCCAAGACGTCCTCCCAAGTCACACCCCTCACGCCACGGCCACATGTGGCTATGCAGCACACAAACCCCGAACATCCACAGCGCACGAGAAGGAAACCTCTGAAGAACCATCTTGACTCACTGGAATGCTCATCTCTGCGTGTGCTGAATGGCAGTGTCCAGGACAACTGTAGCTGTCCGGCTGGAATGGCAGTGCCCCACAGCCTTGGCAAGCTCCTCCAGCTGGGACATGGACCATCCTCACAACAGCCTCAGTTGGTTGGTACACCAGGAAGGAGTCCCTTTTGAGCAAAGGGGGAACCAGACTCAAAGAGGGAGATCACAGCAGAACCGGGGTCAGGTTTCCTGATGTCCTGCCCTGTTCTCATTCCTCTGCCCACGATGCATCTTCCTTTCTGACCATCAGAGTCATGGAGACCCATTTACCCTGGGTCCTGGTTTGCAAATAGGTTTTGTTTTGAGTTAATAGGAAAGAGCATATGATTGATTAGTAATGTCTGCCATGAGTGAAGGTAAGAGCGACACCAGAGGTGAAGTATATTTATGGCTCCTTCCCCAGGCCCTACCTAATATGCCTTTTCCTCTTCAAAACCATTTTGAAATTACCTCCGTCCTCCTGTCTCCACCTCAATAAAATTTTCTGACCTAATGGCCAGAACTTGGGAAATTTCACCTAATGCTACCTGGGAAGGAAAGGTTTGATAAACAATTTAACACAGACTTCAAGATGGCAAGGGGAGTGTTTAATTTGCTCAGGAGACCTACTGTCCTCAAGGACTCCAGTCCATTAGTTTTTGTCCAACTAATGACAAGTGAGTTTTCTATATTCATTAAAGCAGACTTGGGATTTGGCTGGAGGGGCAGTGAACTGGAGAGGAAATAGCACTGGACTCAGGAGGCATGTTCTTGATTACTTGCTGCACATTTTGAAAAAGAATAAAATGGTGTTTTCTAAAATCCTTTTAAGTCAGACTTCTCTCTGATATGGGCAGGTGCACCTTTCAGTGGAACCCAGGGGTCTGCCCAAAACAAAGTGCTCAGGTCAGCTCAAGTCAGCTCCACGCAGCTAGGATAACCACCAGCCACTCCCTGTCCACTCCCACTGGGCTGTGCTGACCGAGACAAGATGTTATGGGCACAGCTGGCCTCCGAGGAGCCCACGATCTAATCACAATCTGAGGGGCACCTGCAGGGGAGAGCAGTGAGGGACAAGCACCTGCAGGCCACCTTTACTGACTCCCGGAATCCCTGCCTCTTCTGCCCCAGCTTGCAGAACTCAACTCATCTCAGCACAAGCCATTCACGGGGGTGCTGCCAGTGCAAGGAGTCTTGGGGGAAAGGCAGATGACACCACGCTGCCCCTTGCTCTGTCCCTGAACTTTTGTCTCAAGAATGATGGAGTCTGGATTCCTCCCTGATGCCCCTGCTGGGAACAGCTCCCCAAATGCCATAGACTGAGGTCAGAAGGCTTTCGAAGCTGCTGCTAGTCAAATGGCATCTTCGTGTCAATTAGGAAAGAGCCCTGTATTGGCAGGAGACAGATGGCTCACTCAAAAGGGGTGACTGGAGAGAGTTTAGTGAAGAGATTGTTTACTGAGGTGTGGCCAAGGGTAAGAAAAACCCCCAAAAGAAGGTGAAACACCCTAGACACAAAGGGAGCCGTTACCACCCTTGGACCAGAAGGGACATCAGGAGAAAGCAGTTAGGAAAACCCCACCTGACCACATCTACAGTAAGGGGGACACACCAGGAGTGGGGATCCTTGCTAGAGGGACACAGCCACTGCCAAGCCAACAAGGATGGAACTGAGAAAATGAACACCCCTGCCTCTCTCTGCCAGCTGGGTGTCGCCTGCTGGTGACTCCCATTGGCTAAACAGGAAGCCAGACAGCAGGAAGCCTGGTGGATGCAGGCCATGGAAGTCAGCCTTCCAGGGCACAGAGAAGGGTAGAGAGAAGACTTGGGGGCAAGCAGAGATAGCCAACACAGTACCCCTTCTTCCAGACATTTGCTGTGATCTGCCAAAAGGCCACGATAAACAGTCTAATCTATGTTTACGATATGGATGCGCGGCCCCCACGTTGATTTGTGTGACTCAGTGGTGGTCCTACTGTAATCAGACTGGATCCCAGGTCTCACTCTTCCCCACACAGCTCAGATTCTGGCTTCCCCAACATCCTGAACTGAAGTCCTAACTCCCCAGCCTCTTCCCACATGGCTCCCTCCTCTGCAACTTCTTCCCCATCATCAGTTGTATACCATCGAAAGCACGCACGCACACACACACACACACACACACATGCTGCTTCCTCCCTGAAGCCTGCCTGATTCCACTGACTGGAAGCCATGTCTGCTTCCTCACCGATCCTCACAGAACCTCCCCTGTACTCCTTCCTAAGTCAATGCCGTGGTGATTCATGAGCGGGTCCTCTCTGTTCTCTCTCTCTCTCTCTCTCTCTCTCTCTCTCTCTCTCTCTCTCTCTCTCTCACACACACACACACACACACACACACACACACACACACACACCACGATAGCATCTGAGAAGCAGTTAGCCATCATGGGCCACAGCAGGGCAGTGCAGGGAGCCCACAGGCTTTAGAGTCCAACAGGTGGAATGGAATTTCTGGCTTCATCCCTAACTAGCCTCACATTTCTGAGCCTCGGTCTCCCCATCCTAGCCATGGGAATAATAATCCCTACCTCAGGGTTGTTGTGAGAATTCAACGTGACCATGGATGAGGCACTTACTAAATGACAGCTTCCCTTTTCTTCCCCCAGTAAACTGGGTGTTCCTCCAGGGCACATCGTGTCCATCTTCACCCAACCTCAGCTCCCAGAGCGGGCCTGGAGCTCCGAGGGTAGGGTCATATAGGACACTGGTTAGGAGTAACCTCTAGGGAATTCCTGATCCCTACCTGTGTGACCTTGGGTGAGTTAGTTGGCTTCTCTGTGCTCTGTTTACTCATCTTTCAAACAAATAATAGAAATAGTAGTGGTGGTTCTAATATCCACGCAGAGCTTACTGAATGCCAGGCACTGTTGTAAGTGCATAATGTACATGAATTCATTCAATCCCCAAAACCACACCAGCAGGTGACACGTCAGCCTTTTGCTGTTCACCAAATATTTCCAGTTTTCCCCTCAGTCACTTAGTTGGGTTACAATTGCCCAGCCCCTTGGAGTTAGATGTAGCCACATGACTTGCTCTGGCCAATGAAATGTGAGCAGCTGTGCTGTGAGTCACTTCCAGGAGTCAAATCCAGTGCACGATTTGCCACCCTGTCTTTACGTCTGTTAAGAGATCAGAGTTTTCCACGTAGTGGCTGTTCTGTCAGTCTGAGCCTCAGAGTGACAGTGGCACAGACCAGTGCCCTTGGCTGATCCAAGATGGACTTTGCAATGTGACTGATGCCACTTTCGGCCACTGAGATCTGGGAGGTGCTCATTACCGCGGCATAACTTAGCTGATCCTGACTGATGCCCGAGGGGCCTGTATTGTCCTCATTTCATCTTGAGGAAACCATAGTATCTATGTCATGGAGAAGACTGAATATTACACAGGCTGGTGCATGTAAACTGGCACATGATAAGCCCTTATTAGATGCTAGCTCTGAGACATGCAGACGTAGGCATAGGTACAAACATGGGCGTGGCTCTGGGTCAGTCAGTCTTTCCCGAGTATGGATCAGGGCAGCCCCAGGCCATCACAGCCTGAAAGGGAGGCCAAGGCCTCCACAAGCACATTGCTGCTGCTCCACCACTGGCCAGAACTTGGAAATTAGCAACCTCAACAAATGCCAGGTCTTCCCTTGGTTCTTCCTGCCTGTCTGGCCATCGACCTTGACTCACTAACAATTGTTCCTGGGTGTCTGTGAGCTGGCAGCCATGGATTTTCTTTCTTTCTGGGTTAAGTTTCTGGCCATCAGTGGGTGCATATCTGTCACCTCCAGCTTACCTGGATCTGGGAGAGCTGGGAAGCTGAGGGGGCCTGTGACAGCCAGGAAGGGGCAGGTACCCCTGGGCACCTTCCCAGGGCCATACTCTCTAATCACCTGCATCATGTCCTAATCTTTCCTGACTGACAAAGGGTGGCATTATCAAGCATTACATTTGTACGGTGCTCCCCAGTTTGGAATGAAAAGATTCTCCTGCTCGTTGTATACTCAACACTCACTGGCCACTACACTAGGTTGATATTACTGCCTCTACCAACTCACAGCTTCAGTAACAACAGCAACAATACCAGCTAACCTTTTGGATGTTTATTCTGTGTCAGGCCTATGCTGAGCACTTTACATGAATTATCTCATTTTATCCTCCAAACAGGTGTGTGAGATGGGGGCTAGGGTTATCACCACCATTTTACAGATGAAGAAACTGAGGCATGGAAAGATTGTAACAGGACTGAAGACACAGCTAGAAAATGGTGGAGCCATAATTCAAAGTCAGGTCAGTCTGGCTTCAGAAACCCAGTACCCCAATAGTAGTGAATAGGGTTGCAAGGCAGAGAGAAGGGAGCTGGGATCTCATTTACCCCTCACGACAGCCTTGTAAGGTAGATCTTATCATCCCATGTTGCAGATGGACTTGCTAAGGACCAGAGATGTAAGGAATCCGTGGAAAATTACACAGCAAACAAGTCGGGAAAGAAGAGTCATTCTCAAGTATGCATGTCGCCAAAGCCTTCTCTGTACAGGAACTCACAAATCATGGAAAGTGGAAACAGGTTCGTAATGTGGAAGAGCACCGCAGACCATAACACATTTAATGAGCACATAAGCAGAGGAAGACAGAGGTGGAGCATGGAGGAGGGGTAATCAAGGAAGGCTTCCCAGAGAAGATAGCATTTGAGTAAAGACAGGTGAGAAGAAAACCCCAGAAGAATGGTGCAAAGGCCATGTGCTATTATACTGGGGGTGCAAGGTACAGTGAGCAAGGTAGCCTGAGGCTGGCATATCCGGCACCTCCTGAAGGCTGCCATGATAAGATCCTCTTGATGAATTTCTCCTCTCCTAAGTCAGGATACTCAGACCACTCCCTTGAGAGGGGAAGTTTTGGTCACTCTAATTCCCTATTCCCGGACCACTAGGAGGACTGCCAGGCTGGAAATGGTAGTAGTAGTGGCCTGTGAACTCTCAGGGGACACACACACACAGAGACCTGGACAGATTTTCCAGCCACATCCAATTTCCCCACTGCATCCAAACCTGTCTTCGTGCAATTGTAATTCCAGTTTCATTTATTTTACACCCACCTGTCCCCATCTGGAAGGAAATTGCGTGAGAGTAAGAAGGGAATAAAAGAATAGGGACTTTTTAGTCTGGAGCAGTCATCAAATGCTCTCTTTGCCTCTCAGACTGGTGTTTAAGTGGAGGCGGGGTCTGGGGTGGGCAGGGGGCATTGTTCACAACTGCCTCAGTGTGGCAGCAGGGGACAGGAATAATAGACTCGGAGAATGTTTTCCAGATTGTGCTGAAGTGATGAAAAACAATGGGTCCCCAAAATGGAAGTAATGGCGCACACAGCCTCTCTCCATGGATCCTGCAGGCAGCAGCAGACACTCTGCCTTGCTCCTTTACTAACAGGACTGAATTAATTCGGGGACCTCGCGAGCCTTGTACTCCCATTTCGATTACAGACAGACCTAGTTTTTGCAGAACTCATTAACTACTGGGTCTGTGGGGACCTGGGCTTCCAAGCCTTGCTGGACAGGCCCCGGGAGCTGGCTTCCCAGGAATCCAGGCACCCGGAGTGTGGGCAAGGCCTGTGCTGAATGTTGGGTCTGGGCGGGATGCTCTCACCGTTGTTGTAAGTCTGAAGGAGGTCAGTGCGTGGAGGGGGCAGGAGGAGGTGAATAGCCTGCTTCTCACCAGCACGCCAGGTCATGACCACCGACGGACTCAGCACCGAGAGGGGAGTTGGACGTTAGACGATTTGAGTTCTGTAAAAGGTCATCTTCCCAGTAGCGACCTACTGTGTCAGCACATGGCAGGAATGTGTTGAAATCCAAAATGGAGACATGTGGATGTGTTCAAATGCTGCCTGGTCCTCAAGGTTCAGCTCCAGGGCCCCCTCCTCCATAAACTTTCTGGGACATCCCAGCTGGTCAGGACCCCCTCTCTCCTCTGCTTTGGTCCCTGTCCCAAAACAGCCCACCATACCCTGTGTAGCAGGTATTTCCACCCATTTCCTATCTCTCGTGCTGAGCTCTAAGTCCCCCAGGGCAGGCTCCTTTGATTCTTTGTATTCCCAGCCTCAGCACATATTATTCCATGTTTACTTATTGAACACATGAATGCATAAATGAATGAAGTGTCTGTAGGCAAAAAAAAAAAAAAAAAAGGATACAATATTTCATGTAAATCTTCCTAAGACCTTACTACTAAGAGATGAATGAAGATAACTGTGTTTAGTGGCAAAATATTTATACCTTCTAGACAGGGCTCTAGAACCATGTGGAGGCAGGCTCGCATGGGAGCAGCAGACCATAATAGTTAACCCAGACTCTGGGGCCAGACTGTTTAGTGTATTTCCTAACTATGAACTTAACAGCTCTGTGACTTTGGCTAAGTTATCTATCTTTTCTATGCCTTACTTACCCATCTGTAAAATGTGAGTGCTAAGCTAGTACTTACATGCCTCGTAGGCTTGTTATTTGTAAAGCCTAAAGCAGGGCTTAGCACAAAGTGATGAGCCATTACCCCAACTCTTCTCTGCCCTGCTCAAAGGCTGGCTTTTCTGTGTTTCACCCTCCCTCTCCCCACCACTTACACCTCGGCCTCTCACCTCCGCAACCAAGCACAACCAAGCTGTGCTGGGTCATGGGGGCCCCTGGTGGCGGAGGCCTGGAACTGTCTGGCCATTGCAGCTTCACTACCTCCTTCCTTATATAACCTGGGGAATACTGGCTATATCAAGCACCCCCTTCTCCCTGCCTCGTACTTCTCACAACTCAGCTTACACCACCTCAGATTCCCTCTCATACATAAACACGCATCCTCTCTAACTTGTGTCCAGTTACCTTTAATTAAACGTCTTCCTTTGTCTCTAGCTTCTTTTTTAATCCCCACCCTACCCCATTTTGTTCCACCTGCGAGGCCCAAGTGTGTTTTGGCTGATAAGCTTAATAGTAATGCTGTGATGCACTGTCCAATATGCTAAGCCACTAACCGTGCGCGGCTCTTTACATTTACATTTAATTTCATTAAAATTAAATAACATTAAAAATTCAGTTCCTCTTTCACACTACCCACACTTTAAGGGGTCAAAAACTACAGGTGGCTAGTGGTTACTCTATTGGATATAGAACATTTCCATCACCTGCAGAATGTTCTATTACACAGCACAGTTCTGCACTCCTCTAAATAAGAAACATAATCTCAACTTCTAAAAGGAACAGACATAATAAAGAACTAGCTGTTTCCTTACCTGTACATATATACTGTATATAGATACACATATATACACACACATACATATGTCATATATATATATATATATATATACACACACAAACACACACACACAGTTGACCCTTGAGCAACAGTTTGAATTGTGCAGGTCCACTTATAAGCAGATTTTGTTCAATAAATACTGTAAATGTGCTTTCTCTTCCTTATGATTTTCTTAATAAATTTTTTTCTCTAGCTTACTTTATTGCAAGAATACACTATATAACACATATAACATACAAAATATGTGCTATAATTGACTATTTGTTATCAGTAAGGCTTCTGGTCAACAATAGGCTATTAGTAGTTAAGTTTTTACAGAGTCAAAAGTTACACATGAATTTTTGACTGCATGGGGGGCTAGTGCCCCTACCCCCTGCATCGTTCAAGGGTCAACTCTCTCTCTCTCTCTCTCTCTCTCTCTCTCCATATATATATATATTTATGTTAGATGCAGATATCTATCTAATTTGTATATATGTTATATAATATTTATATAGAGAGGTTCATGTATCATAACCTTGAAAGCTTTTAAAGGTGTTTGGTATTTGGAAGCCCTTTAGAACCTCATGAAAGTATTTGGCAATCATCTATTATCTAATTCACCCTGCCTTTTCCCAAGCATCAATATTCAAGATAAGCAACAACCTCTTTCTTACTGAGGTCTGTGCACTTGGAATTTTGTTTACTTACCAGTAGTGCAGTTACATTGTTAGATCAGCTGCAATCCAGCCACTGAATAGCTGTGTGACTTCGCATACATTCCTTACTCTCTTGGGCCTCCCATATGAGGCAGGATTGCAGAAGATTGCTAAGAGTCTCCTAGCTTCAAGAAAAGTTTTGCTTCTAGATTTGTTTTTCCACCACATGACTGTAGAGAATCTTGTATTAGATGGCCATTAGGGTCCACAAAGGGTTTATTATATAACTTTTGTGGGCTGGCCTGGGAGCAAACGACCATTTAATATCTACCGGGGGTGCCAAAAAAATGTATACAAGTGGACATTTGGTTAACGTTGCTCAAGCAGTAGTTCGCCGTAATCAGAAGTGTCTGGACGCTGATGGTAACCACTTTGATCACCTCTTGTAATTGCAGAAGTCAAACGTGACTTTTATTCATCTTTTGTTATTGGTATATATTGAATATTATAATTTTAATAGCTTTTTCCTTCTTAAAATGTGTATACACTTTTTTGGCACCCTCTGTATTATACAGGAAGCTGCACTCTGAGGTCCAAACTCTGGCCATATCTCATTGGGGCTGTCAGTGCCTAGAGACCAGCTCTCACTCCTGGAACCTAAGAGAGCTGCTAAAGTCTTGGCCTAGCAGGGAGGAAGGTGTGAATAATACCTCCCATCATTCCTTCTTCCAACACTGTCATAAAACATACTTTTAAAATTGCCGGACTAACTGTAGAGAGAAAAGTTGCCAGGTACACAAAAACAACTGTTCCTGCATTTGTTAAGCTATTCATGGCCTCTTACTAGTATCACACCGATACTGGCAGGAATAGCGCCCAATCTCTGTGTAGTTCAAGTCCTTCAATGGCTGATGTGGGTGCCCACTCTATGCAACCACCCAGCAGATGGATGTGCTTCCTGCCGGAGAAGCCTATCATTTCCTCTCCACCTTTTTCTTAAAAGAACAGCTGGGAAGGGGACAGTTACAGTGTGTGAAGACCCACCCTGCCCCTGCTTCCAGCTGATGGGGCTGGGGGCAAATCGTAAGTAAGGTGACGTAGCAGATTCTCTCCCCTGCGACTTTAGAATCAGGACACTCTGACTCTGGCCAATACCACAGGGAACGGAGTAGGAAGGCCTTGGAGGCATGAGGGTTGAAGCTCCCATTTCCTGGAGGCCTTGATGGGCATGTATTAGCAATGAATGAGCAGAAAAACCAGTCTGCAGAGCCAGCAGTATGAAACAGAAGTGCCAGGGACGTAAAATGAGAAATCAAGTACAGCACAGGGAATATAGTCAATAACATTGTAATAACTATGTACAGTGTCAGAAGGGTACTAGACTTATGGGGTTATCACATTGTGATGCATATGAATGTCTAATCACTATGTTATTCTGTACATCTGAAACTAATATAATACTGTATGTCAATGGCAGTTGAAAGATAAATTTTTTAAAATTAAAAGAAAAAAGAAATCAAGTACTCTGTGGTAAGGGGTAAGGAGACTCGTGGCAAAGTGGAAAAAGTAGCTACCTAAGGTCTTTCCAGTTCCCATCTGGGGAGACCCATCTGTGCTGTTTGTAACAGGGTGCCATGACATTCTCCAGTGTCTTCATAACTCCCTTTGACCTGAGCTCCAAGTTGGCTTCTGTACCTTGCCTTGCAATGATTCCTGACCAGGCTCTCAGTGTCTCAAAACAGAGCTCTGACAGAGTGATGGATTGTGCTTGTCTTTGCCATCCTGCTCCCAGTATTATTTCTGTAAACACTGTATGATGGCCTGAGGGACCCTGATGTCCAGGAGGAAACTAGATGTGCAGGGACTCCGCAGTTGGTTGTCAAGCATTTCCTGGGTTTCTCCAGAGTGCCAAGCCATGAGTAAAGGACAGAAGTGTGTCCTTCCCCTTTCATTTCCAAATCCTAACCAGACTTCAGGGCTCTGCTCAGTGCCACCACTTCCTTGAAGCCTTCTGAGATCTGCGTGCGCGCACACACACACACACACACACACTCCTTTTCCCAGACTCCTGTGGGACAGTCTCTGCACCTCCATTTGGGCAGTCCTGTTTACTGCCTGTATTACAGTTCTGTGCATCCTGGGCCCATCTCTTACTAGTATGTGTGGTTCCTAGGGGCAAAAGCTAGCTCCTGCTCACCTAGCTCACCTGGGCAGCGCCCAGGACCCAGCAGGTGATAACCAGTTTGGGTGGGATTACTAGATAAATATTTAGACCATGCTTTTGGTCGTCAACATGTCTAACCTCTCATAGCTGCTCATCTAAAGCAAAATGGAGTCCAAAACCACGTCTCCAGAATATTCTGGAGTGTGATTGGGCCCAATTCCTCATTTTACAAAAAAGGACTCTGCGGCTCAGAGAAATGACTGACGGATGCACCTTGACATTCTGCATTCGCAGTCCGACTACATCTCACTTCTCCAGAAAGCCATCTCAGGGTCGTCCCAACGCATCCCTTGTCTTTGAGATGTTTTTCTGAGCAGCGGTGGCCATGGGCGGGGGGCATCCCAAATAGAGGTAAGGAGAAGCCCCAGTTCGCTCGGGATGACGGGTCCCATGGAGATTGCCGGAGTCAGGCAAGTCTGGCCGTTTTCACTGGTGTGACTGACTTGCTCACTGATGTGCTTGATAGGATGAAATTACCTACATGTATGACCTCGAATGTGAGGAATCCAGGTATTTGTCCATCTGCATTTTCTCATGGTGTTAAAAGGCTAAGGGGTGGTTCAGCATGACCGCCAACAGGAAGGGTTCTCCATTGGCCATTTAAGTCTAAGCTGTCCTAATTAAGAACATGGCACACAATGATCAAATGTTCATCACAATTACAAAAAACTTTGTCATAACAGGGATCACCAACTTCTGACATCTATGGCATAGATGACATGTTCACTAAATTCCAATATCACTAAAACACTAACGCTGGTTAAATTTCGGTTCCCTTTTCAAGATCAGGGATGGTAAACATGTTTCATTTCATCTCACTTTCCAATGCTGATCGTTTGGTGGTAGTTGCTTAGAGTCTGTGTTGAGAGGGATTCTGAGGTCCAAAGAAAGGTGCTGATGGATGACCCAAATTTCACAGAGTGAAAACTGCGACTCTGAGGAAGGTCAGTGCAAGCAAAGGGGCCAGGACAGGCAAAGGCTCAGCCACACGGGAACCTCCACACCACGCACCCTGGGAGTCCATCTGCATTTGAACAAGAGCTGGGAAATTTGGAGTGAGAACATTTGGACATGAGTAGCACGCTTTGAAGGCAGTAGAGGCCCAAAGGCCCCTGTCAGCTATGACAGCAGGGAACCCTGAAGAGAGCCTGCTGCAGTGCAATGCTGCAAGGTCACTGTGACGCCCCCTCCTTCCAGTGGCTTTCTCTTCTCACCCAGGGGGCAAAAACCCGTGCCTGCCTCATCAAGGAACTCAATGTTCATTAAGGCTGCAATTCCCATCCTGGCAGCCAGTGCCAATGTGGTGGTCCCCTAAGCCTTTCACCCATCTGTTTACCAGCCCATCCCGGATACTGTCTCAGTCCCCAGGCCAAAGGAAGCCTTGGGACTTGGCACCATGGTGCCCCTAACCCCAGAAGCCTCCCCCAGCAGGGGGTTAAATCTTGCCTTTGGCCTGCAGCCCCACTCCTGCTCTCCTCATCTCCCACCACTCCCTCACCTGCAGGCGGAGATGCGACTCCAGGACTTGAATAAAATAAAAACTGACAGTGTGGAGCCATATTCAGAGCTGAGCAACAAAGGATTCACGCAATTATCTTTGTCAGAATTCATTCTGTCAGCGCCCGTCTCCTCTTCAGGTTGCACGCTACTAATATCTTTGGAAAGTTTGAGGAGACTGAGAATACAATGAGGGAAGTACCAGGAGCAGCTCACAATTAGCATAAACTGGCACAAAGCAGGCATGGGTAAGGTACATGAGCCCAGAGGAGTGAGGGGAGACAAGTCCCGCTGTGCCACAGAAAATCCCCAAATTGCAGTGAGAAGGGACCTTAGAGTCAACTTGTTCAGCCCCTCCCCCCAATGCCAAGTCCCCATCTTCAGTCCCCCATTCAGGGACAGGGCCCATCAGAGCTCAGATCACTGGGGCAATCTAGGGGGTACGGGCAGCCCCTGCAATGTTCTCTCAGCACCTGGCCTGGAAAAGTCCAGGAAAGGGCAGCCCTGGGTCTGGGATAGCCACACATACTGTGTTTCCCCAAAAATAAGACCAAGCCAGACCATCAGCTCTGATGCGTCTTTTGGAGCAAAAATTAATAGAAGACCCGGCCTTATTTTAATGTAATATAAGACTGAGTCTTATATTAATTTTTGCTCCAAAAGACGCATCAGAGCTGATGGTCCAGCTCATTTTTGGGGAAACACGGTAGTTATCCCAACCACTCTTCCATATCCCTCACGTGTGTGTGCTCGCACGTGCACACCCACCAATGGAGAATCTACGTGCTAATGAGCCCCAACCTGACCTATCCAGCCTGTGCTTCGGCCCTGCCCTCCAGACCTGCGTTTCCAAATCAACTGGCATTGCCTGCTGGAGGACTAAGGGGATCTCAGACTTAACAGGGAACAGAGCTGAGCAGACCTTCCCCCACCCCCACCCCCACCGCCCCAGGCGCCTCTGCACCTCCACTTCCTCATCTCAGGCCATCACCACTCAGACCAACGTCATTTCATGTTGTTGACATGAAATCCTCTGAATCATCTTTGTTTCCTCTATTTCTCTCAAGCCCCACGTAGAATCTGTCAGCAAAGCCTATCAGCTCTGCTTTCAAAATCTGTCCAGCACCTCACCACCTGTCACCCCTCCTCTGCTGCCACCCTGTCCCAGCCACCTCCATCTCTTCCCTGAATAGTCGGCTCCCTGCTCCCCACCCTGATTCCCCACTGACCTACAGTTTCTTCTCCACACAGCAGCCTGCAGGGCCCTTTAAGTGCGTAGGTCCAGTGATGTCACTCCTATCCTCAAAATCCTCCAGCGTCTCCCTGTGGACCTCAGAGTAACAGCGGGGTCCTCACGTGGGTCTACATGGCATGGCCGCCAAACTCCCTGCAGGAAGGCGGGGCTGCTCTCTCCAGATGCTGGGAGCACACAGGCTGACCCCTCAGCCCTCAGCTATCACCTCCTCAGGGGCTGCCTCCGCTGAAGAAAGTCTCCTCACCTCGGGTCTTCCCAGGGTGGCCTGCACCCAATGCCTGACCATGGGAACGTAAGGTCCAGACGCCTCACCCCAACCCAGGACACCTGTGAAGAGTAGCCCGTGTCCCTGCAGGCGCGGCTGAGACCTGCACTGAGACTGCATTGCTGCTCAGCTCCTGCCTCCATCGCGTCCTGCTTCCTCTCCTCTCCTCTCCTCTCTCCACTCCCTTCCGTTCCACCAGTGTTGATTCCAAGAGCACCCCCTAATAAACCTTCTGCACCCCAGCCTCCATCTCAGAGTCTGCTTCCTGGGGACCCCAGCCTGTGACAAACACCCGAAGGAGTTGTTTCCCTTTGCCCTCTCCCTCGGCTCCCATCCTCTCCCCTCATGCCCTCCGCTCCAGCCACGCTGCCCTCCTCGCTCTCCCTTGAACATGACAGGTACGCTCCTTCCTCAGGGCCTTTGCGCTTGCTCTTCCCTCCGCCTGGGAGGCTCCGCCCCCATCTGTGCGCACAGCTTACCTCTGCTCTCATTCATGTGTTTACTCTCAGAAAGGCCGACCCTGGCCCTCCCATCTACGGCTGCAATAGCCCTAACACTTCTACCTCCTTCCCTGTTTTGTTTTCTCCTTGGCCCTTGGTACTATCCAATGCCCCAAATACTGTATTTTGTTCATGGTCTCCTCCAACGAGAGCATAAGCTCCATGAGGGCAGGGATCTTTGTCTGTTTTGTTCAGTGTGCTGTCCCAAAGCCTAGAACAGTGCCTGGCACACAATAATGTGTAGTGAATGGATTAGACTCAGCATCGTGAAATCCATTCGGCCATTTATCCATCCATCCATCCATTTTGTAAGTATTTTCTAAGCCTCTCCGCTGGACACACCAGACTAGCTATTGTGGGAAACTCATAAACACCACAATCCTCTCTGCCAATGATTTCTTGGTCCAGGAAGAACAGGAACAACACAAGGCTGAGTGGACTCAGAGCAGTGGGAGATCCTTGGCAGCTGGGGAATAGACCGTGGGGGGCTTCCAGAAGGGCAAGGCACTGCCACTGAGAAGACAGGAAGAACCTGGAGAAGGGGAAATGGAGGGAGGCCTCTCAGGCTGAGGGGAGTGTGGGGCCGAAGGCACGGGTCCAGGTGTGGGGAAAAGGCAGCTCAAAGGGGCTGCAGTTTTTGGGAACAGTGGGAGAGACTCCTGGGAAAGTGAGTGGGGTTAGCAGATGAAGATACTGGACCCCTGCTCTGTGGACAATGGGGAGACCCCCAAAGGTGTCTGGGCAAAGGACCGATGTGGTCACAAGTGCATCATTTCACAGGCTGACAGAGCAGTCATCCAAAGATAGAGAAGATGAAACATCAGAAGCAGGGCTGCAGGTGTGTGAAGGGAACACTAATTTGGGTGTCCAGAGAGCGGGGCTCCAGTCCCAGTGTCACCACTAATTAGGCTGGTGATGTTTAGAATACCAAAGCACATTTCCTCCCGCTTGGCCCAAAGGTACCTGTCATTGAATCCCTGAGTCACTGAGCTGCCAGGGACCTCAGAGGTCATCTTGTCCAGGTTTCCAAACTCCAGGCTGGGAAATCAATTTACTGAGCTGAGAGTGTTTTAAAAATGAAATCGAAGACAAGGTACTATGTCAGAGTGCATCACTTTGTAGTAAAGGTAAAATTGCTTTGCAAAACTTTTGTTTCGAAGTGTGCCTGTGTGTGTGTGTGTGTATGTGTGTGTTCAAAATATAAATCTATTTCCATGAGTCACAGTAATAAATGTTTGAAAGCCACTGGTTTAGTCCCCTCCTGCTGCACTGTGTGAATTGCCTTTGCAGCAGTCTCCATAAAATGCATGGCCACTCTTGCTCACCTCTGGGAATAGGATGCTGACCCCTCCCAAGGCAAAAGCCCTTTCTGTTGTTGACTGTTCTGTGCTTTGGAAACACTTCCTCATGCTGAGCTCAAATTCACCTGTTCTTCTGACCACTGGTCTTCCCTAGTTCTCTGACCATCCTCCCCCAAATAAACCCAACCCCACTTGAGATAACAGCATTAAGAGGGTTGGAGGCAGCTCCAGGCCTCTTGCCATGTTATTTTGAGGCTTTAGGCTCGTCTGTTTCTCTTGCCTGGCCAGCACCCCTTCTCTAGGAAGCATGACTGCGTCTTCATTCTGGACAACCACCTCTGCCCAACTCACAATCTGCGCGGTCTAAGTGGGCCTGACCCCAGCCCCTGGCTCCAGAGATGCCCATGTGAGCACCACATGCCCTTAGTCACAGGGACTGGCTCTGGGGTGGGCACTGGTGCCAGCTGAGACAATCAGGAACTTCGCTGAAACTATTAGAAAAGATAGTATGATGCTGAGTTGGTGGACTATCCACCCAGAACTGCAATGACAGTCTGGGCCAAAGCCCATGGAAAAATCTGTCACTGAATGAAGCTAACACAGAGGGAACAAAGGTGGGGAGGTGGGGGGTTGGGGGGAAGAGGGGGGGAAGGCAGGAGGGAGGGAGGGGAGAGGGAGAGAGGGAGGGGGGGAGAGAGAGAGAGAGAGAGAGAGAGGAGAGAGAGAGAGAAACCTGACATTATGGGCTGAATTGTGTCCGCCCCCCCACCAAAAAAAAGTATGTTGAAATCCTAATCCCCAGTGCCTTAGAATAATCACTTATTTGGAAATAGTGTCTTTACAGAGGTAATCAAGTTAAAATGAGATCATTAGGGAGGGCCCTAATCCAATATGACAGTTATCCTTATAAAAATGGAAAATTTGGACACAGAGACAGACACTCACAGAGAGAAAAAGGCTGTGGAGACACGGGCAGAACGCCCCGTGAAGACGGAGGCCCACAGTGATGCATCTATGAGCCGAGGAACCGGAAAGCGTCCTGCCAACTACCAGACGCTGGGAAGAGGCAGGGAGGATTCCCCTACAGGCTTCCGAGGGAACATGGCCCTGCCGACACCTTGACTTTGCACTTCTGGCCTCCAGACTGTGAGACAGTAAATTGTTGTTTACTGTTGTTTTAAGCCCCCCAGTTTGTGATATTTTGTTACGGCAGCCTTAGAAAACGAATACAGCTGCTTATACTTACATAGCATTTACTGTGTGTTCCACGCTGATCTAAGTACTTTACATATATTAATTCATGTGACATTCACAGCAGCCCTTAAGGTAGTACTGTTTTAATCCCCATTTTACAAAAGAGGAAATTGAAGTACAATGATGGTAAGTAATTTGCCCAAGGTCACACAGCTCATCAGAGGTGAGGCCAGGATTCAAATGCAGATAGTGTCTGACCATTAGGCCATCCTGCCTGTCAGGAGAGATGGTGTCCTGATGACGCCGTCGAGACTCTGGATCCAATGGCCAGAGGCCAGTTACAGGAGCCAATAAATACCCGTGTTTTTGCTTATGCTCCTTTGATTTGGGTTTCTGTCACTAACCAGCCCATACTGTAGGCATCCAGCTCTAGCGCCTTGCTCTTCAGGGTGGTTCCCAGATGCTCCGTCATCTTGCCTTCTCTGTCTCCCCCACTCCCATATACTACCACTGGGGGATGTCCTGAATTCTTTGCCTAGTAACCAACTAAGGATCTTAAAAATGATCCACAGGCTCTCTGGATGGTCTTCGTGGACCAAAAGACAGAGAGTGTCTAGCAAGGAGCAGCAAGAGGGCTGAAGGTAATTTTCTGGAAAATTTATCAAGGAAATTCTCTCTCCTCAGTTTGAAGCAGAGAGAATTAGACAAGAGGGATGAAAACAAACACACAAGAAATTCATGTGGGACTTTAGGGAACTGGACATCAGGTTTGGGGTTAACTGGGAGAGATGGGAAGTAGAGAGGAAGAGGAGGGAGGAAGGGAATGGGAAAGGAGGGAGGGAGGGGGAGGTCCCTCTCCAGATCCTGTCAACCATTTCTCTCCAAGCACCTTTCCAATCTGGCCCTTCATCTCCTACAAGAATCCCCATAGCTAACAATGTCTCAGGCAGGCTTTCTGCTGAGCAGTAGAACTTCCTAGTTTGGAGCTGAGAGAACACAAGATCACATTCCAGAAAACACAGAGGGCCAGAGAAGAGACACAGCAAACTCAGCATCAACTCCCAAGCCAGCATCTAGGAGGCAGCCCGTGGTGGGTGAAAGACAGTTTCAGGCCAAAAAAAGTAGGGGCTCTATGAGTAAAAAAATGGGTGACAAACTTTAAGGACTCAGGATTTTATGCTGTCAAATAACAGCATGTTGAAGAAGAATGTAGAGAGTTTCAGAGGCCTCTGATGGGAGACAACTTGTTAATGTTTGTTGGTCTTCATGTTGATGCCAGACAGGGATGGGTACAGAGGCAGGAAACTGGAAGGGAGGAGGAAACAGAAGAGATGGGATAGGCAGTAGAGAAAAAGGACAGGAGAGACAGCACAGAAAATGGAAGGGAATAATAAGAAACAGAAGGGTCGGGACGGAAAGAGAACTGGAGGGCCTGGCAGAGCGGCATGTACCACCATTTATACGGGCAGAGATGCCCAGAGGAAAGAAAAGGCCAGTCCATCGAGAGAGGCCTTGTCCCCCTGTAGAAGTGGCGGGGCGGGGCGGGGGGCGGCGGGAAGGCTGGCTAACAAAGGACTCTCTCAGTTGATAACCTTCATTAAACAGAACTTCACAAATGGCTTCATTTGAATTTCCAATACTTGATAAATTTCAAACCCAGAATCATTTCTAATATAAAGGATCAATAAACAGTTTCCTGGGCTGAATCTCAAGGAAGTGGGGACCCTTCCAACAGGATTGCTAGGATGAAAACCTCTTCAAATGCCGAACACTGACTTGTCTCTCTTAAAGAACTTTTTTTGTAAGGCAAAGGTTAGCTTTGCAAAGAAAGGCAGGATGGGAATTAATCTAACTTACTGTGACCTCCTCAGGCTGGGTTTGAATTACATTTCCACATGGCCTGGGAAGATCTTTCATGTCGCTCGCTCCATTAGTTGGTGTAGTTAGCAAAGGTCGGGTAATGAGCAGACGTACTTTCTAGCCCAGAACATGATCCAGCCGCACGGCCCCGTCCTGCCCCGTCCTGCCTTCCTGGTGTGTCTCTGTTGGAGGTCACCGGTGTGGGTGGGAGCCAGCTCTGTGATGCCTCATACCGCAGGTGCCTGAGAGTGAGGGAGGTTACCACGGGCACCACAGCTCTGGGATGGCACAGGTCTCACATGGTGCCCCATGCTCTGGGACCCGAGAGTATTTAACAGAAGCCCTCAAGTTTTCTTATACTCCCAAAGGAAAATTCACATGTGCCTTTCAGGGGACAGCTTTATTTAGTCATGCAAACCTGCTAACTAAAACTCAAGAGAAGGAGGGGGAGGAGCAGAAGGAGGAAGGGGAGGGAGAGAAGGAGGAAAATAAGGAGGAGGAGAAGACAGGGGAGGAAAAACTTCAGAACACCTGCACCAGCAGCCTGGTGACGTGACTGAATAAGGGGCAGCGTTTGCCCAACTCACCTCAAAGCTCCCCTTGAGGGCACCTCCCTACTGCATCCCAGGGACCCGAGCACATAGGGAGGAGGGGCTCCCACACTGTTCTTTGGGGTGAAAACTAGCACACTGATCACCCCAGACTGGGATGGCACTATTGATATCCCTGTTTCACCTGTTTAAAGTTTCCTGGCTCTCTCTTGCCCTGCCATTCTTTGCCTTGCATTTTAATCGGCCACAAATCATGCCAGGGACAAACGCTCTCAAGAGAAAAAGAAACTGGGACATATGAAATCAGAAAAAATTCAGAACTAGAGCCTCCAGCCTTAGCAGGCCCTCCCATCCCAGAAAGCCCGTCAGAGGATCCACCCAGGGCTCCCCCCACCTTGCCAACTTGTCTATTCACACTTGTTATACTTCTGGAACTGGCCATCAAAATGAATAGAATATTTTTTGTTCCTTACCCAGGATCTGGAGTGATTTTTTTAAGAATGTAAATTGGATCATATCCTTCCCTTTTTAAAGCCATGTGAAGGCTCCTGGTCCCCCTTAAAATAAAATCCAAGTTCCTTGCCATGCCCCACAGGGCCCTGTGTGGTCTGGCTGCTGGCTGCTTCTCCCATCTGATGATGTGCTAGTCTTCCCTTTTGCACCCTTTCTAGTCCTGCACCGCAGCCTTTCCATTCCTTAGAACTGCCAGTCTCATTCCCAGGTCACGTCCTTTGCACAAGCCAGTCCCTCAGCCTAGAACACCTTCTCCTCTTGCTCTGGCTCGCTCCTGGCTCGCTCCTGGCTCGATTCTTCTCATCCTCCAAATTTCAACTTAAATGTCACCTCCTCAGGGAAGCCTTCTCCAACCACCCATTGAAATGAAGTATTACCATTCCATATATTTTCTTTACACAGCACCATCTTTCCTCCTCTTTATAGCATTTCCCTCCATGCATGATTATTTAGCCATTTGATTATTTTCTTGCTTATTGTCAGTCTTGCTCCACCAGGCTGCAAGTTCTAGAACAATGCCAGTACATAAAGGCTACTCAATACTTATTTGTTACATGAATGAACTGATTGATTAAATAAGCATTTATTGATTATTGCAAGGTTGTGGTAAAGATCAAGCGAGATAACACTATGCAAATATGAATGGTTATCATCAACAGCATCAACTATCTCGATGCGCAATAAACTTGCAGAAGAGAACATGAGCCAACCACCAGCCAGTTTTGCCAGGCTGGTTATTCCAGCACAATTTGAACAATAACAACCATGGAAAAGGTCAAGGCTTCGCTCCACTTTGCACAACGAGGATCATTTACAGTCCAATCATTTGGATTAATCTCTTGACTTGGGTTTGATCTGTTTTTGTCAGGCAAACAACTATATATTGATATTTGCAAAGAGCTTCATGCACGTGGTGCCCACTAAAATATGGCTGCATTTTCCAGAGTAATTGTCTCCAGAAGCTCATTCCCAGCTGCACTGGCTCATTTAGCTAATCTGCAGTAAGTATGGTATTGATCCAAGCAGCGAGGGAAGAGCACATTAGCCTGGCCCACAGAAGGGTGATTACCTCGGCTGCACGGTCACCTCATAGACTTGGATGAAGTCTAAAAGCCACACTGAGATGGTCTGGAATTAAGCCCTTTGCCTTTCCCTCCTCTCCCACCCCCAACACATATTCACACAGGCAGTGGGATCTGAGCTAGCCACAGGAGAGTGGCAGTATGATAGCAGTATCTCAAGGAGACCGTGTCATTCCCATGAAAGGGTCTTGTCATTCATTCCTTCATTCATTCATAACTGACAATGTCTTATAAAAATGATAATACTCAGTGCTCACTAAGATGCATTAAAATTGATATTCTTATGCTGCTTATGGAAATGTGAATGAGGATAATCATTTGAAAAGCCAATTTGACAGAGTATATCAAAATGTCCATATTCTTTGACCCTATAATTCCACTTCTCTGAGTGTGTTCTTAGCAAATAGTCATGGATGCATAGTATTGCTTATAATAATTATAAATGTCCAAAAAAAGGGATTGGTTAATTGAATAAACTATTGTACATCGTTTCAAAGAATACTTTTCAGCCAGGGAAAAATATTTGTGATTTATTAAGTTGGGAGGAGTTGTGGGGAGCAGCTTTCAAAATAGTGCGGACAATTTGTACATCATCCCAAAGTATTTAAATTTGCATATAGTATGCATAGAAAAACTACCAGATTAATAAAAGGGGGGTTGGGTGCACAGGGCAAGGTTGAATTATTCTCTATTCTACCTGTTTTGGAAATATTTCACAATAAAAATTAATGAAAGAAAAAGACTGAAAAGATATACACCAAAATGTTGACAGTGGTTTTAGGATTCCAAGTTATTTTTTATTTTGTGCTGAGAGATTGTCTATATTTTCCAAATTTTCTAAAATAAACTTGAATTCTTTTTAAGATTAAAAAAAAAAGCCAAAAAAAAACTTCCTATACAAAGAAAGCAGCATTCACACACAGCGCCCAGTTGGTAAGCATCTGCCGTGTGTGGAACCTGAGAAGGTGCGTAGAGGAAAGAGCCAGATAAGGAGTGAGAACAGGCATTCCAGGCAGGAGGAAGGCTTAGATTAAAGACTTCAAGGTGGGAAAACACATTGAATGGAAAAGGTAGTGAATCTTTCTGTTTGGTTTGTTCGGACCTGTGAAAGGTGTGGTGGGAGACCAGGCTAGAAGGGTCAGGAGAACCCAGAACCAGACAACTAACTGGGAGCCATAAAAGGGGGCTGGGGAGGGACACGAGGGAGGGACATGGTGTGTTGGAAAGCTGTCTGTTTTAGAATGGTCCCTGCAAGCTGGAGTGGAGGGTAGTTGAATGGGCCACACCACAGGCAGGGTATTCGGTGGAGAGGCTAAAATGTGGCCAAATGAGAAATGAGTTGGCCAAGTCCAGGGCAATGGCAGTGGGGCCATCTGGCAAACGTCCCTCCCCCAAGACCCAGCCGGCATTCACCCCTCTGACCCGAAGTCTCCCCACAGTGCCCTGAACTGGGTGTGTTGCCCGCAGCGAGGGGCACAAGCCAAGGCACAGTGTGGGCTCTGTCTCTCCAACTCTCCTTCCAAAAGCTGCAAAAGAGTTAAAATGTTGACAAAGTCAAGGGCAAGGAGAGACGAGAAGTACGTTGTAGGAAATGTCAGTGAGCAGCCTCTCAGCCTAGCTTTGCTATTAACGCCCAGAGCAGAAGTCAGGGGAAGAGATGGCTGTCCTGCGACAAAATTCCTAGGTTCCCAAGTGATGATAGTGACCGGGGGCACAGCCTCCTCTCCTGGGCCCAGGACCCACTTCTGACTGCACCATCAGCCCTAATGGTTGCAGTTTCCCTCCTCTAAACCAACCTTTCACAGCCCCTGTCCTAAGGCCAAGGACCATCCATTCCTAAGGAAAGACACAAAAATTCCAGTCACCTGCCACACACACCCTGCACCCACCAGTTCCCAATGCAAACAAACTGTAAGTGGCTTCTTTCAAAATCAAAGTTGGGGAAAAAATTAAACGATCAAAGTTGGAGGCTGAGCTGCCTTTGGTCAGAGCAGGCACGGGAGGTCGGTGGGAGGAGCTGTCCCCGTCATCCCCACCTCCTCTCCTATTTCCAGCCCCACAGAGGTGATCAACAGCCTCTTCTTTCCAAGGCAAAAGAAATGCACAATCAATCCACGCCTGTAGGGCTGGGCCACTATTTAAAGAGAGGAGAAGATAAATAAAAAGGCTTATTTTCTAGAGAGCCATTTAAGCCCAGAGAGAGGCCGTAATAATGTGCATTGCACACTAGCTCTGCTTAAATTCATCCCCAGCTCGCTCAAAATTGCCCTGAGATAATCAAAAGGAAGTGAAGAGGAACAACACAGACTCCAATTCAGAAGAGGATGTGGTAATTAGCACCCAAAGCCTGGACCCCGCTGTCAGACAGAGCAGTTGGTCACCCTGGGGCCTCCTGCTGTCTTCCAATAGCAGAAGACGCTTCGGCTCTTCCTGTCTCGCCCTGAAGTTGGAAAGCACAGAACTGACACATCTATGACTGTATTTTTAAAATCATCTCTCAAAGAGATAAATGACTTCCTCCAGCAGGCGATGTCCGACTTGGGTCTGGGAATAGATAAATTCATTTACTCGGGAGCTCGATCTCCATTTTTCTCCTGGTGCCATCCGTAATCCCATCTCTTTCAATGTTTGAGACACTCAGTGTGATGAATGTGCCCCAGTTAAGGGGTGAGCGGTGAAATCCTCACTGGGAGGATTGAGCGTCCTATCTTAGGCCAAGCCAATGTGACGATCTATTCTCAGGGCATGGTAAGTTCAAGAAGCCACCACACAGATGGGTCCCCTGGAAGGAACTGTATTTGGTTCTAAGTTGGATTTCTTTCCTCTCCATGCCAGGCTTGTCTACCTGGGCTGGACAAGCTGAAGGCTGCATCAAAGAAAGGCAGGGCCCTTTCCACCTCCTCTGCAGCAAGAAACAAGGGATGGCTGGGATAGAGGGAGGCAGGACAGGCAGCCTGGCCCCTGTGAGACAGTCCAAACACTTGGTGCCTGCAAGAGCTAAAGGGGTCTAGACTCTTGGCCTTGCCTCGGCCTTATGGTTGCATGGTGGATGCAGTGGCTTGGTGCTGACCTTCCTTTCCACCCCACCTTCCTGTGCTACAGAGCCAAGAAGGCCCAGAGTGACATTTCCCAGATGCCCTTGCAGTGAAGGGTCCACATGTGATTTGGGTTCAGCCAATCAGACGCACTTGGGTAAGTGCATGTGGCAGGTGAAGATGAGGCAGGGACTTCACTTCTGCTGCTTCTGCTCCTTCAGCTTATAGAGCAGTATTTGCAGGAGTCCCCGTATTTCAAGGAGCCCAGGTCTTATCACCTTACTGCTGTGGATCTAGCTGCTCTCGCATTCCCCACTCTCCTGATTGTGGCAGAGGTTGGGGTCCCTCTGGCAGGCCAGTTCTGCTCCGTTGTTATGGGAGTCATTTCTGGAGACCCGGCCAAGGGTCTGTTCTTCTCATCTTTCCAGTGATATTGTTAGCACCCAGCTCCCTGTCAGAAATCCCTTTCTTCTTAAACAGCTAAAGTTACTTCTATTATCTACAATCAAATGAACGTTAATTCATACAGGTACACTCCCACCAACTTACCTGGCCTCAAAAGTGGGTTCCACATGAATAAGGGGGAGACAGCATTGCAGTGAACCAGGGGCCAGAGATGGAGACCTCTGGCTCCAGCCCACAGAGGGCACTTGGGTGAAACACGTGCCTAATTTGAGCCTCAGTCTCCACATCTATAAAGTGAGGACAGCAGTGCAGCCCACACCCATCAGGCTTCAAGCAAACACTCACTGGCCCTTCAGAAGCTTAGACCAGCCAAGCAGAGGGGCTATTAATAGGGAAAATGGGGCTGCACAGTGTCTCGGTTGTCTTGACTGATGCTTCTGCAGTCGAATGGAGCACAGAGGAGGGCCAGTGCTGGAGGGATCAGGGGAACCCCCACAGAGGGAGGCAGCGCTGACAGGCTGGGGACAGGGAAGGGGGACTTATACATCGAAGAACCATTTAAGCAGAGACTCAAATGTCTGAAAGAGTGGGAAAAAAAGGGAAGCAGTAAAGAGTAGGGCAGAGAAGGGGAGAGCTGGATGGGGAAGAGTCTTCAGGAGGGCAGACCCAGATCTGCTGGGGCCCTGGTGGCACCCGGTCACCCTCCATACCTGCCACCATCCCAGCTCCTGCCTCTTCACAACCTACAAAGTGTTTTTTTTTTTTTTAATTTATTGGGGTGACAATTGTTAGTAAAATTACATAAATTTCAGGTGTGCAATTCTGTATCACATCATCCATAAATCACACTGTGTGTTCACCACCCGGAGTCAGCTCCCCTTCCATCACCATACATTTGATCCCCCTCACCCTCATCCCCCACCCCCCAACCCCTTTACCTTCTGGTAACCACCAAATTACGTTCCCCAGATTAATTTTCAAGCCCGTGGCCATCCTATGGTCACCGATTGCCCTCCAATCCCCTCACCCTCCCCCCCACCCCCCACCCCTCCCGCCCATCTAGCAACCCTCAGTTTTTCCTCATTGTCTCCCAACCTGTTTCTGATTAGTTCATTCACTTATTCTTTTCTTTAGAATCCGCAAATAAGTGAGATCATATGGTACTTATCTTTCTCTGTCTGACTTATTTCACTTAACATAATGTTCTCTAGATCCATCCATGTTGTTGCAAATGGTAAGTACAAAGTGTTTTGAGATGCACAGCCAACCTGTGAAATGGGAGGCAAGTGGTGTGCGTCCCCATTTGATAGATGAGGAAGCTGAGGCTCAGAGCCAAGAAGCCGACTCAAGGTCACACAGGGAGCTCAGCAAGGAGCTGCCCCCAGTCCAGCTCTCCTCCGCCACAACCCTGTCAGTTCTGCAGGGCCCAGTTCAGAGCTCCTCATGGAGTAACTGCAAGCTGCTGCTTTCACCTGGTTGGCAGAGACCTGATTTCAGGGCTAAAGAAGGGTCCTGGGCTTCTGCATTGAAAGCCAGGGCCACAAAGACAGAAAGGCCCAGAGTGAGGGCAGCATGGGGCTCAGCCTGCCCCCCCCACCAAAGTCCTGCCGGTTCTCATGGTGTGAAGGAAAAAAGACACAGGACCTGATCTCAGTCCGATCTCAGCTCTATCACTAACCTTAGGGAAGGCTCATCACCTCACTGAGTCTCAGCTTGTTCATCAGTAAAATGGGGATAATAAACCTCGCTTTGGTTACCCCCAGGGCTTTTAGAGAAACAAATGTGCTAAGGGATATTACAGGCCCTGGTCACCCATGAGACCCAGCTGCCTCGGGTTATCACTTGAGGAATGGGGGATGCTGGGGGCTCTCCCACACACCCCAAGGGGGGCATTTTTCTCTCTTGCCCCTAGTTTCCTAATTGGTCCCCTTTTTACTTCTCTGCCCAGCTTGTGTGGCATCTCCCTGTCCTTGCCTTTGTCCTGGCACGCCCTCAGCATCAAATCTCATTCCTGCCCTCTGGGCAACACAGCTGGAAATCCCCACGAGCTGGGTTTGGCTGTGACCCTGTGAGGCCAAGGTGCTCACCCTTTTGTTTTGGGCATCTTAACACTGTGCAGCCACTGCTGCCATCGCACCACCAGCCCTGTGAGGAGTTCCATCCCATTAACTCCTCCACATCACCATGGCAACACAAGCTGCCGACTCTCTTAAAGATAGGAGATAGGAGTACAGATGCCAGAGGTGCCTGAACGCCCTCCCCAGACATGTAAGAGGGTGAGTCAGGATAGCCACAGTGCCTGAGCTCCTACTATGTGCCCAGCACCTCCCTCCAAACACTCCCCGCCCAGAACAGCCACAGCCAGAGTGTGTTAGCAGATGGCTGTTGTCTTGTTTAAGGTTACATTTCTCCACGACTATGTATGTATCTGCCTTTTCTCCCCACAGCACTGAAATCCAAGTTGACTCATAGCAGAGCTGGAGCTGACACAGTCATAATATGCCACAGTCGTACATGTCCATTTTCTCATTGACTCCCCAGTATAAACCTCTGAAGTATGTATGGTGGTTCCTCCCATTTTATAGACGAAATTGAAGCTCAGAGAGGTTAAGTAACAAACCCAAGGTCACAATGCCATTAAGTGGGATACAATGTTTTAATTCAGGGCTCTTTTTAACCTAGTATATTTGACAATTACGTAGTTCTAACAATATGCCAGACACTGTCCTGTGCTTTATGCATATTAACTCTTTTAATCCTCATAACAACCCTATGAAGTAGGTACTATTGATCAATAGCTCCCTCTACCTTATAGATGGATATTAAGCCACAGAAAGTTAGGTAACTTGCCCAGAGTCACACAGAAAGAGATGGAGCCTGGATTCAGGTCCAGGCAGTCTGGTTCCTGAGTTTGCGTCCATAACCACTGCACTATGTTTCATGTTAATTTTAGGGCTCCTCACTCCATTGCACCTCACCCCACACGGAAGTCAAGAAATGGACCACCTGACCACCAACGATGGCCACTCCTGGCTTCCCTCACCGAATTGACTGGCCTCTCAAACCCAGCAACTGTGGCTACTTTGGAGGATTTTATCTCGCCAACCATCCTGCGGCTTTCTTTTCCAATTTCCCTCAGTCTTAAGGTAATCTCACGTTTCCACTCATTGCTCTGGGCTTTAAAAGGCTCCCGTTTGGAACAACACCTGGGAATATCTTCCTTTAGAGAGAAGAGCCTTCCGGGCCCTGCAAGGGAAGTCCCCGTTCTCCTCCCACACTCAGCCTGTCTCCAAAGACCATTAACGCAATCACTTAACAAGAGGCCAGCTCTAATAGAAAGGAAGAAAGAGGCGGAGCATTGTTAGTGGTTTGAAGGGGAGAAGAAATCATAAAATCCATCAAACCTGTATTTGTCTCATTAAAAGTGTTTCTAATTTATAATGTCCTGGAATGAAGATGCCGCCCAGCTGTGCGGGCCTGGTAGTGCTGCCTGGTGCACACTGCCCCCCCCAACTCCTGGGCCCCCTCTCCCACCTCGCTGGGACTGCCATCAATTTCTGCTCATCAGTGGCACTTACAGTAAATGGATTCATTTGTGGCAATGGGAGCTGAGAGACAAAGGTGACAATATAATTAAGGTTTTTAATTCTATGCCTGAACAGTTAAGTCCAGAACTCATGATAATTAGCCGGCTGTAATGAAAGATCTTTAATCGTTATTTTCCCTTTGTTTCCTATAATTGTTCATTTTGGCCAACTACATTTGTCCTTTCATTTGAATCTGGCTGTACCGTTTTATGTCACTTCTATTATTCCTATAAACTCCAAAGAAAATATGTCGTGGGGCTGGTCATTTACAAAGTCATGGAGAGATGGCGCAGGGAGCTCATGTGTACACAACTGCTGACAGGGCCTTCGGCTACTTTCTGGAGGGAAGGAAAACGGGGCTCGAGAGATCCATGGGCCTGGGGATGTCTACATAAAAGCAGCACCGGCAGGAAAATAAAAAACAGGGGGCCCTTCACAGCTGAATTGGCCACATGAGCCGATTTGCAAACTGTGTGGTTCATGGAAGGATGATTATTGTCACACAAGTTCTTGATTCTCAAATGCATGTCTTGTTTGTCCCCATTTTAGCAATCCTATTATCAGGATGTATCTTATAGTTGATGTGCATGTTTAATGTCATGTCTACCTTTTGTCTTTCTTGAAGAGTTATAAATGAATTGACAGTGTTTCTTATAGTCGACAGTACCTTAGAATTGAAGAAACATTGTAAAAACATCAGGCATGCAACAAATAATGAAGACCTACTACACTCCAGGCAAGGTGCTGGGAATACATTGAGGATGAGTAGGACGTGACCCGTCCCTGCTCTCGTGGTCTCCACAATGTGGAGGGTCATCATCAAGTCAGCCTCCTGTCCAATCACGGCCGGCCAGCTGGACAAGACATTTCTCACTTGCTATGGATTATTTGGATCCTATTTCAACTATGGGTCCAGGTAGCCAGATTTCTAGCAGGCAAATGCTTCTCAGAAACCAGAATATCAAAGCCAGAGGCTGGGGGCTTACAGCAAGGGAATGGAAGAAACTAGGAATTTGAATTCTGCCTCACAGGTGCCCAGGACTGGAGAAGAACGCAGCTGGGAAAACGGGGTGGCAGGGTTGTAATAGAAAAGGAAAATGAGCCTCAGACAGGAGCTAAGGAATGCATTGGATATGGGGGGCACCTGGGCAGAAGGCCTGTGGCTTCTGACACATGCCATGTCCTTTCTCTCCTCCCTTCACTCCGGAGCTGTTCTGAAAGTGGCTTGCCCCAGGCCACATGGTGAGTTCATATATTTCTGGAGAGGCATAGAGCTAATCTGTGTCTCCTCTGATGCACTGCCCTTCAGCTCAAGGTTCTGACCGTGCCTGATCTCAAACTCTCGTTAGTGACCAGTTACCACGAAGAGAAAAATTAGAACACTGCAATGAGAATCTTCTTGCTCTTCCCCAGTGCATTCTACACACCAAGTCAGAGTAGATCCTTTATTAGTATCTGCCCCACTACCCTCTACCTGCCTCCACAGAAGCAGAGACTGGCTCATCCACCACTGTTTCCCCAGTGCCAGGACGGGGCTAAACCAGACCAGGAAACATGTGATGGGAACAAATGAATGAAGACAGTGAGGACCTGGCCAGTCCACAGGCAGCAGGACCCCAGCCAGTTGGGTTTTCCAACCTTCAACAAACACCTCGTGAACCACCTCTCTGTGCCAGGCCCTGGGCTCAACGATCAGGCACTAACTCAAGAGAACAACTCTGTTTCAAGGTTGCTTGCAGGCTTCTGAGGAGCCCACAGGGCACAGTGGTTAAGAACACAGGTTAAAATCCCATCTCTACCACTTACTAGCTCTGTGACCTTACATGAGTTTCCCACTCTTTCTGTGCCTCAGTTTCTTTATCTATAAAATGGGGACAATAACAGCAGCTACCTCCGAGGGTGATTTGAAGAATAAATGAAGTCATGTGTGAAAGTGGTTATGTCTGGCCCATTGTAAATGAGCAAATAATGTTAGGTCTCCCAGGTCACTGCTGGTCTCTGCCCTTGGGGCGGCCTCCCTGAGGTGGACACCCACAGCCCTGTGCTCCTGGCCCCTCAGGGTGCCAGTGAGGCAAAGGCAAGAGAGCACAGGCTGAAGAGTCACCCAGATGGGAATGCAAGACCTGGTGCCGCCAACTAGCTGTGTGACATTGAGGAAGATCCATGTGAAATGGACCATTTCCCCCCAGAACTCAGCCAAGCCTCTGTTTTCCCTTAGGACAAGTAGAAAGGGAAAGAGTAACTGCTCTGCCTGCTTCACCGAGCGTTGTGAGGATAGAACAAGATAGCGGATATGAAAGTCCTTTATGGGCTGCAGAGGGATTATTCTAATCAGAGCACCACATCCAGGGGGGTAGCTGGCTGGGCTGGACCAGACGTGTGTGTGTGTGTGTGTGTGTGTGTGTGTGTGTGTGTGGACATACTCACTACCCCCAGGGACAGGAAGCCACCGGCAGGGGGTGGGGACAGGCGATAAACAGAGGGTGACAGACACCTTCACAAGCAGGGCCTCAGTGAGCTTTGGGGGTGCACTCTGGGGAGGCCCCATTCTGACCCCCAATGCTGATGTCTGGGGCCCTCCCCCCCACTCCTCTCCCCTCCCCATGCCTGCCCAGATCACAATGACAGCAAGTGCCACTCCTGAGGACTCACCCTGGCTGCAAGGCTGTTCCTGTGCCCTTGAATCTATTACACAGAGCAAAGTGATTAATTATTTTACTGTCTTTATGGCATCAACTTTAACTTGCTTCACATCCAGATTTCCAATTACATAAGCCAGAGTCTTAAACTCAGGAGGACATGTATTATTGAACTATTTATAATCAGAGTTTTTCAGAGCAGAAAAAGCTCTTCCAGGCAAGAGCTACACAACCAAAATTAATGATTCAGAGACTAGAAGACAATCTTTCCATAATCAGAGGGGTGTGGGATGCAGGCAGGGAAAGAACAGAGAAGTTGAGTCTGACTCAAGGATGGCAAATTATTTTCTACTGCTGGGCGCAGACCCCCAAAAGAAAGGCAAGTCACCTGAGGGACAGGAGTCAGGAGGACACGCCCACACAAAAAGCAATCAAATGGAGTTGGGAGAGCTATTCTGTGAAGCAAATAATTTAACCTGGGTTACCCCAGCCACACCAACTCTGGGTTTAAAATGGGGTCACATCATTACTGATAACCAGTGTTTTGCTTTCGTTGTGCTCCCGCCACCTGAAAATTCTGAATTTCTAGCTGCTTCCAGCACCTCCTTAACTAATTCTAGAGAACTCATATATTTTCCCCAGCAAGTCCTATCAGCCAGCAATTCTTCTCCTTCAGCTCCTGCCAAGTCATGGGAGCATATCCAGTGCAGCCGTGGGGCCACCTTTAAGCCACCTCCCACCGGGCAGTGCCATCTTGACCAGCGATGTGCTAGAGCCCTGCGTGGTCCCCAGCCAGTCTCTGTCCCTGTAGGGACTGTTTCTCCCTCGCTTTGGTGTTGCAGAGAGGCATATGTTCCAACGATTTGCAGAGGTTTGATTAGGGCCCGCCATTCCAAGTTTACCCACTGCAACCCACTCCTCGCAGGCCCCAGACATGAGTCCATGATGGACTTGGACCAGGAGAAATTCTCAAATACTCCTTCTTGCTAAGAACTCTAGGTTTGTTGCCAATCTGAGTTTTTGGGTCTGGCTCTCCTCTGTGCCACAGGCAGGTTCCTGGAGGACCCTTCCAATCAGTCCCCCAGAGAGGATCAGCTCAGGATCTAGTTGGGTCCCTGGTACAGGACATAGAGGGGACAGGTACAGAGAGGCCACTCCTATTTGTTGAGCTTCAGTTACATGGCAAGTGTGGGACCAGGCTGCGTCCTCACAGAAACTCATTAGGTAAATGCCATTAACCCCATTTCACAGATAATGAAACCGCAGTTCAGAGCAGCTAAGGGACTTGCCCAAGGTCCTGTAGCTAACAGTACACTAGGCTGTACCAGGATCCATCAAGGTCTGTTGGATGCCAAGATTCAAAGTTATGATTCTCTCTCCTGCTGCTTGTTTAAGAACATAAAACTTGACACTCCCTTACCAGGCCTTTGTCTAGAAAAAACTATTTTCAACATAGAAGAATAAATGTTTTGTTTGTTTGTTTTCTGCAAGGGAAGCAGAGGAAAGGACTAGCATCAGGAAACAGAGGCAGAGGTTTCCTTCCTGAAGTACATGTTTGCTGAAGTAAATTGTAGTTTTAAAAAGATGACCATAGAAAAGGCATCATGTCTTCTTTTACCAGCCTTTTTTTTTTTTTAATTGTAGAGACTGGCCAGCTGTTCATGAAACGGCTTTCAACTTCACCTGAGCACTGAGCTAGACTACATTTCCCAGTCTTCCTTGCAGATGGGCGTGCCCATATCCTGGGTTCTGGCCAATGAAATGAGAGTGGAGACGGGTTCTAGTTACAGCCCTGACCCATAAAAACCTCCGCGTATGATCCTCCGTGTTCATTTCCTTTCCATCAGTTTGATGCCAATAAGCATCATGACCTTGGAAACCCAGGTTGAAGGTAGTTCATCCAGAAGATGACGGAGCCTGAGTCCCTGAACTAGTATGGAAGGAGGACCACCCACCTACTTAGAGTTGCCAGAATTAGCAAAAACTAACACAGAGCTCCCAATTAAATGTGAATTTCAAATAAGCAATGAATCATTTTTCAGTATAATATGCTGGGGACAAATTGGGGACAGAGGCAACCCCAGTTATCTTTCTGGATCAGCCCTGGGCCCTTGGGATCACTGGGTGGATAGTTATCATTTGGGACCTACTTATACTAAAAAATTATTTGTTTGTTTATCTGACGTTCAAATTTAACTAGGCCTGCTACATACTTCCTCCCTGAGGATCTGGCAGCTGGAGAGAAGAGGTGAAGGGGTAGCTCACCTTCTTTATCACTCCCCAGTTTCCATTACTATGCATGTCCTCCCTTCCCTCCTTCCTCCCCCTCTACCTCCTGTGGCCCATGGACCATGGCCCCGAGACAACTGCAGCCAAGGTTGAAAGTATGTTTCTGATGCCTCCATCTTTCCTTCCAGCAAGACTCACAGAGGTCCCATCACCACAGAAATAGGGTTCCAAATAGAAGTTGGGCTCCAGGCCAGCCCCAACACCAGCCTCTGTCCTAATATTGCTAAGACTCTGACCCTTATGAGCAGAATGGACCTTAAGTAGGCTAGCCTAGGAACCCAACCACTACTTCAAGCCTTGTTGCTCCAGACCTGTGCCTCACTCCTTCAGAAGACATGCCCTTGCGAACCTCACACTCCAGGGATGGCAGGTGAGGCCTGAGCTGCAGGGCCCAGCTGCTTATTTCCACCACGTCCATCACTCACCTGCTCCTGCAAATACTCCCATTGGCTCCTCTGGAGCCATTACCGTTCGTCATGTTTATCTGTACTTTGGTGCAGTGGGGATTCACACACTTCAATCTGTCTTTGCTCATGAAGCAATGGCCCAAAAAATGGTAATGAGGCCTCTGACGCTGCAGCATTACTGCATTCTTTACATATCTAGGGTTGCCTGATTTAGCAAATAAAAACACAGGACTCCCAGTTAAGTTTGAATTACAGATATACAACACATATTTTTTTTTTAGTATAAGTATGGCCCAAATAAGCATGGGACATACTTATACTAAAAAAAATTATTCATTTTTATCTGAAAAATCAAGTTTTACACAGTGTCCTGTATTTTATTTGACACTCTACTCACCTGTCCTCCTGGTGCAGCTGGAGAGAGAATTCCCAGCTAGAGAATTTTCACAGTCAGGCAAGAACGGGGGATTTGGGGCCTCTCTCTCCTTGGCCAGATTCTAACCTGTCTTTCTCTGACGTCTACACCCACTGTGCCTTTCCACAACAAGACTCCTTGCTTTCCCCTAAATACACACTCACTTTCCTACCTCCGGACCTTTGCCCACACCATATCCTCAGCCTGGACTCTCGGTTTCTCTGTCTCTGTGTATTTCCTACCTTCCTGTTCCTTCAAAGCCAAATTCCCGGGCCACCTTCTCCAAAACATGCCAAGCGTCCCAGCCAATCGATTCCTCTTTCCTCTGCCCTTGCACTGCCTGGGGTCTGCCACTCTCTTAGGACAATGAATACTTCCATTGGAGCAGCTGCTCTGTGCCAAGGTCTGTACCAGAAACACTCTCAAGTCCGTGTGTGGCTCTGTGTGTTTCGGCAGATGTGTGTTTCTGCGCATGTATGTGTGTGGGGAGAATGTGCACAAGAGCATAGTATGCTCGAGGTGGGAAATCTCCTCAAATGTTAAACACCCGTGTGTATTCTGAGGAAACAGAGATCCACATGAGGATTATGTCCAAGGAAACTCATCCCAGCATCCTTTTCTGAGAGTAAAAAATAAAAACAACCTGAACATCTAACAATAGGGAAATGGTTTGATGAGGAAACTTGTATATAATGCAGTATAGTCATTACAACGATAGTATAAAAGAATATATAATGACAGTGGTAACTATTCATGATGTATAAAAAAGGTTAATAAAACCATATATACGATAGCGCTCTGTTTTTTAAATCTCTGTGATAGGACGTGAATTTGAGATACTGATTAATTTGTCCTTATTGTCACCCCTGCATCCCTTTTACCCCACGACCATCGCCCCCCACAAGGGCATGGCACACCGCACTGCACTCCCGTCATTACCCCAGAGGGTGGTTGTCAGTATAGGACCAAGAATAAAATTCTCAACTTCTTCGGTTTTAAGTTCAGGAGCCACAGCCCAGGTGTGGGATAGACAAGCTAGGAGGTAGGCACGACCACCAGTTCCCCCTGCACACTCACACTAGAGAAAAGGCACTCGGGTCTGGATGGCAAAGAGGGAGTTTGCAGCTGAAGCTCTAGACCAGTTGGTGGTGTGGGACAGACCTGAACTCTGGCACCTACCCTCTTTGGGCCAAATCCCACGGGAGGGGAGAAGATGCTAGACGCCTCCAGATAAGTGCGGAGACCCCAGAGCAGAAAGTCGCAATGCCTATGTGCAGTGCTGTCGAGAAGATGGCTGCTAGACAACAGAATAGGTGAAATGGTAGGTCTAGCCACGAGAGGGCCAGTGCTGCCTACCCACTCCATAGTTTCCTGCAGCCCCAGACTGGATGGTAAGTCATTCAGAAAATTCTCATGGCTCTCCATTGGGGCCCTTAGGTAGGCTAGAAGAGAAGGCGATGGCCAGAGTTTCACGGCCAGGATGGCCCCTGTGGCCAGGTGCAGCCACTCTCAGCAGGTTTCTAGCCTCAAAGGGCCCACATACTCTGGCCAGAGACGACAGTGGCATCTGGACCAGGGCGATGAAGGCAGAGTAGTAGCACCTTCCCCACCACTTAGAGTCAAGCCACAGAGAAAAGCCCGACAGTGGAGCAATTCTGAGTGTGCCAGAGCTCCAAAACCTGAAGTCACTGAGAAGTCTCTGAATAATAGTGACGTCAGTAAGATATCACTAGATTGATTTTTCTGCACCAGACAGATGAGGGGCATGAGACAGAAGAAAAGTTCGCTTACAGATACAACACATTTACATCTGGGGGCATGTACCTTGAGCTATGAAACGCCTTCCCCTGGAGCACACATACACACTCACACCAAACTGGAAGACCCGGCCTAAATGGTAACTGGTTAACCATACCCAAGGGAAAGCAGGCTTCCTGATTGATGTGATGTTTTCCTGTGGCTTTTTCAGAATTGCCAAGACTCCTCAGTAGCTTCTCTGGAATGCTCCAGGATACGACATCAGCACAGACCAATCTGACTGTCCGATCCCAGCTCAGGAGTAGGTGTGGTCGCCCTCAAGGCCGCCTTCCAGGAGTGAGCTTTCCAGAAGGGCTGTGTAGTCTTAACCTCTGTGTGAGCAGTGCCGTCTTTCCCACCACTTACCCCTCACTCTAACAACCTACATCCTATAATAAGCAACGGGAAATATTAGCAGGAGAAGCCAGAGGAATCAACCTACAGATGTGACCTTCATCCCCAGTTTAGAGATGTTTGCCCTCCAAGGTCTTGGTCAGTGACCTCGTGTGACCACATGTAATGTAGTTCTATCATGACCAGAGGCCTCCAGGCAGAAACACTTCAAAGCCATCAGGGTCATGTCCCAGGCCCAGCCTTAGAAGAGAAGTCAAACACCAACCTTGTGTAGAATTTTACATGTGCTGAAGGTAAGGAATCTTAGCTCAGACCACTTGATTCTCCATTGGTCTCAAAAGAAGGTCACAAAGTGTCCTGAGATGACGAGAATGCACAAGAGTAAAGCTGTCTTATATTGAGAACTTGGACTCTAAGCTCTGTGCTAGTTACTCTGTGCATTTTACCATCTCATCCTTACGACAACCCAGAGTAGATACTCCTCTTACCACTAAGTAGCTGCACCTCCTGGCTTGCCAGGACAGTCCCGGTTTAATGCCTGCTGTCCTGACTTAGTGTCTGGATGACCTCAACAGTCACCCTAATTACTATCCCCTTTTTATAGATGAAGGGATGGAGGCTCAGAGAAATTAGATAACTTCCCCCAGGTCACACAGCTAGAATGTGGTGGGGCTGGGAGTTGGACCTGGTCTGCCTGCCTCTGGAGGGTGTCGGTTGTTAGTGAGGAAGAGAGAAGGGCCTGGTCAGGGTAAAACAGGCAGGGAAAGGATTGCCAGCCGGACAGCAGAAGTGGGGCTAGGATCACCCCCACCCCTACTTCCAGCTTTATTCTCCCAATACTTTAAAATAAACACATAAATATTTTACAGATCTTCCCATAAAAATACCACCCAATGCACTTCGTGAGAGGGATGTTCTTGCAGAAAAGAGAGTGCCCATTAGAGAGACACTCCTCCCCCAGCCCTGCTCAGGGAGGACCTGGCTGGGTGCCCCAGCGCCCTGTGCATCTGGGCAGCCCCTTCTGCACCTGCTGTTCGGGGAAGTTTGGGCAGAGACACAGCAGGAAAGGCCCACATGAGGGCCCTGCAGCCCAGCTTCTGGTCCCCTCCACTCTCCCTCTGAGTCACATGTAATCTGTGAAATGGGCATGATAATCCAGGCCCTACCTGCCTCCCAGAGTTCTGCCAATGGGACCTAAGGGGAAAATCTGGCCTTAGGGATATTGTCTAGAAGCCAGGCCACAGGGGCCAGCCAAGCTGTCAGCATTCCTCTACCCAATGGACACTGCCCCCTGCACTTTGATATGGCCACTCGGGGTCCCCATGCCCAGAGCAGGCTTAGCTCACAGCTGTGAGGTGAGCAGCAAGCAGAAGTCACTGGCTTGGGTTGGCAAGTTCTCTTTTTAGTAGCAAGGTTCCCACTCCATTCTTTATTGTTCATCCCCTTCATAGGACCCTCAAGTAAATTTGAATATGATCCTCTCCTGGGAGGAAAAGAAAAATGCAGCACCTCGCTCAGGGTGTATGAATCATGTTTCAGGCCAGGCACCCCAGCATCCAATGTGGAAAGGGGACATGGAGCTGAAAGGAGGCCATTGACAAGGTACCTGGTGGTGCAGGAAAAGGGATGATCCCACTTGCTGACCCTCCATGGAACCTGCACCAGCTGAGCTGCTGCAACACACACACAAGCCAAACCTCCTTGGGGAAACAGACCCTTTCTCCAGGGGTGCTTTCTCCCCTTGGAGCAGAAGTCAGCCTGACAACTTCCCAAGGAACCTTTGCTCTGAAATGATGGAGGAACAGAGAGAGGGCCTCTGGGTCTCTGCAGGGGAGGACCCCCAAAAAATTTTTTATCTTGTCATTTCTATGGACAGCAGGAAAAGCTGGGCAATGGATGCAGTACTGAGTTATCCAAAGCCCCAACTCTGGAACACAGAAGCTGCATGGCATAACCTCTGAGCCTCAGTTTCCTCATCCATGAAATGTGACTGTTAAAACATGCTCTGTTTACATCCCAGAATGGTGAAGGCTCTGTAGTCCCCTAAGAGGTAGGGAAACCAAGGCCCATAGGAAAGGTTTGAGGCATTCACCTACTCACTAGCCCAGTGCCTTTTCTTTCATCTCTTCTCCTCTTTTCAGGCACTTAAAAGAGGTACTCTGTTACTTTGTCTCCAGAACACTTTCCTATCGTATCTGGCATTTGATTCAAATTAATTCTCATAGAAAGAAGGTCTTTGGAGTTTTGTTTTCTGTACCAGAGGGATGTCCATTTCCTGCCCTCCCCACTCACAGATTCCGCACAGCCATTCAAACCCCAGTCCACCCTGGATCTCCCCTTCTCATCCATGAGCAACCTGAGGTCAGACATGGCAAAGTTTCCAGGACCACCGCAAGGGCATGGCTCAGAAGAAACCTAGTGCTTTCCCCACCCAGCTTCCCAAAGGTGCACTTTTCTCCCCCTAAAGAAGCCAGGAGAATAAGGGGATGCCTCCAAGAGGACGCCATTTACAGACAAACCTTAACAGCGACAAGAGCAGGGCAATGACCTTCATAGGAATCCCTCGTAGTAACATTTCAGCCCCGGCCTGCGACAGGCTCCACTAACTCCTAAACATAAATTACTTGTTCATTATCAGGCCCCGACATGGGGAAGGATGTCGGCAGCTTGATTGTGTCTGTGTCCTGTGGCAGGCGTGTGCATGCTGAGCTGCCGCTGTCCATGGTGCTGTTTCCCATGGGTCAGCTCTACGCCATCATCACCAGGCAGGCGCAGGCCTCTCAGACCTCAAGCCACCTACCAGCTTCGTGCCTCATGCAGACAGCCCTCGAGTCTGGGCTGGGTGGCAGGAAGGATATGTAAGTCCTCATGACAAGGTGAACAGAGGGAAATGGAGAAGGAAATTCAGCACCATTGTTAAGACACAGAGAGCCTGACTTGAGTTCATTCTGAAGCTACCACTTAGTGAGCCAGAAACTATGCTAAGTATAATTTATATGCATTGAGGGCCTTTGGTTCCAAGTGACAGAAACCCAGCTCCAACCAGCTTACTCCAAAATGGAAATGTTACAGGCATTTACTCAAATACTGAAACCACAGGAAGGATAGGGACAATGCAGGACTAAGGATTCAAGTGCAATCAGGTCTCTCTCTCTCTCTCTCTCTCTCTCTCTCTCTCTCTCTCTGTCTCTCTCTCAGTCCAGTTACTTAATAAGAATTGGAGAAACTGAATCATCTCTGAGCTGAGCTGCCCACACTGGGGGTTCCCTCCAGCTCTAAGAACATGGCCCTCTGGAGTGAGGAATCCCCTGAATCCTGGATTCAGAGCAGAACTAGTGCAGAGAAGCCTATAGGTGCCTAGAAGGCGCCGGAGTCCAGGAGCACTGCAGTCAGGGCCGTGCTGGCCATCATTCTGCAAGGTGGACGCCTCCACCCAGCAACCACCGAGGGGTGACGAGGCCAAGGGACTGCCTGATCCAACCACATCCTCATTCCTGAAGTGAATAAAGCTGTGAGCCTCTCCCTACTGGACCACATCTAATTCCCAGGGGCCAAGCCCAGTGTCTGACCACAGGAAGTAATCACCAAGTTTGCTGAATGAATAAAGAAATGTACCAAAGGACAACAGAATCAGTGAGTTCAGAAAACCAGCATTGATGGAACACCTGTGACAAGCTGGGTGCTCCTCCTAGGTTATCTCACTTAGCCCCAGCTACCATTCTCACAAAGAGATGATCCAACCGAAACTCAAAGAGGCACTTCACAGCCAGCAACAGAGGGGACTGTCTGGTCTCAGGCCCTCCCTTCACTCAGAGTCTACACATGAAGTGCCATGAGGCAGGATGGGAATCTCCTGTCTACCATCGTCTCCCAGTGCCTGGCGCAGGGCTTAGCTCAGAGGAGAGGCCCAATGGGCCTGTGAGCTTGTGGCTATAGCCATGTTGATGTCCCCAGGTCAGCAGCTGAAGGAGACTGAAGCAGGCAAGTCCCAGGCACGGGGCCTAGGGGCCAGGAGGCCCCATGGGGCAGAGCCCCTCCCCACGGCTGCTCCTGTCTCCCCACATCAGGCCTCCTAGGAGAGCTGCTCTCCCAGCGTTGCTGGCAGAGGGCTTCTGCAGACAGAGTCTCCGGGCCGAGCAAACCATGAGGTCCCCAAACTTTCCACTTCCATAAAGTGCTCTGATCTTGTCAAATTGTTACCAGAGGAGTCATAGCTGAGTGAGCAAGCACTTGCCAGGTCCCCGCAGCTCTCCTGAGAGCTGTCACCATCCTCATCCATCATAATTGAGGCAGTCCACCTGCTCCGGGCCCATCTTTCAACTGCAATGATGGCTGAGATGCAATAGACGTGTCTTGTCATCACCTTGACTTTTTTTGGAGAATGCAAAGGTCAGAAGGGATCCTGGGGTGGGTGAAGCCCTGATCTCAGGGTGGAGGGCTGACCGCCTCTCCCGCTAAGCACCAGTCCTCACCATGGCCGTCTGCCACAGCCCTCCAGCTGCCTCTCTCCATCAGCTCCAGAGGAGAACTGGAGACTCCCTTCACCCAAGACCCCAGGGCCCTGCATCTGCTTGTGATCTTTGGTTCTGCAGAAAGACTCCAGAGGGCCAATGGGGTTTAGGAGGCACGGGCTTCCACGGTACCCAGACTTGGAATGACCCTAAGGTAGAACCTTTACAGTCTATTCCCATGGCCTTCTCTCAGTCTATACCCATGGACACTGACCTGTTTGTCTGGGAAAAGAAATGGTTATCACTGGTTACCTGCCCTCAAGTCCATTAATTAATGCAGCGGGTGCAAACAGGTGCAGAGAGACAGGCATCAGGTTGCCCTGCCTCTAGGCCTCTAGCCCCACAGCGGAACCACCTTCCTTAGCGGGGTGCTGCCTGTTCACAGCCCTCCACTCCCTTGCAAAGGGAGGTCTCCCAGGGCTCCCTTTGCAAGCAGAATAAAGACCAACCTCCAAGGGCACTTAAGGCCCTTGGCAATGCGGCACCAAAGAAGCTGGAAGGGCAGCAGGAGACCCTAAAAGAATCAATGCTTAGTTTAACCTAAGAGAATCAATGCTCACTTAGTTTAAGAAATTCCTTTTTCTCATAGAGATGCTCTAAAATCCAAAGCAATGCCAATGGAAGAATGAGCCCCCTGCCTCCAGAGGCATTCAAGTGTAGCCAGAATATCTTCTGGAACGCTGTTCCTGGGGCTCTTGAATGGGTTCAAAATGAGGAAGGGATGGGAATGGGGTGGCTCTGTATGTGTGCCCAGCCCTGAGTTGTCTGACACGTGCTCTCCAGCCTCATCTCCCACTGTGACCACCTCCAGGCCTTCACTCAGGAAGTTTCTTCAGCCTGTCACCTTCTCCTTCTCTGCTACCGGCAGAACCCCTACTCAGCTATTCTTGGACTCGATAACACATTTGCTGAGCACCTACTCTGTACAGACGTAACTAAAACATTGTTCCTGCCCCCAAAACCCCAAACAGCTCTCTCCTTCCTCCCACCCGAGGGGCTGCTGAGCACAGCCAGCCAACATCCCACAACTGGGGAGACCAGAACGCCACCCCCTCCTTCACAACACTGGCTCCTCTTCTCCCATCACCCAGGCTGTGAGCAGGAACAGGGATTCTGCGTGTCCCTTGCCCAGAGCCCCTGGGGAGGGGTAGGGAGGGGCATGGGGCAGCAGCAGCCGTTCAGGTGGGCTCGGCACAGGGAACTCAGGAGGTCCATAGTCCCAGGTTCACACTGGGCCACTCCCAGACTTTTCTTTCCGCATATTCAGGAGCCAGGCCCCTGGTCTCAGCCCTCCACCCTGAGATCAGGGCTTCACCCACCCCAGGATCCCTTCTGACCTTTGCGTTCTCCAAAAAAAGTCAAGGTGATGACAGGATATATCTATTGCATCTCAGCCATCATTGCAGTTGAAACTGCAGTTGAAACCGGCAAGCCGGTTTATTCTCCTCAGATCTGGGTCGCAGCCCCTTGCCTGCTCTGGAGAGGTCAAGCCCCACAGGCAGAGGAATTGGGAGCCTGTGCCCCATGGGTCCCCTCACCAACACTGCGCATGTGACCCTAGCTTTAAAATTTGTGGGGTTTCCCTCAACAATGGGATTTTTACCTGAGCAAATTCATTCTCTTCATTGGTGTCACATCCTGCCTACTCAAGAAGGGTTCTCGAGTCCCACAGAGGCGCCTGCAGGCTGGGCAGAGGGGGGCTCAGAGCAGGTGGACTGGGACGAGCGGCCCCTCCCCTCCTCCCAGCCTCGGGGAGAAGCGCACAGTGCCTGATTCATGCAAGTACTGAATACAATCTTAGTTCTTATTATTACCCCGTTTTAAAAATGGGGACATGAAAGTTACACCCCTTCTCTGGGGCTGCACAGCTGGGAAGTGGAGGAACCACAACTTGAGCCAGATCTCACTCGAAGCCCATCCCCTAGGCTCTACTGACAGTTCTCAGGGTACAGGTTCTTTCTGTGGTTAGTCCCTGCCTCAGTGCTGTGATGGCGGAGGACTGAGACCCTGGTGTTAGGAAAAGTCCTCTTTCCAAGTGCACAGGCATTTGTGAACGTTCCCTGCGGCATGAGAGTAGTATCTGCGGCCTCTGAACAGACAGACAGGCCTCTCTGCAAATAGACTGCTAACCATTTGGATTACAGACCAGGGTTTTCTCAGCGCTGTACCATGGGGCTTCCCCAGTCACCTCAGCCCTCCTCTGCTCCCTCGTACCCTCCGCCTCAGCCCAGGGGTTTAGAAGGTAGGTGCCTCAGCATTGCAGTAACTTTCTCCCTGCCTCCTGCCTCCCCACCAGCCCATGCTCCACACACACCCTGCCATCTCTCCAAAGTTCTGGAATGCACCTGACCTTGTCGTGTCACTACTGAGAACCCTTCCATGTGGGCTGCACTCATCAGCCATGAGGCCCACATATCTGGCTCCCACTGTTCCTCCCGTTTGATCTCCCCATCTCCACCACACAATCTATCTTCCCATCTGTCTCCTTCCCCGTTGAAGCCTTGCCAGTCCCAAGGCTGGGGAGGGGGAGCTTTCATTGCCCTCTCCTCCCACATTATTTGTGACTTTTCCCAGCACTGATTTCCTCCTGCCTGGTGCCTTAGCCAGTGTTGCCACATCTTTCTCTCTCCCTCTTTTGATGCCTCTGAGGGAAAGCTGAGGCTTCGCCACCTCGATTTTCCCAGCACTCAGCATTGAAGGTAATCAATTGTCATGCAGCGTGTTATGCAGGGTCTTTAGTCCTGCTCCCCACATAAGAATGCAGGACATGGTGAGGCCAAAAAGGCACACCCACGGAGCCATAGGTAGGGGAGTCAGACCACTATATTCCCACTGGTGGCTGGGAGACACAGGGAGCAGGAGCCACACGATCCGCAACCTGCTGTCTGCTTCTCTGTCAACCAACCTCATTTGCTAACTGCAACCCGCGCCTCTCTGCAATCCACGCTTGCTAGTTTAGCCACGGCAGTTATATCAGTGGCCAATGGCTCACTGGTTACAGCTGATGGCCAACTAGCCACAGCTGATGGCCATCCAATCACGGTTGATGGCCATTTACTACCCGAGCCAGCACCTTTCCATGTGAGGCCGAGAGCCTGGAAACTGCACTCCTGGCTGTGTCCCCACATTCCAACCCTCCAGGGTCTCGCCTCACAATCTACGCGACAAGCATCTTCCGCAAGGGGCCCTGTGCGAGGAGCCTGGAGGTGAATGCAATATCCTGGACACAGCTAGGCTCTCTGGGCACAGCCATGGTTTCTCAGGGCACCACCAGTCCTTCTGGGCACAACCAGACTTCCTGGGCTTCTTAGGATACCACCAGTCTCTCCAGGCACAGCCAGGGCTCTCAGGGCACTACCACTCTCTCTGGGCACAGCCAGGGTTTCTCAGGGTATCACCAGACTTTCTGGGCACAGCCAGACTTCCTGGGTACAGCCAGAGCTCCCAGGGCATCGCCAGTCTTTCTGGGTACAGCCAGAGTTCCTGGGCACAGCCAGGGTTTCTCAGGATACTGCCAGTCTTTCTAGGCACAGCCAGGGTTTCTCAGGGTACTGCCAGTCTTTCTGGGCACAGCCAGGCTCTCTGGGCGCAGCCAGGGTTTCTCAGGGCACCACCAGTCCTTCTGGGCACAGCCAAACTTCCTGGGCTTCTTAGGGTGCCACTAGTCTCCTCGGGCTCAGCCACTCTTTCCGGGCAACAGCCAGACTTCCTGGGCACAGCCAGGGATTCTCAGCGTACCACCAGTCTTTCTGGGCACAGCTAGAGTTTCTCAGCGTACCACCAGTCTTTCTGGGCACAGCTAGAGTTTCTCAGAGTACCACCAGTCTTCCTGGGCACAACCAGGGTTTCTCAGGGTACCGTGCTGGAACAATAATGGCTCACAGCCAAGGAACTTACATATTCTCGATGGCGGCTGAAGACACAGGAAGCAAACATCCGCCGGGGTGGTACGTTCCCAAGCAAACAGTCAAGCAGTCCATCAAATCAGGGATGGAAGGCAACTCCCCATAGTCCACAGTCATTCACCAGGGCTGTGCACTGGCTCTACGTGTGCCCTCTCCACAGGGCGAGGGCTCCAAGTCCTCCCCAACCTGGCGGTGAGGGACGACCTTGACCTCACCCGCATCCTCCACGGAGGACTCAGCGAACGTTTCCTCCTGGGACAACAAGTCCCGCATCCAGGCCGCCTCAGCATGCACTTCCCAGCCCACAGGGCTGCAATGACCTTTGCTTTCTCCAGCCTATGCTGGTTGGAGAACCGTCCACGTCTTCCCACCCCTCCACGGGGGTCCAGGTCTCCAGCAGCTGCTCCTCCTGGTCTTCCTGAGACTGAGTGTTCATATGCATAAACTGCTCCACCGTCCTTCGGAAAGGTCCGGCTGGCACCGCACCCTGCTCATGAAACTGAGCTTTCATACGTATACAGTCCATTACCCCTTGAAAATTCTTTCCGGCGCTGTACCCTGCTCGCTGCTCTATGGTCATGCAGAGTGTTATGCGGGGTCTCTAGTCCCACTCCCCACACAAGAACGCAGGACATGGTGAGCCCAAAAAGGCACACCCACGGAGCCATAGATGGCAGAGTCAAACCACTATATTCCCGCTGGTGGCTGGGATGGAGACACAGGAAGCAGGAGCCACACGATCCTCAACCTGCCGTCCACTTTTCTGTCAACCAACCTCACTTACTAACCGCACTCTGCGCCTCTCTGCAATCTGCGCTTGCTAGCTCAGCCACGGCAGTTATATTAGTGGCCAATGGCTAACTGGTTACAGCTGACAGCCAACTAGCCACAGCTGATGGCCATTTACTACCCAAGCCAGCACCTTTCCACCTGAGGCCAAGAGCCTGGAAACTGCACTCCTGGCTCTGTCCCCACATCAATATTTAGGAACAATTTCATGATAGGAATTCTGCCTTAGTTTTGTAAAGTACTGTATTTTTAAAAGCACGTTCCTATCAATTGCCTCATTTTATCCTTAAATTTCTCCACTCATGATAGTAATCAAAAATTATCCCCATATGATGGAGGAAGAAACTGAAGCTCAGTGAGGTTAAATGCCCCCCCCCAAGGTCACATGACTAATCAGTAGCAGGGCCTGACCAAGCCCTAGATGCCCTGAAGCCAGGCAAATGGTGTGTTCTTCCACACCACGATTACCAGACAGGGTTAGAAATCTTTGAAAAACACCACGGCATGGGAATCTTACCTGATGACTGTGGCCCAGAAAATGCTATTCTGGTTTTTTGAAAGGGAAATAAGGGATAAAAGCAGACAGCAGTGACGTGACCTTGATGTGGATCTAGGCAAGACTGATGGTTGTGAACAGCCAAAGAGGCAGACATCAGTAGGAGGTGGCAGGTGGCGGGGCCTGGGTGAGATCTCAGAATTCACATTGAACGAAGTAAAATGCTCATTAGCCAATTACAACCAACCACAGAAACCTGTGATTCCACCAGGAAGTGGGATTTGATGTATTTCCTGGTCAGTTTACCTTTGGTCCCTAAGTTCCCTGGGTTCTTTCCCTCCCTGCCTGCTAAGTGCTCAGTGCTTGTCTTAGCCCAGTGTGTGTGTCTGTGTGTGTGTGAGTGTGTGTGTGTGTGTGTGTGTGTGTGAAATCCTCTAAATGACCCAGTACCAGCCGCCCCATCCAGGGGCTCAGGTCCTGTTTCTTAATGATGATTGATGGCTTTGAAGATCCAGCAGATCAATAGAGGCTGATTTCCTAAACTCTTGACAAGAGCTGGAGAGAACACACATCTCAATGCCTGCCACACAAAAGCAGACGGGGGCCCTGTCCTTCACCCTCCTGCTTCTTCCATGGTCAGACCAACCAGAAATGGGGCCTCGTGGGGTCACTCCGAGAGATGGTACATCATACTTGGATTGCAGTATGGCAGCAGTTCCTTCATTCACTCAACAAACACTTAGCCATCTCATCTGTAAAACATTCTATGTACTTGATGCTGGAAGGGGGCAGAGACAGCGTGTGTGGGGGTGATGGTAACGGCCTGGCCCGGTACTAATGGCATTTGACACAGTAAAGGAGGTACTACCCCCCAGCACTACCCATTCCAGGGCAAGAGAAATGCTGAGCACTGAATTCTGCTCAGGCATCACGCCCACCATCCTCTCATTTGTTCCCCATGACAACCCTGTGAGGAACTTGTTATACAGCAGGGGAGGCTCAGGTGAGGTCATTTGGCCAAGGTCACAGGGCCACAAAGTGGTGGAGGCAGGATTGGAGGCCAAAGTCCTCACCAGGCACAGATAAGGTTTCATGCAGGGGAGAGATTGACAGGGCACGGAGGAAGGAGGGAGGTAATCAGGGAAGACGGGGCTTGTGAGCAAGACCTCCAAGGACAAGTTGGATTTGGGGGGGAAAAGAGGGACAGCATTCTAGCCAGACCCCATTACTGGAGCAAGGGCACAGAAAGCAGGCAGGCAGGAACGGTTCAGAGAAATGGGCAGAGCAGCTGGGTTTGCATAGATCAGAGGCCCAGGGCGAGGGACCAGCAGGGATGACACTGGACAGGTGGTTCAGGGTCAAATGAGGCAAGAACGGATATTTTCCTAAGTGGGGAATAGGGAGCCACAGAAGGTAAGGTTGTGGGGGGGGGAGGGAGGAAGGGTCACCATCACGGCTCTGAGTCCAGAAGAGCAACCTGGAGGTTACCTCAACAGCAAAACAGAATCAGAGAGCTGACCTGGCAAGGAGAGATGGAGAAACCTGGGCATTTGTCGCCTGGTCCCAGACACAAGAGTGGACTGTGCCGGGTGGGCCCAGGCCTGCAGCCTCCGGTTCTTGGGTGGGCGGCAGGGGAGGCCGATGCGGGGCAGCGGGAGGCTCCCCTCGACAGGTAAGTGATTGGATTAAGAGGCCTGTCTGACAGGATGTCCGTTCAGCCGCGGAGGCTAATCAACTTCCCCATCCTGTCTGCTAATAAATCCTGCTCCGGGGACCACTCTGCCTGATGATCTCTCCTCGGGGACCGCGGCAGACTTCTTCCGGAGAACACTCGCGCAGTCTATTAAGGAGCCGCCGTGCGCCTGTCAGGCCCGCGCGCCCGGGGTGTCTCGGGAGGTGCCGATCACCCAGGTGCGTCCGCTCCGAGACTGCCCGCTGGGCCCGCGCGCGCACGACGCCAGCCATTGTTCCGCCGCAGCGGGGCTGACAGCCCGCCGGGGTCCCCGCTCCGAGGGGCCGCGCCCTCCTCCTGGCGGGGGCCTGGAGCCCGTACTTGGCCGCTGCGTGCCGCCGGGGCCCCGGGAGGGCTCCGCGTGCGTAAATTAGGAGGCGGCAATTGTTGGATCTATACTATCTATAGAGAAGATGTGTAAATAAATTAAAGCTTTAATTATTTTCTTGGATAGGCTGCAACTCAAGAGAGTTGGTGGAAAGCTGTCTTGGGGAAGGCCTTCTCCAGAAGCTGCGGTAGTTTGCTTAGCTGCGGTGATTTCTTTTTTCTCTTCTTTTTCCCATAGTGTGTGGGGGGCAGGGGCAGAGAAACAATTTCCTTTGTTGGCTCAAGATAAAAAGTACAGGCCTTTTGACTCGTAGACCCAGCTGCTTCCAAAATAGGATGCTTCCCCACCCCCAACACACAGACACCACCAGCTTTCCTTTCTGTGAACAGTCTATGGGCAGAGTTCAAGCCCACATTTTCATCAGGTCTGGAAGAACCTCCAAGGGCGTTATTAAATATGTGAAATACGCTGGAAATATTCAAGCAATCCCCATCTGGCCATGGGAGGGAGGAAGAAAGGACTGGGAAAGTAATACAGTGTGTTTATTTTTTAATCTGGATGACACGTTTTACATCATTAAAAAGGACAATTATTTTTAAAATTCAGTCTGCACGTTTCAATGGTCTGGGAGGTTTCACACCAAGGAATCCATCAGAACCTCCCTTCACAGCCAGGCCTGGGTCCATCCTCAACGCCAAGTCTCATTCTTAAACATCAAAACCACAAAGGCAGTTGTGAGTCATTTAAAAAGCCCTCATCTCTGAGTCACCTTTCCCAAGAGAAGGGAGTTTCTCAGGGGATCCTAAGTTCAGGCAAAGATTTTCAAAGGGTGATAGAAGTTGGAAAAGGTTCAGAATGCCCAAGCCTTGGCCACACCACCAATATCTTTGAAACAAAGCACCAGTTGTTCTACTGTGAAAACCCTGCTAATTGTCCTCCATAAGTCCCATTTCTGTGCTGTTACTGGTCCAGGGTCACACCTTAGTGAGGGAAGCAGCTGGGATTTCTGCCCCATCATCTGAGGCCAAGCCAGGCCTCTTTCCAGGACATCCAACAGCCAGCTCCTGAATCTGTTCCTTACCCTTGTCCGTTGGTTCTCTTGATCTGCTTTGGACACACGCCCGGAGGTCAGTGTATTAAAGTGTAGGGTTTGGGGCGGCCGGTTGGCTCCCAGTCGGTTAGAGCGCAGTGCTTGTAATACACAGGTCGCCAGTTCAATTCCCACATGGGCCAGTGAGCTGCGCCCTCCACAACTAGACTGAAAAAAAAGAAAAAGAACAACTTGACTTGGAGCTGACGGGTCCTGGAAAAACACACTGTTCCCCAATATTGCCCAATAAAAATTTAATAAATAAATAAAGTGTCGGGTTTGCTTTGTCTTTTGAGCTGTCATTCAGTGAATTTCAAGTGATCTCATTGCTATTCGGTCTGTCTCTCTACTCTTAATCCGCCAGGTTGTGCCTAAATTTTGAGTGAGAGCTCACTTAGTGCCTTGGCAAAATGAGATGGGTCTGCCTACGTTCTGGGAAACAGTCCTTGAGACACCCCTGCCCTCAGGGTCCCTTCCTCCCAAGATAGACCTCTCCAGAAGTGGTGCGATCTCGGCTGCATAAGAGGCCACTAGGGGACACAGGACAAATCCAGCTGCAGAGCCATCCCTGGGGGTGTGGCTGGGTGGGTAGACAATCCCCCAGTCCAGGCTACTCTCAAGAGTCCAGCCCGGACTTGGGGTCTCTAGGAGCGCTCGTGTACGCTGAGCCAGCTGTCTCCAGCCATGGTGTCCTGTTAATAATCGTGCTAACTGTCCCCACACACGTCAGCACTAATCTCCCACACAGGACCTGATTTATCAGAATGGAGGGCACGCTCTTAAAGGGTCACAGCCCACGGCACATCTCTAGCTCCTTTAGCAGTAAGTGGCGGAACATATTTTCTCTGCTAACACTACTGTATGTTACAGGATAGATTATTTTAAGAATCAAGACTAAATTGCAACAAGTCAGGCTTGATTCCCCTCCCCCAGAACCATAGGAGAGGGTCATTTATCAGTGTGACGTTGTGGGCAAAGTACTGGAGAGTGACTGCAAAGCCCAGAGCAGAAGTCTCAGTTCCAGTACTGATTTGCCCAAGTGACCTTGGGCGAGTCACTTACCCTCACTGAACCTCAGCTGTCTCATCAATTGGGGGCCAATATCTCCTGTCTTGGTACCTCAGATGATCTTACAAATACATCAGGAAAACACAAACTTGACATTTTACCAGGAAAGACACATACACAATACCGATGGCCTGTAAACATAGGAAAAATGTTCAAAATCCCTGATCATCTTAGAAATACAGGTTAAGCCAGCTAGAGGACATTTTTGATGATCAAACTAACAAAAGATTAAAAGGTGATAAAAGCCAGCATTGATGAACTTGGGGAGAGATACAGGCACTTTCAAACACTGTTGCTGAGAATATAAATCAGAATGACCATTGAGGAGGGCAAATTTGGCTGTTCAAATGAGCTTACCCTCTGACATTGCAACGCCAAACCCAGGAATTATCCTGACGAAATAATTGACTGTGTGAATAAAGATGTAAGAATTTTAAGAATTATATTCTAGGGGGTGGTTAAAGGATGATATAGTCATCAGACAAATATTAGGTATGCAATTTAACATTTAGTTGTACAAAACTTTCACAAAATTATTATTATTTTTTTAAAAACACGCTACAAAACAGGTTGCAGAGTGAAATCTATAGAGAAAAAAAATACTAGAAGGAAATAGACCAAAATACTTGGCAATGGGGGGTCACTGGGCAATGGGCTCATGAGTGAGTTTTATTTCCTTATTTTTGCTTATTTGCATCTTCTACACGTTCTACAGTGGCCATTCCATTCTTAATTTCAAAAGAACAAAATTTATTTATGGTATACTAGCAACTAATCTTACTCTGTGTCCCGAGGTGGGAGTGAGGATCAAACTGGAGACAGTAAGGAAACTGGACCACGAAGAAGACTATGATTCCACTGTCCCCTTCCTTGAGTCAGTATTGATCACTCCCTTCTCAGTAGCCACTTTCATCTGTTTGTGTCTCTCTCCTGGTCCTGACTGTGCACTGCCTTAGCCTGTGTTATTTACATACCCATCTCTCCTTTTGATCTGTGAGGTCACTGATGGGGGCCACCATGCCTTGCCTTCATCACCTGGTCAGCTTGTCCTAGAATTGCTCCCTAGTGAATGCCTGATAAATTAAATTAAATGCCCATCAGCTACAGCTAAATTGCTTTGCTGCACCACCCTGCCTGCTGAGCACCTTCTGGAGGGGTCAGTTGCCCTTCTCTGTGCCAGGCCTTGCAAAGACCGATGTACAGACCTTGCTTTCACCACTATTCTTCCTGGAAGGCTGCCCATAGCTTGTTGGTCTGGCAAAACCTTACCTACAGCTTCTCCTCTGTGGGGAGTGGCGGCAAGTCTTTCCCAGGGGGTAGGTCAAGGGGTCTCAGCCCTATTTTACAGATGAGGAAACAGAGGCTCTGAGATTTCGAATAAGTTGCCCATAGAACTACTTAAAAGGGGAGCCTGTGCTCCCAGACTTGAGTCCAGTGCTCAGAGCACGCTCCTTGGCACAGGTCAGCAGAAACCCAGTCCCAAGTAGATATTCTGGAGCTTTCAGACAGTGGTGAGTTTGGATCCCCACAGTACCATTCACTAGCTGTGTCCCCTTGGACAAGTCACCTGCCCTCTCAGAGCCTCAGTTTTCTCATCTGTAAAGTGGTCCTAACAATCTCTGGCTCAGAGGGTTGTTGAGGGGATTACATCAGAGAGAAGCTCCTCGCACAGGAGCTAGCTCAGTGTATGCAAGTTTCCTCCCTGGTCAGATGAACCTTTGACAAAGGACTGCCTCCAGACCCAGCTTCAGACCTGGCTGCCCGGCTGGGTCTCCTCTGTGCTTCTCCATGGAAATGGCTCTTCCTCCCCTGGGAGGGCCGTGGCAGACAGTGCCTTCTCCTCCACCCCTCACCCAAAACAGGGCTCCAAGTTCCTTCTGAAGCTTCTTTACTGGGCAGAGCGGGAGGGTGGGTATAATGAGAATAATACAGGAGTGGGGGCGGCCGGTTGGCTCAGTTGGTTAGATCGCGGCGCTCTTAACAATAAGGTTGCCGGTTCGATCCCCTCATGGGCCACTGTGAGCTGCGCCCTCCACAACTAGATTGAAACAACTACTTGACTTGGAGCTGATGGGTCCTGGAAAAACACACTTAAAGTTAAAAACAAGAAAAAGTAGAGGAGGAAACTGACAGAATGTGTCTCTGCCCCTGACTCACTGTAGATACATCACTTCTGTATGGGCTGAATAACAGCTCTCCCAAGTGTCAGGTCCTCACCCGTGGCTTACACTGTAAATCTGACCATTCACAGCAACACAGACTGCAGATGTGATTAACTGAGGGATCTTGAGGGATCTTGAGGGATCAGCGATTACATGGTCCTAAGTCACAAGTGTCCTTATAAGAGCAAGCTACAGGGAGGTTTGACACAGATAGAAGAAAAGGCAATATGACCCCAGAGGCAGAGAATGGAATGATACAGCCATAAGCTAAGGAAGGCTGGCAGCCACCAACAACTGGGAAAAGCAAAGAATGGATTCTCCTTTAGAGCCTCCCAAGGGAGCGTGGCCCTGCCAACACCTTCATTTTGGCCCAGCGAAACGGATTTCGGACTTCTGGTTTCAAGAACTGCAAGAGAATAAAATTTTGTTTGTGGTAATTTGTTACAGCACCCACAAGAAACTAATACCTTTAACCCTCTCTGAGCCCACAGGAAAGTTTTGTGACCCCATGCTTGTAAACCCAGAAGACTGAACAAATCTTCCTGTTAAATAATGAAGAAAGTGACACTTCTAGGTTGTTGCCTGCAATTATTTGACACCACATATACTCTTCTCAACACCAGGGGGCCAGTGCAGGATTGAGCACATGTTCATACCCTTGAAGTTGGGTTAGGACTCCTCAAAAGTGCTCCACCGAGCCTTAGGGCCCTATTGCATGTATATGCATGTGCCATATACCATGTTCCCCCGAAAATAAGACCGGGTCTTATATTGCGGTTTGCTCCAAAAGACGCATTAGGGCTTATGTTCAGGGGATGTCATCCTGAAAAATCGCATTAGGACTTATTTTCAGGGAAACATGGTATATACTCTTTTATATGTAGGGCTCTAGGTTTACTTTTGTCTGAGGAAAAAGAGTTCTGATTCTCAAAAAGAAAAGAAAAGGAAAGGAAAGAAAAAAGTTTTGGCTTAGTCTCAAAGAATGTAATTTTAGGAAATAAAACAGCAGCAGAATGAATTATAAAACCCACTGGTCTAATCCAATCCTTCCTATACAGAGCAACAAACCAACGCCCGGAGCGGGGATAAGATTCACCCAGGCTCACACAGCCAGCCAGCCAGCCAGCAGCGGGACTGAGGCTACAACTCGGGCCTCCCAGCTCCTCCTACTCACACCTACCACACACACTCATTTCTCTGTCTCACACGCACACACAATTAGATTCCTAGTACTCCTCTGTTTGCCAACTTTCATCCTCAGACAGTCACTATTGTATTAGTTTTCTAGGGCTATTGTACCAATTACTACAAACGGGGTGGCTTAAAACAACAGTAATTTGTTCTCTCACAGATTTGGAGGTTACAAGTACAAAGTCACGGTGTTGGCAGGGCCCTGCTCTCTCTGAAGGCTCTAGAGGAAGAATCCTTCTTTGCCCCTTCTAGCTTCTGGTGGCTCCTGGCAATCCTTGGTGTTTTTTGGCTTGAAGATGTATCATTCCAATCTCTGCTCCTGTTGTCACAGGGCCTTCTCCACTCTGTCGCTCTGTGTCTCTGATTTCTTTTATAAGGACACCAGTCAGGGGATTAGGACTCATAAGCATGATCCCATCTTAACCTGATTACACCTGCGAAGACCCTATATCACATTTGCAGGTTCCAGATAGACATGAGTTTTGGAAGAACACTGTTCAACCCAGTACAACCACCTATTTGGGCTCCTTATCCAAACCAATGGATATCAGGGGCTTGAGAGCCCAGCAGTAGCCAAATAATGAAATGTCCGAAGCATTTTTTCTGTACCTCTCTTTCTGTCCTGTATGTGGCAAGTTCTGCCCTTTCTTAGCTGTGCGTTCATCAAGAGCAAAAACCGAGTTCCCAACCCCCTCACACAGCCCTGGCACAAAGGGGGAACTAGGCTAGGGAGCATTTGCTGAACAAATGAACCAAATGAGACGTTTGAAAGTATAGCTCAAAGAATGCAATTTCTGGAAACAAAACAGCAGCCACCTCTCCACCTCTCCTAGCTTGCTGGTTTCCCAATGGGCAGTTGGTTTGCAGTGAGTTCAACAAGTATCTGGTTTCTCCCCGCGGGAGTCAGCACCGAGACTGGTATCTAGCAACTGGCCAGCAGGGGACAGGGTGGTCTAATGGATGGAGCCCCACGTAGCTCAACTCCTCTTTGTACAGATGGAGGAACTGAGGCTCAGGCAGGGAGACGCTTGTCCTAGTTCACACAGACAGCTGCGATCCAGAACTCCAGACTCTACTCCCTGGACCAGTTCCAGTGCTGCCTGCATCATCATTCTCCCTGGGACCAAACCTTAACAAACCAGGATAAAGGAGCTTATCAGCTCAAAGGGGCCCTCCCTGGCTTAGTTCTATGTAAACAATGCATATCCTCTTTGACCTAGTGATGCCACTTCCGGAAATGGATCTCAGATGTGCATAAGGATGTTCACTGTGGTGTTGTTTATAAGAGAGAAAGATTGGAAACAACAAAAATTTCAATGGTAGGGGGCTAGTTTAATACATGATGACATATCTCATTTATGGTTTATTGTACAATCATTAAAAATAAGTTTTTAGAAGAATATAAAGAAAATGTTCATGACTGAAAACTGGAAAAATAATACATATAATAAGTTCCTAAATTATAAAATATATGTGTGTCTGTGTGTGTGTGTGTGTGTGTATACACATTTATATTCTCCTTAGACCTTATACTTGGGTCCCACAATTTAGGGTGGTCTGCATTTCATCAACACACACACACACATATTTATTACAGACGACACGGGCACTTCTGTTTCTTGGGATCTGGTGCTCAGTTCTGCGTAACATAACCCTAAACATCACTTCGCAAATAACATCATTCAAGCCCCAGGAAATTTGTCTCCATCTCTTGCCCTCTGTCTATGAAACAAAACAGGACTGAATCCCAATGCCACACCGTGTGGGCTGTGCTGCTGCTGCCACCAGAGACAAACACTGCTTCAGAGGGCAGGGAAGAGTTGAGCCATGGACGTGTTTAAGTAAAAGATAAAATTAATTTGTCAAATACTTCCTCTCAGATAGCATGAAATGCAGTCTTTTCTTGCATAACAAAATACCATCTCCCAGTAGTGCCAAGTGTCCGTTTCTTTGCTTTTCTTTGTGTTCTAATTCCTGACTCCAGAGGTACTCACTAATTAGCAAAATATTTGCAGCAGCTGCACATAACAGCTGAGGAATATCTTGCAATAGCAAATAATTCATTTTACTCTTAAATTTGCATGTATGTAGATCTAGACAAAATATGCATGAAGCCCAATACCAGTTGATAACTATTAATAGATGTACATTAGCCATTAAAATAGCATAGTTTTACTATTTTAAAGATTTAATTTAATTTAATCAAGTGTTTAAAATTAAATGTAAAATGTCAACTTTATTGGAATAACTTTGATTTAAATTTTTAATATTTTCTAATTGTAATTTGAATTTTGCCTTTTATCTTCATGGTTTTGAATATTTTAAAAGATACCCATTTTAGAGAAATTATTTAGATGTTAAATACTTACACAGTGATCTGTGGGACTCCACAAGAGCTCTTGCCCTGGGATTCTCAAATGGAAGGGTTAGGCCTGGGTTTAGAAAAAGATTCTGAAAGAAAATACACCAGAATTTTAAAGAAATTGACTCTAGATTATGGGATTGCCATGATTTTTAAAAATTTATTCTTTTACTTTGTGTTTTTCCAGATTTCCTACCATGAAAAAAAATATTACTTATCTAGTCAGGAAAAAAACCCAAAAAACAGTAAGTGTATATTTTCGAGTGTTGCATCTTTACCAGGTCAGCTCTCCAATCCCAGCCCAACCTGGAATGACTTTCCACCCTCAACCAGGGCCCTGGGATAGGTGTCTAATTCTGGCCCTCTGCTCCCACAAGCACCCCAGATCTCCAGCAAGAAAGACCCTAAGGGTGGCTCTACCCTCAGCCCACCCTGAGTGCTTTCCCCCTTAGCTGGCACTGGTGCCAATTAACAAGATCCATAAAGCTGCCCCTGAACAGCTCCGGGGCCACCCTCTCAGCCCAGGGTTTTTCCCACTCAGTGCTGCTGCTGGGCGTTCGGTAGAAATTGGCAGCCTCCCCGACAACAATGCCAAAACGCCCCACACCTGACCTTTCAGAAAGCTCCTCTGGAAGATAATCAAGCACAATTGGAGTGGGGACAGGTGCTGTTATGGTTTATGGATCACGTCTTGAGCTCAGCAGATGGAATTTCCCCATATAGGGAACCAAAAATGAAGAGAACAGAGAGGTGGAGAAGGTAAGATAGGATGTTTTCACTGGTTCCCATCCAATCCCAGTGGAGCTCTCGGACCCCTGAAGCTTCGTCCACCCCACCCCAATCCCCTCTGCGACCTCCCGTCAGGCAGTGAGTGAGGGCTGCATTCCCTTGTCAGGCCATCTGACTGGTAGCAAGCGCTTCCTAGCACTGGGGCAGGAGCACTTTGCCACCCTACAGGGTTCCTGAAGGGCAAAGCCAGGAGGGCCTCAGAGCTGAGTCAAGCCCTCCTTTTACACAGGAGGTTGAGAGTTCGACCAACCACTCGCCCTGGGTCACCAAGCAGTTGTGTCCCAATGGGAACCCAAGAATGTTTTCTTCCGGCGCACCACACAGCCTGAAACTTTCTCTCACATCATGATTTTTTTTTATATATATATTGAACACAGGATACCTGACACATTCTTCAAGGAGATACACTTACACTTCAGAGTTTTTTAGAAAATTATCACTCCACAAGCTTGTCCTGGGCTGAAAATTAAGTAAAGGCAGAGAGGTAATGCCTGATTCAGCACTATAGCCTCAGCAGTTCCCAGCGTGCCACCGGGTTCACTGATTCTAAGGTGAGCATTTTCTCACGTTTTCACATCTTAACCACAGGTCAAAGTTTAACTGGCAGCATTTTTTCCCATAATAGATCAATCATCGTGCATATCATACAATTGATGCATCTCAGATTCAGTGAAACATGGTGAAATATGACAATAGTGGCCAAAACATGTTCGACGAGTGAATAAATGTGCCAAGATCTATGCTAAGGTTCTACGTGCATCATTGCACTTACTCCTTTCCAAAATCCTCTTAGGAAGGAGGCAATATTCTTGCCATTTGACAGATCAGAAAACTAAAACCTAGAGCAGTTAAGACACTTTCCCAAGATCACACAGTAATAGTGGAACCAGAACTGATATCCAGCTCTGGGTGGGTAGAGTCTCTGCGGTAACCACTGAGAAATCCAGCCTTCCCAGGAGAATGCAATTCCCTTGTTAACAAGTCAGGTGACCAGCCATCCCTGTTTGCCCTCGTTGAGGGGTCTCCTGGAACATGGGACTTTCAGGGCTAAAAGTAGGAAAGTCTCTGACAAATCAGGACGGGAGATCACCCTGCCACCAAGTTTGAGTCCTCCACCCCCCTGCGCCTCTCTGCTCCCTCCACATGGCCTCCACCTCTTCCAGGGCCTGCCCCTGAACAGATCCCTAAGCCTGGCAGGACTCCCAGGGCTGAGTCCCTCTCTGAATCAGCACACCCCAATCTTCGTGTCCCACCTTCCCTGAGTGTCTGCCACCAAGGAGCACTGGATCCAGATGTTCACTGGACCTGCTGAGCTGTTCCCACAGCTGATGGCACATTTGGCAGGGTTCTCGTAGCTTCATTGAAATGCTGTACCAGGCTATGGCTCCTTAAATCCTGTTTCATGCTGCTACATGGAATTTACAAGAAACACAATGCTTTTAGGTTCTGGGGAGCTGCTAATACTACCACATTCAGACCCAAGCAGGAAGACTCCTTTCCCGTGAGAAGCCTCCCAGTTCCCCCGACTGAAGTTGCTGGAATCCAGACGAGGCCCAACGTTGTTCAGAAGGCCAAATTGCCACCCCAACTTGGGGCTCTTACTACCAAGCAGATTTCTAGGCCCTCACCCCAGCTTGATGAATCAACCTGCATGGATGGAGCCCAGACATCTTTGACTAAAATAACTACCCCGCTAGTTCTGATACTTGCTGAAGATTATGAACCACAGCTGGAGACAGTTTCAGAAAATCTCACGGCCCCTGCCTTGTGTCACCTCACTTCAGAACCTCCTGCAGCTGGGTTCCCATTCAGGTGGATCCTAGCACCCCAATCACTGGACCCTAGACCCCAGCTCCTTCCTCCTGGCCTATCACTGCTGTCCCACGGTTGGACAGGAGGCATTAAACAGCTGGGTTCCCACTCAGGGTGATGGTTGCAGCCCCTAGGACGCCTGCAGTCACAATTTAAGCACACAGGGGAGCAGCTACCCGGAGCAAAGCAGAGCGCGACCCTACTTACAAGGAGCAGGCATCTCTGGTGCTCTCTCCCACCAGCTTCACCAGGAATCGGGCTCCACCCTCTCGGCCGCAGCCACACTTGCCCCTGCCTATGCTGTCTCCCCTCTCCTCACCTGGTTGACTCCCAGGACTCCCTCCAGGGCATCGTGGATGATCTGGTAGTCCTGGTAAATTTTACATGAGAATGAATAGTGATACATGTCATCCAACCCTGACCACACTCCATAAATACAAGAATGGGGTCTGGGTTTGCTCCCCACTATATCCTCAGTGCTCAGAGCAGAACTGGACACACTGTAGGAACCTAATAAATGCTTGAATAAGTGGCCGCATAAATCAATCCCCACATGACTTTATAAAGCAAGAGCTGTTATTATACCCACTTTTATAGCTAAGGAACTGAGGCAGAGGTAAAGGAAGTGACTCACACTGCCCAGACGCTAATTGGCAGAACAGAATTGAAAGCCAGTCTGTGGGCCCCAGAGCCCCAAGCTCTTATCCACCGTGCTACCTCCACCCCTGAGAGGGTTCAGGGTCAGGCAGATCTGGGGCTGGTTTGCACCTGGTTCTGAGACCAGCAATGTTTTCATTTGTAAATTCTCTCTCCTGTTCTTCTTCCTAGACTTCTGTTTCTGCTCCTCTTTTTCTTCTCTCCCTTCTCTCCCTCCTCAGAAACCCCCTGCCCACTGTGTCTTCCGCCTGTAGAGTCACAAAGATCCAATAAGCCCTTAAAGGGAACTTCTCAAAATAAAGGCAGAGTCGTGCTGGAGACAGAACAAGCCCAGCCAGCATCGCACCAAGATGATTCACTAGCTCCGGTGAGTTGGGAAAAACAGGCAAGTAAATATTGAAAAGAATTAGTGTTTTTTTTTTCATTTAAAGTTTATCTTCAATATGAAGAAAAAATAAATTTTAAAAATTTGAAAAAACAGTTCCTAAAGATGAAGAAAGGGAATATTTGAAAAACTTGGAGAAACAGAAATAATAATGATAATTGGAAACTGCTTCCACCCTTTATAGTGAATCCTGATGAGATGCATCCTAAAGTGTAAACAGATTTGAACAATAAACTTATTGAACCATATACAATTATTTCTGGAGAGAAATGGATGAGCGGTTGGTTAGACAAATGGAAGAGGTGTGAATGATTCTTAACACTCTGATCTGGCAAAATGGTCCTTGGAAATTAATGGAACAAAAAATTATACCGGGGAAAAGAAGCATCATCAGGAGAAAGCACTAAACATAGGAACCATGAAATGAAAATGCATTCTTATGAATAAGAGAATTAATGAAATGAATTTAAGAAAAGGTCAAGTTGGGGAGAATATCTGATGGGCTGCAGCTCCTGAAAGCCCCTAAATTTACTGTGGCATTTGAAGCACAGGACTTTGGAAGTACAAAGTCCCTGAGAAATCATCCATTCCATGCTCTTTTTCTACAGATGAGAAACCTCAGGTCCAGAGAGGGTGAGTGACTTGCCCCAGGTCACACAGCAAAGTAGGTACCAGTCTTTCTGCTGCATTAATCCCACATGTGGATCAAGTGAAATCATGCTACCATCTACCTAAGCTGTGTTTAGTAATAGATGCTACACTTTAGAGGGTACTGACAGGTAGAGGACAGGCCTATAGGAGCTAGCTCAAGAGTCTCCATGCAGAGAACACACTTTCTAGAGTCAGGGAGACCTGGGCTGTGACCTTGCAAGTTACTCCACCTTTCTGAACTTCAGTCTCCTCATCAGTAAAACAGGGGCAACATTGCCTACTTTGCAGAATGAAATGTGACATCTCAAGACAACACCTGGTACGTGGTAGGAACTAGATAAATGACACCAATGTCACAGGCATTGACCACAATTCATTTCCTTATAACTAAAATTACTCAAAAAGAAAAAAAAAATGAATGGCGATAAAAGGCAAACAAAACATCATGATAGAGTTAGAGATTTGACCAAAAGAAATTAGGAATGGAGTGTGGTCCCAAAACTTGTTATCTTTCCTCAGAGAAGCCAAATGGCCCAGGATTGCAGAGAAAATATACTCAGACACTGAGAGCTGCCTGGGAAAGTTCTGACTCTCTTTCCCAGCCTGGTTCTCAAGATAACTCTTGAGGATCAGGGCTGTCCTACGCCAGGTCACGCCCATGAGGGTCCCTCTACAGAACATTGCCCCCATAACAGGTGGTGCTCACTCTGCAGGGGAGTGGCGTTCTTTGTGGGTCCCCCGGCCCCCACCCATCCACTTGTCTGGGTGTGGTTCAGGGAAAAAGGGCAAGAAGGAACCCGGGAGGAAGCTCCACTTCTCACCACAGGGGGGCTCCAGCGAGGCACTATCCTGGGGCTGTCTCAGGAACAGTCCTGTAGGTGTCCGGCTAAGGATTTTGTGGAGGTCAAGTTTAGAAATACCCAGGAGATTCCTGCGATCTTCAGAGCCCTGATCAATCCTACTTGCGAGGGAAAAGAGGAGCGTGGCCTGGTGAAGAACTAATTCTTGTTGTACTCCAATGAGAAGCCAACGTGTATTTAGCTGGAATTATTTTCACAAAATAACGCTATGAGGAGCTCTGCACAGACTTGACCTAGGAACTCCCAATCAGTAGATGAGACAGACTCAAGCACTTCAAACTAAGACCATAAGGCCACAGCTCTCTAAATCCTTCAGATTAAACTGCCTATTTAAACAGAATTAACTCAACAGCAATAACATCCAAGTTCATTCTGCCACGTTCATAAAGCCTTCCCGGTCCTCCTATGAGAATCAACTCCCTCCTCTTGTTCCTAGGACTCCATGCTGACCACCGTCTCTCTGGAATTTAGATAAGACCTCCTGTCATGTGGCAGCAACTGAGGTCAGGAGCCACCTTTGCCTTCATCCCCTATGCCCTTAGTAGCACCTGGCTGGCACCTGGCACCTGGCCAGGGCTCAGAAGCATTCTTGGAATTAAATTAAATAAAATAATTGTGGAAAATGTGAGGCTGGGCCAAATGGACTCAGAGGTCAAATTTTCCAACAGTGGTTTTATTGTTTTTATAGCCCATATTCTTTGTAGGTAAATCCAAGGTAGTTTATACCAAAGGACATATAGTAAAGGGTAATGGACTCTGTGTTCATGGCCTTGGCAGTGGTTGGAGAACGAGCATCAAGGCTCAGAGAATTGCCTAATGGAGGGGAAGGAGGCTATTCTTTGGTGATGGATGGACTCCGGGTCCAACTGCAACTCTACTGCTTACTCCTTTGGGCTTCATTTTTCTCATCCATCACAAGAAGATAATAGTATTTACCTTGCAGGATGGTAGTGAGATTTAAATGTGACCAAGTGCAAAGCACCTGGCTCACAGTAGACCTGTAAGTACAATAGTTCCATTCTCCTTTCATGTTTTAAAGAGACATGTTGGGATAGAAAAGGGGTCAGGCTTTAGAGATTGGCTGACCTGGACTAGCTTTGAAAGCTCCCTTCTGCACATGCATTTGAGTGACTTTGAGCAAGTTATTTAATATACGTAAGCCTCTGTTTTCTCATCTGTAATGAGAATAATTGTATGTACTTTGTTAGGTTTGAGGAAAGATGAAATGAGATTAGTAAAATGCTGAGAATTTGCCTGGAACTTATTCAGTTCTAAACAAGTAGGTGCTATTATTTTGCTCTTCCTTAGGCTGGTATGAAGCATCTCCCAGGCCCACTCTCAGGGATGGGCTTTTTGTGGGCTCTGTGGATTTGGGGGTCCTGGCTGAGAGGATCTGCCAAGCCCAAAAGACAGAGGATCTGGCTAACAGTAGAAAGCCTCCAATCTGGTCAGTTCCACAAACAGCTCTGTGGGCACTGTCAGCTGGGTAGTGGAGATGCCCTGGAAAGACTTTCCAGGGGATACCAAGCACAGAGAACTTTAAGGAAATCTATTTCCTGGTTCTCAGCTTCCATATGAATTCTTCCCTAAAACTGATCTGCCTGTGCTGGAAGCATCGTGCCACTTTTGCATTCCCATCTTCCCTTCTGTAATCTCCCCTGTACTGTACTATACAAACCGACTTGGGTATCTTTTCACTCTGAATCTCAGTATGGTACACTGTCGAGTCAGACTTCTGGGGCATCAAATAAAGAGACAGTTCAACAAATGGCATTCTCAACATCACCTTGAATGGAGGCACTATAACCACCACTCCTCAAATCCAGGGCCACCACATACAGTTGTACCTGTTGTTCACTACATAATTCCAGCGGTGGTCACTCCACCAGAGTCTATGTGAATGGCTCTCCCTGGAGTTTTGTACTGTGTTTCCCCGAAAATAAGACCGTGTCTTATATTGATTTTTGCTCCAAAAGATGCATGAGGGCTTATGTTCAGGGGATGTCCGCCTGAAAAATCATGCTTAGGGCTTACTTTCCGGTTAGGTCTTATTTTTGGGGACACAAGGTAGTGCACAGACTACATGCCTGTCCAAGGTGGTCCTGGCCCCATCCATCACATTGAAAGAAACATTTCTAATAAATTACTACTTAATAATTGCTTATCAACATTTGCAATACATTCATGTTATATCATCAAGTTTGTATTACTAATAGTTGAAATGATCATTAAATCCAGATTTTTTTTTTTGAATTCTTAGAGGCTTGTGGTCACAGGAAATAAAAAAATTCAATTTATATACATCTTTTTGTTGCAGAGAAGTATGATAGGAAAATCAATAAAAGACTTTCAAGCATAAAAATACATTACATTAGAATAAAATTCTGTGGGGGAAGTGGATTGGAAATACAATTTCCTACTGTTAAATAAGAGCTCATTCATGTATGTTTTAAAGGATGGTGTCAGGTATCAAATTGCTATGATATTTGTATTTTATTGGACACATTTAAAACAGTGATGTGAGAGTTTTATCTTACAACTTCCATATTTATAATACACCCGACATTACATCCTTTCTAATTATTTTACATTGTTTAAGATACTCTAGATGTCAACTTTAAAATGTTCAAGAAGGGACATAGAGTTTCAAAATTATTTTAGGAAGCATTAAGCAAAACTGGTTAACCCTACTGAAGTCAACTCCATCTGAGCCACCATCCTGCCCCAGCAAGAGGATGCACCCTCTCTACAGTAGAATATCCCCTGTGGGGAGTGTTTGTCCTTTACTTCTCTTTAGGCTGAGCTCAGGCTCAGGGGTGGGGACAGTGCTATAGGGAAGGGTGGTCTTTGGCTACCAGACTGGGTTTCCCTTGCTGTCTCTTGTCATTCCTCTCCTTGCCACAGAACTTGCATTTTCTTCCAGGTGTCCTTTCTTGGGCAAGTGCTCACGTCCCTTTGGGCCCAGCAATCTGGCTGTCAGAAAGGTGAAGGGTCAGTTAGACCTCTTCCCACAATGACCATCGGCACTCAGGTCGTCATTTGGGACCCTGGTTTCTCCTCCATCAAGGCTGCTCACTGTGTGCCTGAACCAGGCCTGGCACATAGTAGGCCTACAGTCAATATGTCTACCCATGTGACAACCCCAAATATAGAGAGATCTGCCTTTCCCAATAGAAAGTTCCAAAACAAAGCTTTTGACCAACTTGCATGTATAAACGTTTAGGAATATAGAGGAGAGAGACAAAGGTCTCCCTGTTCAATACATTTGAAAGTTTAGTGTCATATATATTTAAAGTAAGTTATATGAAACATATTAATATACGAATGTAGTAATTGTAAATTAATGGTAGTTGAAATTAATGTATTGCATGTTAATTGGATTAATGTATGAATTTTCAATTAACATTAATGTAATGTTATATGAATTCCAAGTATATTGAGAAACATTGCTTTCTTTCCACGCTCACATTTAATTCATGAAACAATTATATTCATTCTCTTCACATACGTATTTGACACTGGTATCTTTGTCACCACTCGAGCCACTTCTCGAGTCATCTAACACAGCTTGCCAGAGTGCACATCTTCACTTCCATCTAAGTCATTTAAGATACAAGACACTTTGCATCTGGGGGTGATGCTGTCACTGGAAATTACACTCCTAGCCCCAAGTACCCATTCTCTATTCATGAGCTCTTCAAAGTAACCACTTAGTGTGTTGTTTTTTAAAGGGATCTTTAAAAGGCTTGTTTACAACATCCAACACTTGCAATTATAAGGAAAAATGACTAAATCTGTGCTTGGTGTTTTTATCTCCATTTTTGCTCCAGTAAGTGACCTTTATAAGCATTTGAAGCATAGCATTGATTGAAGTTATTGGGGGCCAATATGTCATCCCCAAATAGTGTTTTGTGGGTCAAAATTAAGTGATTGAGAGTGAGCCTTATAACAGGAGAGTACAGACTTAAATAGAAGGTAAATCTCTCTTTTCTGGAGAGAATGGGTGAATGGCTGGTGGATGAACAGTTGGGTGTTGGAGTCTGGCTAAATTCAGGACCCTCCCTGTGAAGGCTGGAGCTTCAGAGGGACTGCCCTGCAGGTCCTTCATCGGAATCTCCCTTGAGACTCACCCACCAGCATGATGGGTTTCAGTTTGAGCAGAGAGAGGCTGGTGGCAGGGTTGTAATCCCGACCCAGACCAAAAGCAGGGAAAGGAAGCCGTGTTTCCCACATGCTGCCTCGGTACAAACAGCACTTTCTCCTCTCTACCCTGCTGTCTCCCAGCCAGGCTGACAGGTGGATGTCTAGCCATGAGGAAACTGAAACTCTAGGCATTTTTCAGCTTCATTTATAGAGACATGAAAACCTGGCCAATAATTAATCTCCCAAGGGGTTACAAACTCATGCCCAGAATCTCAGTACTAGCTTTGGAATTAAACATCGAAGGTTTAAATCCTTGTTCTTCCACTTAGAAGACATATGTCCAGCAGTGAGTCACTTAATCTTCCCGAGCCTTACTTTTCTTACCTATAAAATGGGGGTAATAATGTCTACCTCATAGGGCTGTCATGAGGATTAAAATAATGGTACCTAGCCCAGAACCCAGTACATCGTAAGCTCTGCCTGCAAGAACCTGGACCCACCCAACTCAAGCTCTAAGGGCACAGAACATGATATAAAAAAGAGAACCAGCTTCTCCTTGGGACAACATAGCTTTCCCTGGACAGCAAGTGGCCACAGTTTCTCTTTGCACATGTGAAATGCAAGAAAGGAGATAGTAAACTGGCCACCCACCCAGACATGGTACCAGTAATTCTAGCAGGGGTTTTGGTGTGTGACAAGCATCTTAAAAAATCATGTTTGTGGCTTGTTTCTCTTATTACAAAAATGATATTGTTCATTATACAGTAGAGCAAAAAGAAAATGACAATCCACTCTAATTCCCAGGGATAACATCAGTTATTATTTTGGTATACATCCTTCCAGTTCTTTTTTTATTTAATTTTATTGGGGAATATTGGGGGACAGTGTGCCTCTCCAGGGCCCATCAGCTCCAAATCACCATACCCCAATCCAGCTGTAGAGGGCGCAGCCCAGCTCCAAATCCAGTTGCCGTTTTCAATCTTTAGTTGCAAGGGGCGCAGCCCACCTTCCCAGGCAGGAATTGAACTGGTAACCCTGTTGTTGAGAGCTTGCGCTCACACTCCCACCAACCGAGCCATCCAGCCGGCCCCCCAATTCTTTTTTGTTTGTTGGTTAGGTTTTGTTTGTTGGCTTGCTTTTCCTCTTTTAATTGCAAACATAGGATCATAGCCTCCATATTATTTTGTAACTTACTTTTCTCAATGCCCTGTGAACATCTTTCTATACCATTAACTATTGTTTCCCATCATTTTAATGATTACATAAAGTTCTACGCAGTGATTCTACCATTCTTTTTCTAAACCAACCCCTTTCTGGAGGATTTTGTTTGTTTCTAATTTCTCCCATTATAAACAAGGCCTGTTATAATTTTACGGTATATAAAGCACTTGCTCCCATCACTTTGTATCCTCTCATTAACTTGGAAGGAGGGCAATGTAATCCTCATTCTTTCCATTTCATAGTTAACAAAACTGAGGCTCACGAGGAAAAAAGTGACTTGCCCAAGGTCACTCAGCAATTGGTAGAGCAGCGCCCAACCTGGGCCTTTTGAGTCTCCAGGCTGGCCAACTTCCTGACCCTCCCATGGAGTAGTGAATCCCTCCAAAGGATGCTTGTGCCTCTTCTGCGTCTTCCTCTCAGGAGCATCTGGGCTTAGAAGTACCACTTAACCCAAACCAGAAACCCTGATCTCCCGACCCAAAGTAGCTCCTCACACACTCCCTAGCCCATCACCCAGTTTTATTTTGGTCACCGTAGTTGTCACTACTTATTATTTTCTTGTTTATTTACTTGTCTTTTTTCTAGTTCAGGGATTGTCAGTGGGGCAGAACCAACATTCTGTGATTGGGAGGCAAGGCCTGGGTTATCTCACATCCTTACAACATCTGAATTTTAACCAGATATCCGTGTGGGTCAAAAACCATTTATAATTATCTAAATCTAGACTCAAATTCCATCTTACACACAAGCACAAAGGAGAGGATGCTTGGTGTAATGTACACTGACTTTTCCAGGAATGTCACCCCATGGAAACCGAGCGATTATTTTACTTTCTGCAATTTGAAGTTTTCTCCTTTCAGAAAATGACATCATCTGTGGTAACACCATTTGTTCACTGTCCCTACTCTTATGTAAGTCTGCAATTGTAGCCTGTTGCATTCAAAGTAATTCTAAGTATATTTACCGATATCTTTTTTTAGCCCTTCTTTCAAATTATCAAAGATAAAGAGAAAATGTGATCAACATTATTTCTTTCTTACATTCAAACACTCATTGTAAGTAAGCGTAAGCATCTGAATGTTTCCTGATACTTTCTGGTGTACGTATGACCAAACATTTGAATATTGAAATAGGTAGCATTTTATTACAATTGCTTTCCTTTGATTTCTCCATTATATGACAGTGAAAATGCTATATCGTTGTTTAAATGATGTGAACAAGTAGAATGTATTGTGTGTAACTTGAATTTCAGAATAATAAAGGAGCCACTCAAAACATCTGAGTTACAAAGGGGCCCTTAGGTCTTGCTGGGCTGAGAACCACTGGCGTGGTCTATGGCTCCGTGATGGCTGGGCCGGGTCTGCCTGAGTCCCCACTCCAGCCCCCAGCACTCAGAAGAGTATTCAATAAAGACCAGTTGAATGAAGGAATGATGGAGACATTCCAGGTACTGTACAAAGTGCGGGTGGGGGAGATATTTATGGGCAGAGCTCAACCTTTGACAAGCTGATTAGGTAACATGTCTGAAAATCTTTTTCTCCAAGTGCCAATCAGGGTGGGAACCCTGATCTCCCTGGATGTTGAGAAGATTCGAGGAGATCACGGATCTGAAGACCCTTGACACAGTGCCTGGCTTGGGGTGTGGGGGGCTGAGTAATTGATTGCTGTTGTGGTTTTTGTTGTTGTTAGATTTCTTAAACAGTAAACCATAACTCTCTATTTTCAGCTACCCGGCCCTCTTCTCTGCTCAAAATCTGGTAGTCGTTATTAATACATTTTCCTTAGAACCTCCAATCCCCATTTATTTATTCCTTCCCACCTCCCCCACCACAGGCCTGGGCTTCCTTCAATAATCTCACTCTAATTGGAAATTGGGGCTGTCAGACTGACCTTCCTCTCCTCTCCCCAATTCTCAACTTGATCCTGTCTCTGACAGATGCAAACATCCCCACGGTTCCAAGGAGAAGTCACAGATCAGGAGGGTGCCACAAAGGCCAGACTCCCTGTGGGCGCCATGGTGGGGCAGGCCCGGTGCCCCAGACTTCAGCTGCCACGTGGGGAGTGGACCTGGCACCTCTGCCAATTCTCCGTGATGAAATGCCACTGCCCCCGGGGAGCCGTCCCCAGCCTTCCACAGTGGCTTGGCGGCAGGTTTATCACACTCGCTGAGAGAAGACATAATCAATTCCCCAGCTGGCACTTTGCGCTGAATACCCACTTTTTCAGCTTGATAGCAGGACTAAATTAGTTATTTAGCAACTAGGCCCTAATTTAGAGAGAGCGAGAGCCTTGACAAGGATCATTGTTCAAGGCCATCCCCCCTTTGCCTTCAGATAGGAGGCCCACAAATCCCCAGAAGGTGATAAATAGACAATTAGAAAATAGATATATTTGGTTAGATCTACAAGGCTCCCCGGTGCTGTCAGGCTCACAATGAAGGGGGCCGAGGTAAATTGGTGGCCAATGAACGCCAGCTGCACGGCCATCCGTCCTGCAGACACTCAGCCATATGTGGCCATTTACAGACCGTCCTGAAGAATAGCTCGGACCAATAAGACCAGAGGGAACTAAAAATACTTGACAAAGTTGGCTGCTCTTCATTTAACAAGAATAAAATATCTAATGGGGTGTAATGGAGGCCATCAATCACCTACTGCCAGACACAGCCGTAATACCATACTTTTAACTATTAATGCAACTTTTTTTTTCTCTAATAAGTGAGACAAGCACATCCGCTTTGTACACAGGGTGGATGTTTGGGGAGGGAAGATAAATGGGAGATGCTGGAGAGCGGTGGCCGAGGCTGAATTCCACATTAAAACTAGAAAAGGATGGTGGGAATGTAAAATCATGCAGCCCTGTGGAAAACAGCATGGCGGTTCTGCCAGTGAAACACAAAATTATCACATGATCCAGCAATTCCACTCCTAAGTAGATACCCCAAAAGAATTGAAAGCAGGGGTTCCAACAGATACTTGTGCACCAACGTTTATAGCAGCTTTATTCACAGCAGCCAAAAGACAGAATCAACCCAAGTGTCCATCCATGGACGAATGGATAAACAAAATGTGGTGTATACATACAATGGAATATTACTCAGCCTTCAAAAGGAAGGAAACTCTGACACATGGATGAACCTTGAGGGCATTATGCTAAGTAAAATAAGCTAGATACAAAAGGACAAATACTGTATAGTTCCTTTTGTATGAGGTACTTAGAATAGGTAAATTCACAGAGACGGAAAGTAGAATGGTGGCTGCCAGGGGCCGGCAGGAGGGAAGGATGGGGAGTTATCGTTTAATGTATAGAGTTTCTGTGTGGGATGATGAAGAGTTCTGGAATTAGACAGAGGTGATGATTGTACAACATTGTGAATGTCCTTAATGCGTTCAGTTCCCAGAAGCAGTCACTGAGCCCTTCTCTGCAGAGAACAATGTCCTAGGCTCTATCGCATGTACATAAATCAGGCTGGGCCTGCCTTCAGGGAGCTTTCATTCCACTGAAGGAAACAGATGCATGTGCAAAGAGCACAAAGAACTGCAAAGATCCAGCAGAATTTGGGAAGCGGTGTAAGAGAAGGGCAAGGCTTCTCAGCATCCTGAGGAAGGGGAGATGGGGCTCAATAGAGACTCTGGCGTTGGTCATGAAAAAGCCCGGGAGCTGGGGTGCAGAGGACAGGCAAGATTTGACCAGAAGGACCCAGAGGTAAGGTTCTCCAGACAGAGAAAAGAATGTAGACAAAGGAAAAATGCTGGTCAGCAGGACACACCGACCCATTTTGCTGGAGTAGAGGATACGTAAAGGGGAGTGATAGAAGATGAGGTTGAAAATGAGGTTGGAGGTAGTCAAGGATAGCCTTCACTCATCTGGTTCTCGTTCATTCTACAAATATTTGTTAATTAATCATGATATGCTAGATACTGGCATCTGGGAAGAGAGATATAAGTATAGAAAATAAAAATTTAATTTGTCAGTAATTTCCACTGTACTTGGTTTTATATCAAATTTAAGAATCATCTTTTAGGATACCACATTCTGTCCCACAACACCATTGGGAAAGAAAGGCCCAGGACTACTTTACCTTGAACGCTAATTTCTGCTTTTCACTCCAAGGGAAAGCCCTATGTCTACCCCTACTCCTACCCTTCCATTCCCCAGTCCTACAGTGTGGCCATAAATCCAATTCTGGTCAGCAGGGAGCAGAAATACAGAAAAGACTGGCACATGTAGCAGTTAGGATGTTTTCAGCTGTAATGAACAGGAAGACTGGCACAAACTGGCCTACACAGTAAGGAAATGGGTTGGTACCCATAATGAAGTCAGAGACAGGGCTCGTTCCTGGATTGGTTGATTTAGTGGATTATCCTTGCCATCATATATCCAAGACCTTTCATAGGTAGTGAAGGCTGGATGCTCACTCACCTATTTTCTATTTTTCCAGAACACACAGCTAGAGCACATTTCCCAGCCTCCCTTGTAGTTGGGTGTGGTCATGTGACTCACTTCTAGGCAATAGAATGTGGATGCAGGTGTGTACCACCTCCAAACAAGGCGCATAGAAACCTGCCACTCACAATCCTCCACTATGTCTTCCCTCATCTGCCAACCAGATCTGGAGGACCCCAACGTCCAAGAGTATGGCAAAACCACCTGGAAGAACATGATTCCCTGAATTACCATATGTATTAGTTTGCAAGGGCTGACATAACAAGATACCACAAAGTAAGGGACTTAAACAACAGAAATTTATTTTCTCACAGTCTGGAAGCTGTAAGTCCAACATCAAGGTGTCAGCAGGTTTGGTTTCTCCTGAGGCCTCCTCCCTCCTGTCCGGCAGATACCCACCCTCTCCCTGTGCACTCACAGCCCTGTCTCTATGCGTCCAAATCTCCTCTTAGGCTGCCAGTCAGATTGGATAGGGCCCAGCCTCATCATCTCTTTAAACGCCCTATCTCCAAATACAGTCACATTCTGAGGTACTGGGGGGGTTCAACATGTGAATTTTGGAGGGACACAATTCAGCCCATAACACCACATGAAAGACCTTTTCCAGACTCCTGATAGGAGTTTACACGTGATCAAGAAATAAACTTCTGTTGTGTTAAGGCATTGAGATGTGGAGGTTTGTTTGTTAAACAGCTAATGATAATTACCCTGATTAATCCACTGTTAGTCTGCTCTGCAGTCAGTAGTGAGCTTCATCCCAAGGCTGGTTGCAAGATGGCGGCCAAGAGAATCAGGGCTGTCTGCTGCCTTGTTTATACCCATTGGTAAAATGAGGGTCACTTCCAGAAGCTCTCCAAGTACCGCGAGTACCCTCCTTTCCCAGAAGCTCTTAGCAAACCTCCCCTCATAGGCCAGGAATGGGTCACATGCCCATGATCAATCACCATGACTGAGGGATGGAGTTATTCTGATTGGCTTATATAATCAATGTGAGTCAATATCCCTGCAAGCACATGGCTATATCAGGGAGAAGGGCTATCTGAATAAATATGGGGGATTAGTATTGGGAAACTAAACACAAGGTGTCCATTACAGAAATGCCTCTATAGTCCACCATGTGTGAGGTGTTCATTCACTCAAAAAATATGTATTGAGCACCTACTATGTGCTAGCCACTGTGATAGGCACTGGAGATAAAGAAGTGAACACGACATACCCTTGCTCTCAGGGAGCTTACAGTCTCTCTGGCAAAATAGACAATATATAATTATACCCAATAATTTATTGCAATTAGGGTGTTGTAAAAGAGGAGGACGGGATGTATTTAGGCAGGAAGTTTGTTAGACAAGAGGGAGAAAGAGCAAATGTCAGGAATGCAACGAACAACACCTGCTCTAACACTTTTATCAAGTTTTTCTTTATTCCAGAGCTCACAGGTGCCAGAACTCTGCAACGCACAACCCTTTGTGGGCAATTTTTAAAAGGACATGTAAAATGTAAGGACTGGAAGAGACTTTTGAGATCGTCTATTCTAAGCCAATCCCTTTATTGTCTGGAGAGGGAAAGTGAGGTCCAAGGCCACCAAGGAATCAGTGATGAAGCCAAGACTAGAACGTGGGGGCCTGACCCATACACCCTGCTTCCCTCCACCTACCAGTGGTTCCCACATCTTGCTGCTCATCAGAAACAGCAGATTTCTAGCAATACAGATTCTAGAGCCGGCCCCAGGCTGACTAAATCAGAATCTGTGGAAGTGGAGCCCAGCATTCTTTGTTTGTTTTTTTTTAAATCTCCCTAGTTTATTCTGGTTAAAACACAGCTTTGAAAACCAGGATACCACACTCTTTCTAGAGAAACCATTCTGATAGTCCAATTTGCCTTCAGAACAGAAAATCTTGTGAGTTCAGTTAATCTAGGAGTATTTTTTTTAAGTCACCCCAGAAGATTGATCTTCTTTGGGCAAATCATGCTTTCTTTGGGTCTTAGTTTCCTTGTCAGTAGCTGATAGATAACAATGCCTGACCCCTCTACTTCCTAGAGCTATTGTGAGGCCCAAATGAGACGATGGGACATGAGCATCCTTTGTAAACTGTTAAGCACCTTTGTCTAATTTGTCAATTTATACCTGCTTCTCGCCCAGCTAAGAAACATTTCAGGAATCCTACTAAAGTCACCTCATCCTTATGGACTGAGCCATCAGAGACCCCATGGATGGGAAAGTCAGGCCCCCACAGATGGACACCAGACCCTGTCCTCAACCCACCACCCACTTAAGGAGTCTTCCCCTTGGCCACTGCTGGTTTCATGCATTATTCAGTCACCAGAGTCACCCTACAGTGGCCCTGACGGCGTCCTTCACACAGTCTGAGAACGTCTCCAGGTAGGGCAGATAGGGAACAAGACGCGGAATGACTTTGAACACACCTGCAGAGTACTGATGAGCCAGGTGCTGTGGCAGCGTGGGGCTCAGTGCTCTTTGCAGGGAAGGCAGGAGAGGTCTGAGCGTTAGCGGGCACAATGACGGCTGCAGAACGTTGGCCATCAGGTTTCATGGTAATGCCTGTGGTTTGGGCTTTTTGTACTCTATTCCCCCACCAGAATGCATGTTGGGGGTTTATTGAAAAGGTTCCTTCTATATCAGTTTTTAAAGCCCATTTATGCCTCTTAACTCATTTGATCCTCAAAACCACCATGTACATAAATAGATTGAAGGTTTCCTTCTACTTGAATCTGGCATGCTCTGCTTGTGTCCTAGCTCCTCAAGCCTGAATTCAACTCATTCCCTCTGTTCACTGTTTTGTATGAAATTGTGAACCCAAATGCCCTAAATTCCCTTTCTTTTTCCACCTGAACCAGGCTCAATAATTAATTCATTCAGCAAATTATATTAGTTAGGATTCACAAGAAGCAGAAAACCAACTCAAATGAACTTGAGCAAGAAAGAGACAGTTACCGTAAGGGTCAAAGAAAATCTCACGAAACCCAAGAACAGGAAAGAGGCTGGGTCTCAGGTGCACAGCCTACAAGCTCAGTCTTGATCAGTACACTCTTCATCTTCTCTGGCTGGGTTCCTGTGATTCCTATAGATACACATATAGATGATACAGGTATAGGTACAGGTCTAGGTATAGACATAGATATAGGTATATAGATAAATAGATATAGGTATAGATACACACAGAGCATGCCAAAAAAATGTATACACATTTTAAGAAAGGAAAACTGTATTAAAATTGTAATACTCAATATCAATATATACCAATAACAAAAGATGAATACAAGTCACGTTTGACTTCTGCACTACAAGAGGTGCTCAAAGTGGTTACCATCAGCATAATTTTAATAGTTTTTTCCTTTCTTAAAATGTGTATCCTTTTTTTGGCATCGTGTGTGTGTGTGTGTGTGCGCATATATATGTATATATATGTATATATGTGTGTATATATATATGTATATACGTATATATATGTGCATATATATGTATATATGTATATATATGTATATGTATATACATATATATATGTATATATGCACACAAACACACACACACACATACATATATATATACACACAGAGGGCATATATCTTTTCCCAGATCAATCTTCTCTACTTCTCTGGTTCAAAGAGAAGGAAATATGGTGCCCAATAGTTCCAGACTTTTGCCTTTTAGATTTTTAACCACTGAGAGGAAAGAAATCTGGTCTTCCTTTTATCTTAAGTTTTAAAAGGCTCAGCAGGGGGCGACCGGTTACCCCAGTTGGTTGGAGCACGAGCTCTTAACAACAAGGTTGCCGGTTCGAGCCTCATAAGGGCCATGAGCTCTAGTTGTGAGCTGCGCCCTCCACAACTAGATTGAAACAATTACTTGACTTGGAGCTGATGGGTCCTGGGAAAACATACTTAAATAAATAAAGTAAATAAAAGTTAAAAAAATTTTTTATAAAAGCCTCAGGAGGGGTTACTAGACCAGGCAACCACTCCTGGACCAGTGGAAACCACCATATAGATAAAATGGAGTGGAGGGGGCAATCCTAGAAGAAGGTGGTTGGGGAATTAATGCCCGGAAACTAAACACAAGGTGTCCATTACACAAATACCTCTATAGTCAGCCATGTGTGAGGCATTCATTCACTCAAAAATATGTATTGAGCACCTACTATGTGCTAGCCACTGTGATAGGCACTGAAGATAAAAAAGCGAATAAGACATACCCTTGCTCTCAGGGAGCTGACAGTCTCTCTTGCAAAATAGACAACGTATAATTATACCCAAAACCGTTGGGGTGTAATAAAGGAGGAGGACAGGATACATTTAGGCAGGATGTATGTGCATCCTCTGACCTCTGAGTTTGGATGCATGAGCTGTTCCCCCCGAGGAAGTGAGATTGAAGCTATGACTGAAGGATGAGTAGCAGTTATCTGGAAACTACTGAGGACCCTGTGAAATTTAAAGATGAAGACCCTGTTTTCAAGAAATGCCAATCTAGCAGCTCGTGTTTCCTGAAGAGTCCCATAGAACATTGGATGCACAACATATTAATTAGCTTCTGGTTTATAAAAAAGGTTCTATAGTCAAACACATTTTGGAAATGCTGGGTTGGACAAAGTTCAACTCTTCTCTGCAGTTCTCTTTACTGCAGAACTTGTTAGATTTTTATGTGCCAAGGTGCCCCGAAAATCTCCCAAGAGATTCTCCTACCTAATCAAGTCAAACCTTTTTAAGTAACACCTTTGAACGCAAGCCAAATGCTCTGTTAGAAAACCCTAATGTATAGAGGGTAAGAGACCTACCCAAGGACACATAGCTCTTTAACGATAGAATCTGGACTCTACTGAACTTCCTAACTGGCCTTTTTTTCTCTCCCATCTTCCTTTCATTGATTAGGTTGTAGACGCAAGATAACCACTTTTCCAGCCTCCTGTATAGCTATGGATGGCCATGAAACCCATTTCTGCTAGTGAGATGTTAAGAGAAACTCTCCTTGAAGGCTTGTGAGAAAGACTTTGCTCCTGCTATAAAGAAAGACTTAACAGGATGAGTTCTTTCGCTGCACTCTCTTCCTGCTTTTGAACTCTTTTTGTCAGAGATATGGTATTCTGAGCTACGGCAGCCATCCTGTGACCACGAGGGGAGACATTATCAACACCATGAGTGCAGAAAAGCATAAAGCAGGTGGGAATCACCATAGCTAATCACAGCCTCTGATTACCTTGTTACATTTCTGGACCAAATCTGTGACGATCCACCTGTGGACTTCTTGCCATGAATACCACTTAAATGAGGGAGAGTGTTATGTTACTTTCAGTTAAAAAAGAAAAGAAAAGAAAGAAATCCTTACTCAATTCTCAACCCTGGTCATCCAACTTGGACTTTTTAAATAAAGAATGTCTTTGTGTTTAACTTTTTCCTGGTAGGAGGCCTCAGACTAGGAATACCCAAACTTCATAGAAGATACATATCTTTCAGAATAATATTTCAGCCAATATTTATAACGAAAAAAATTTTTAATTCATTAAAAATTTATCGCAGAAACTCATTGTGATATCATCTATAAAACAATGTATGAGAAAAGTTTCAAGTTATATTCCAGCTACAATTGGCAGACCATCAGAATCACATGCAAACTTTTGAAAAGCATGCCAGGAAACAACCAAAGGGGAGTGTGTCTCGGGGGGGCTGGCGCCAAATAAAGCTTTGTCACTGTGCACAAACAACTGTTCACAACCCCTGTTTAGCATTTAATGACAGGAAGGATGTTGTAAGCCTTTTACATCCTATTATGATCATTTGTAACTTAAATAAAGGCATTTAGTTTTACTTATGTTTTAGTAAAATTTGGTTGTTTGGGGTTGACATGTAACACACTGAATTTTATTTCTATTTAAAATAATGGAAAATTGGCTCCCAATTAGTATTTGTACTCAAAATGTCTGCTTTTCAGGAATGCGTTACTGAAAGTACAGGCACCCATAATTCTATGTGGTAGGAAAACTAAATTTGAATTGTTTTCGAAATGCCTTCATTGAACTACAAATCAATACTCCTCTTACATTAATTACCAATATAATTGGTTGTATTAAGAGTTTTTGCATCTTCTGAAGAACAATGATTACTCATTTGTTTTCTATACCACTGAGCCACAGACCTGGCTGTGCATCAAACCCACCTGAGGTTTTTAAAAATATAGATGTGTAGGGGATGGCCAGTTAGCTCAGTTGGTTAGAGCGCGAGCTCTTAACAACAAGGTTGCCGGTTCAATTCCCACGTGGGATGGTGGGCTGCGTCCTCTGCAACTAAGACTGAAGGACAACAACTTGACTTGGAGCTGATGGGTCCTGGAAAAAACACACTGTTACCCAATAAAATAAATAAATATTACTGTGTATGCTTTTAAAATATATATCTAGATGTATATGTCCTACCACAGACAAATTAAACAGACTCTCTAGCGGCAGGGTTCATGCATCAGTATTTTGTAAACTTCCCAGATCATTCTTACGTGTATTCAAATATGAGAACCACTGCCCTAAGCAACAAATTCTTCCAAGAACTTAGGAGTAGGAAAAACACTGATATGACAAGAATTATGAAACCCACTAATTTCCTTTTCTTCTTGGGTACAAGGAAGCTCAACCAAGGTTAGTTATAGTAACCCTCTTGCCTCTGGTTTTTACTTTTCTTCTTTCTCCAGATGTCCAGATACTGCTTCTTTTATCTTAATTCACTTGCATTACAATAAAATTCCAAATCTTTGTGTGCTATCATCAGACCTTTCTCCCACTCTGAGCAACCATTCTAATATACATGAACACACATGAACACACATGAACAAATACACACATACACACACACACACACACACTCACACACACACAGAGCGCAGGGTTTAGCCTACTGCAGGAAACCACACCTCCTGCTTTGGACTTAATCTTTTTTCCCCTCCAGAAGTTTGATTGCCTTAACCATGTTCTACAGTGGTTAAAACCTTGACTAATCCAATTTTCTATGAATCAGATCTATCAAATATTAATATCAACCTACTTTCTGCGGCTAAAAAATATTTTACTTTGGGAACAAAATATATGACCTCATTTATGCCTGAGTTCATCAACCAGTTAAAATTTTTTGTGTTGCTCCTTTCATCAGCTCTGACAAAGTGATATGGAATTAGACACCCTGTGAACTGTTTCTTTGCTATAATGTGTAAGCCGCGCTTCACTAGAGGGAATAAAATAATCCACTGTCATTTCTGTTTTTATCATACTCAGTTTTGGCAGAAAATTTATTCACTCTTCACTATATAGTTATTTATGTGCTACAATCTCGCGTTTTTGCATTCCCCAGAGAATGCACCATTAAAACTCTTAATATGACACCTCATATTTTTAGTAGACTAGAAAATAGTTACAATTTTAATTTAAATTGAAATGACTATGTAATAGCTGGACAAATCAGTTTGAGATCCCTAGAGCTCTTAATTGTAATTCTCCATTGTTTTCTATGCATAAATTTCTTTTCCAAAGTGCTCATTCCGAAATATTCACTCATTTTCTTCAGCTGTTTCATGTTCATTCTAAACTCACTTACTCAATAATTTTCTATGATTAACAACTTCATGATTAAACTTTAATGTTAAATATAAATACTTGAAATAAGCTTATAAGAATGTTTAGAAAAGAAAGAAGACTCAACATTTAAGGAATGATGAATGTATCAAGTGTAAGAATAGGAGAGATATTTGGTCTGGCCAAGAACAAGGCAGACACATAGATTTTGATAGAGATGAGATGGGAATATCTAAGTCTGCTCTAGGCAATGGCCAGAGGACATTTAACACCAAGGAATTCAGGGCTGGATGCAGCTACGAAAGGACCTAGTCTAACCTACTCATTTTATAAATGAGGAACATGAAGCTCAGAAAAGGGGATGATTTTTTCAAAATCAAATGATTTATTATCCAGGTCCAGGCAAAGAGAAGAATCTCAAGTGAACTAGAAGAAGGAGGGAAGATCTACTAAAAGCAGTCAGACAGCGTCTTTCCCAGAATCCCCCTGTCTACCAACACAAGTGTCAGTCTGAGTAGTAGGTGAGATCATGGCCTCCTGCCGTGCTGAGGATGTGTTGCACAGCATCTGATTCTTAGGTTAAAAACCAAAATAAAAAGAACACCTGAGCTGCTGTCAGATCCCATTTGATTTTAACCTGGTCTGGCATTGTTAAGAGGGTGAAGATGTCTCCAACAGAAAACTGATGTAATGCTCCTCCCGTTAGCCTTGTAGGGTCTGCTCATCATCTCTGAACAGGGTTGGAAAGAAGACCATCTATTCTTTCCCTTTGTGCCACATCCCAAAACCCTCAGGACAGACACACACACACACACACACACACTGTAGAGCCTAATGAAGGCTGACTGCTAAGCTATCCCTCTACTTAATGAAGAAGATTTAAAAAATAGAAAAGAGCCTTAGATTCTGGCAGATCTGGGGTCCAATACTACTGACCCTGCCTACCGGCCACGTGATTTTTTTTGATAAGTTCATTCACCACACTGGGCCTCAATTTCCTTATCTATAAGACGAGAAGATATGCCTAAGGGCCCTACATTCCAGCCCTAATGTACTATGGCTCCTAATTCCATCCCTTCACTCCATCTTCGTGTCCTGCACTTGACATTTATTGAGGCCAGACTCTGTGGCTGGCACTGGGAATATGAAGTGAATAAGACACTGTGTCTGCCCTCCAGGGGCTCAGCATCTACTGGAGTGAGATGAACAATATAGAACATGGGAGTGAAGCAAGAGAGGGTTTAGGATAAATATGAAGTTTCTGGCATGGGCATTTAAGTGAGTGGTCATGCCATTGTCTAAAATGGATAAAATGACCATGTAATGGACCATTCAAGCAAGGACATTTTGTAGACTAAAAGGAGGGATTATTAATAATTATACTGGGACAATAGGCTTAAAGTGAGACTATCCCAGGCAACCTGGGGTATGCAGCCACCCTAAAGATAGGACCTGTAGAAGAAAATAGAGTTTGGAAGGATACTAAGTTTGGGTCTAGAAATGTTGCCTTTTAGGTGCCTACAAAACATCTAAGTGCAGCTGCACAGTGGAAAGGTGGACAAACGGGCTGGAGCTGAGGAGAGAGCTCTGGGCCAGAGATACAGAGTTGGGAGCCATCATGAGCCACAGGACAGGTGAGGACATCTAGAGAAATGTGAAGAGTAGGAAGAGAAGAGGGTCAAGGTCAGAAGCCTGGAATTAACATTGAAGGGGCAAACAGAGGCTGAAAAGGAGACTGAGCAGGCATGGTAGGAAAACCAGAAGACAACAAAGTCAAAAGCAGAAAGAGTTCCAAACAGAGGAAGTTGTCCACAGTGTCAGAGGCCAGGAAGAAGTCACGTAGTCACTGAATTCGGCAACAAGCAAGTCAGTGGTGCCGTTGGAGCCCCTTTACCTCTGGGCAGTTTCCTCCATCGCCACACTCTAATATCCCCCTTAGACCAAAAGAGTTCTCACCTTCACTTAAAACGAGTCCCATCCGCATGGAGTCTATTCGTGAATCTGAAGACAATGGAGATGCTATCCAAAGATTGTGGGGTACTATTTAAAAAAGATCAAATAGCATCACGGACCTGAAAAGCACTTTGCAAACTACAAATACCATACTGAAGTTCTCTCTCCCTCCCTGACCCAACATCCTTTCTGCCTCCAACATCAGCAATTTCTTCTCGTCTTTATTCTCAGTCCCTTCTGCCTTCAAGCTTCATCTTCCACAGTCTTACGTGTCTAACCTCCACCCAATCATTCTTGCAGCCAAACCCACGAGGATGCGGTCTCAACTTCTGGCCTCCACTTCTCAGCAATCCTCTTGTCTTCCTGAGGTCAAGCTTCTGTCACATCACACTTGAAGCTACCCCTGGTTCCTTCTGGACAGCTCCTATACCCTCTTTTCATATCTCAGCCTCCCTGTCCTCTCTGCAGCACCCAGTACTGCTGTCTATTCCCCCGCCCCAAAGCCAAAGTCTCCTCTCTTGGCTTCGACGACTTATTGTTTCCCCTCCCATCTCTCCTCAGCTCCTTCACCTATTGCTCAGACACTGTGATTGACAATGGCTGGGCCCAGGTGCGGTTTGCTTAGGGCTTAGATCTAGTCAAATAACTAGCGGAGATGTTGGGCCCATTTTTCATATCGGAAAGCCAGATCCTAGACTTGAACTTTCTATCAAGAAACCCCTGGAACTTCCGCTCTACAAGGTAAAATTCAGATATTAGATTCTCATGTCAAGAACCTCATAGAATTGTTGCCTCTCGGGGTTAGAAGGGAACCACAAGGGATTCAATTCAAACATCATCTACTTATGAAACCTCCTCAACAGTCCCGGTTGAGGGATACTCCTGCTTCTGCTGGAGCATTCAAAGCATCTTTGAATCTTTGAAAGCATTCAAGCATCTTTCCTTCTCAGGCAGGTGGAATTAAGGCCTGTTTCATATTGAACCAAATCCAGCTTCTTATTATACCCATGCATTTGGCCTTCCTAATCCCCAACGGGCCCACCAGAAAAGGTCAAAGCCCTCTTCCACATATCTTCAGAGTTTTTTGTGCCTGTCACATCTCCTCAGTCTCATCTCGGGAAAGCCTGGTTTCGTCCATTCCCTCCACCACTCCTCACATCACACAGCTTCTATTCCCCTCATGACCCTGACCCACTTATCTGAGTGTAACCATTTCCAGTAGCAAAGTGTGTGCATGTGCGTGTGTGTGTGTGTGTGTATAAGTGAACAAAGGGAATTTCTTTTAGTTTTCCTTCAAGTAGTTCATTTTTGCAAACATCAGGGAACAATTTCCAAGAGGCAGCATGACATATGATGACATAGGAACAAGGTTATCCAGAGCCCAGCACATCAGACAGTCTGAAAAACCCTTAAGTGAAGAATGCTTGTCTCCATGAAACCTTGATAATTTAAGAGACAATGACTATCTGAAGCAGTCAAGGTCTCCGTTAAATCCAAAGCTAGGTGACTAGAAGGAGGGGCTCCTCACGCAAGGGGACCCTTTGGTCTTTAGCGACATCATTATCTGCGGGTTATTATCATTACTACAAATACTAATACACTTTTATTAAGCGCTGGCAATGACCCAGGGCAAGTGAGTTTAAGTTCATATTATATCCATTTTCATTATCGAGAGAAAAGAGGAGAATGAACAAAGGACTATAATGTGAAATTCTAAAGTAGGAAAAATGAAAAAAGGTTAATTAAAAAAAAAAAACCCACAGAGTAAAGAGAAAGGCTCCAACTGTTCGTAGTCAGGAACCATGATGAATGGTGGATCTTTGTCACCCTGGACTTGTCCCCTGTGATTTCTTTCCATCTCTGTCTCTAAAAAAAGATCCTCCTCTCAGCTAAGGACATGGGGGTGAGTGGGGTGGCGGGTGAGAAGGGCAGTAGACTTTTATCTCAAGGGCCCCTTTTGGCTCTGAAATTCTACAAACCAGTGTTTCCTCATTCTAATATCCAGCCCAAACAAAATCAAGTTTAACATTAAAAAATACATTCAAGTGTAAAAATAAAATACAGATATGAATCCTGAGAGACATTCAGTGCCCAAAGACCTTTTGTTTCTTCCTCTGACACTAAAATATCCAAGTACATGGCTCTCACCTCTGAGTACACCTTGGCCTTCTGTACGGTTTACGTCTCTTAAGACAAATGTAAGAAATTTCCCATTAGCCACGAAACTTCTTTGAAAGTCTCCTATGGAATTACATCTTTCTGCCCTATAACTCTGTGCTTGGTAATTCAAAATATTTTTCTCTGCAAGTTATTTCTCTCCAGAAAGCAAATGCCTGAGGCTTTTCAGAGTGTATAAACCAGTGGGAATTCAAAACACCAAGCAGGTCAGCACAATGGACACCTAAATACAGAGGGAGTGTGTGGTTCAGGCCAGAGTGTCTTTTGGCCAAAGTGCTGTATTTTGAGTGTATACTTATGCCACATGGTGTGGTGTTTGTAGCTACTATGTTGGAGCTATCTATCTTGGCTGAAACTTTAATCCATCATTGCAAATTACACATCAAATCTTGATGTCATTTGTGGTATCATCTAGGAGGTACCCTAGAAAAGGTTTGTATGTGTGTCATGTTTACAGAAACAAACCTGGAGACAGGGAGTGACTTACCCAAGTTCGTACAGCAGGACCAGGTCTGGAGTCCAAGTGCCTGCGTCCCAGAATCCAGTGCTCTTCCTATTAAAATGCACAAGCTCCTAGACCGTGATACCAAATGCCACAGTTAGTCTTAGTGAAGCCTTTACAATGCCTCAAAGTAGGAATAAGAGGTCATACCCCAGAGCCTTCTCTTCATATGCTATGAGAGACAGGTGCCTCTTGGAAAGTTGGCTTAGAGTGAGGATCGCATGGAAAAGAGACACCACGCAAACCTCCTGTGTGAACTTCTGTACAGCTTGGTGCTGCCTAGTGTTTCTCATTGAAGCCCTTAGCACCTGGATCACAGTATCATACATGTATGTTTTGCCATGTTCCACCTAGCGCCAACTATGAAGTTCAAATTCAGTGTTACCTGAGTAACTGAACTCAAAAGTTAAAAGAATGATAAATATTCAACAAATGGCATTGGGTCAACTGGATAATCATTTAAGGGGCATTAAGTTTGGTAGTGGAAGGCCTGGGTGTAGGCGTACATAGCAGATGTGGTTTGACTAGATGACTCTACATGGAGACCAGTGAGAATACTGTGAAACTCATCTGGGGCTTACTCTGGGCAGACCCTGTGCTCTGAGTTGCACACATATTCTGACAATTCTTACAACAATTCTCAGAGGAGGGAACTATTTTTTCTGTTTTATAGCTGAGAACCTGAAGCTTTCAAAGGCCACGCAATTGCTCAATGTCTCCCTGCTAGGATATAACAGAACTTTTACAATTGTCATTTCAAACATCTTAAATGTTTTAAAATCTGCCAATAATCCTGAGTTCTCTTCCACTTAATGGCATACTCCCTCCAATGTGGATGGTGGTGGTGCTGGTGGTGTTAGTACTTCCTTACTTCCTGGCACTGCAAGATGTTCCAGACTCATCTTGCACATTTCCTGCCCCAGCACTAGAACCAGCCATTTCTCCCAGGAGCCCTGGTTCCTTTTATTGAAGGATGGGATTAGGAACCAAGATCTGGCACTAGCTGTGCCTGTTGTTTCTGGGTGTCTTATTAGAGTTTCTCAGCTGACAGAGCAAAGACATGTATGTGTGAGTACTAACTTGTGTATATATACATATCTATCGATATTTCCATATGTAACCATCTGTATCTATATTAAGGTAAAGTGAGTTCTTACTGGTGTCTCCTACTGTAATCCCATCTCGTCTCCTACCATTGCTTATCAGTAACTTCCCACTCCAACAGTGAGTAATGTGGCTTTCACCATCTGCCATCCATTTACTTCAATTCCAGATACAAATACTGAATTGTTAACCTGTACTCCCTTGGGAAACGACTTTCTCACCTGGGGTACAGTGATTGGGGGGTTCCTTTTGCCTTGAATTTCCAAAGTTACTTAAACCAGCACCTGTTCTCCCACCGCCTTCAGTGAGGTTGTTTCCTACCTTTGTAATACAGTTAGATGCCCTTGTCACAGTATACATTCCTAAGATAGCCCAGCTTCTGAAATCTTTTTTCAATTCACATACAGTAATGCTATATAGACTGAATGCTTGTGTCTGCCCCCCACCCTCCAATTCATATGTTGAAATCTAACCCCCAATGTGATGGTATTTAGAGGGGGGCCTTTGGGAGGTGATTAGGTCATGAGGTTGGAGCCCTCATGAATGGGATTAGTGCCCTTGTAAGAGACCCCAGAGACCTCCCTTGCTTCTTCTACTACCGTGTTTCCCTGAAAATAAGACCTAACCGGAAAATAAGCCCTAGCATGATTTTTCAAGATGACATCCCCTGAACATAAGCTCTAATGCGTCTTTTGGAGCAAAATTAATTTAAGACCCGGTCTTATTTTTGGGGAAACACAGTATGTGAGGACAAAGCAAGAAGACGCCAGACTCTGAACCAGGAAGCAGGCATCTGTCAGAGCCTTGATCTTGGAATCCCCAGCCTCCAGAACTGTGAGAAATGTTGTTTAAGCTCCCCAGTTGATGGAACTTTGCTACAGCAGCTGGAAGAGACTAAAACAAACTAAGGTTTACTTTTCGTGCTATAAATTTCTATAGGTTTTAGCAAATGTATGTTATGTGCGCACCATTACAGTATCATACAGAATAGTTTTACCACCCTAAAAATTCCCTGTACTTCACTTATTCAACCCTCCTTCCCATTCCATTGGCAACCACTGCTCTTTTTAATGTCTCTATAGTTTTGCCTTTTCCAGGTCATATAATTGTCATTGTACAGTAGGTAGTCTCTTCAGACTGTCTCCTTTCACTTAGCGATACACATTTAACATTCCTACATGTCTTTTTGTAGCTTGATAACTCATTTCACCTTAGTGCTGAATAATATCCCATTGTATGGCTGTACCAGTTTGTTTATCCATTCACATACTGAATGACATTTTTGTTGCTTCCAATTTTTGGCAATTATGAATTAAGATGCTATAAACATCCACATGCAGGTTTTTAATGGACCTAAATTTACAAATCAACTGGGCAAAGACCTAGGAGAACAATTACTGGGCTGTATGGTGATGTTATATTTAGCTTTGTAAGAGACTGTAAAACTGTCTTCCCAAGTGGATGCGCCATTTTGCCTTCCCACCAGGAATAGATGAGAGTTCCTGTCGCTCCACATCCTCACCAGCACTTGGTTTGTCCGTTTATTGGACCTTAACCATTCCAATAGATATATCTCATTTTAATTTGAAATTCTCTAATGACAAGTGATGGTAAGCATCTTGTCATACGTTATGTTTATTTGCCACCTGTATACCTTCTTTAGTGAAGCATCTGTTCAGATCTGTTGCCCATTTAAGAAACTGTGCTGTGTTCTCATTCTTGAGTTTTAAGAATCCTTTTCTAGTTTGGATACCAGACATTGATCAGGTATGTTTAACAAATATTTTCTCCCATTATGTGGGATGTCTTCACTTTTTTGATGGCGTCCTTGAAGCACAAAATATTTTAATTTTGGTGAAGTCCATGTATCTATTTTTTCTCTTGTTGCTTGTGCTTTTCGTGTCATAGCTAAGTAGCCATTGCCTAATCCAAGGTCACATTTAATCCTGTATTTTTTGTAATAATTTTTATCATTTTAGCTTTAACATTTAGGTCTCTGATCCATTTTATGTTAATCTTTTTATGTGGTATGAGGTGGGGGTCCAACTCCACTTTTTGCACGTGGATATCTAGTTATCTGAGCACCACTTGTTGAAAAGACTGTTCTCCTTCCACCCCTCATTGAATTGTCCTGGTATCTTTGTCAAAAATCAGTTGACCATTGTGACAGGCAAAAGAATGACCCTCCCCCAAAGACATCACATTCTAATTTCCGGGATCTATAAATATGATATGTTACCTGTCAAAGGAGAATTAAGCTTGCAGATGGAATTAAGGTTGCCAAAGAGCTGACCCTAAAATAGGGAAATAATCCTGCATTACCTGGGTGGGCCCAATGTAATCATTAGGGTCATAAAATGTGGAAGAGGGATGGAGAAGAGTTCAGAGTCAGAGGGAAATGTGACTGTGGAAGAAATCAGAGCGATGTGATGTGAGAAGGACTCAACTTACCCTTGTTTAAAGGTGGAGAAGAGGGCCATGTGCTGAAAAATGCAGTAGCTTCTGGAAATTGGAAATGGCAAGGAAATGGATCCTACTCCAGAACCTACAAAAAGGCTGTTAAATATATAATTCTGTAGGCCTGTATTATATCATCATAATCATAAAAATAAGCTCTTTGAAATGCATGAAACCACTGTGGAACCCAGCTCAGTCTTTCGATTCTTATTTCCTTAGTAAACTATTTTCTTTAGTTTACTTAGAGGAAGACACTTTGAACTTATTACTTTTACTAAGAAGAATCACATAACATACTCAATTGTAGTAAACTGCACTGTAATAAAGTCTGAATTAGTGAAGTTTTCCTACATCTTAACCAGTTTGTGTAAGATTGCTGCTATAGAAAAGCAATCTTTTGATAAGTATTATATATAAAATCATGCTTTCCCAATGGTACAATCTCAAGAAAGAAGTATCACCTCTATTTCTAGCATAGGAAAGAACATGGACTTTGGAGCCTGTCATGCCTGATTCAAATCCAATGCACTTGTAAGTTTTATGACCTTGAGAGAGTTATTACTTTGAGCCTCAGCTCCTCCTCTGTGAAAAAAAGGTGGTACCCACCTTGCAGCGTTTGAGTTAGTGTAAAGAGTAAATGAGTTAATATATATAATACATGTTGTGGTGATGGGAAAACATTCATCTAAAATCAGGGTCAGCAAACTTTTTCTCTAAATACTTTATGCTTTGTAGGCCACACAGTCGGTCAAAACTTCTCAGCTCTGCCACTGCAGCACAAAAGCAGTCATAGACCACGTGAGCATGGCTGTGTTCCAATAAAACTTTTCCAAAAAGGCTACAGTGTGTCCCACAGGCCAGAGGTTGCTGACCTGATCGTGGGCGCTCACTATCTGAGAGCTACTGTGAGCATGACTTTATTTCTCCCTATCACAGCCAACAAACACAGCTTTTATTGCTCCCGCAACTCATTGACCATTCTATAATTTTCAACTTCCAAAATATTCAAAACTACCTAAAGTGCTGCTGCCAAAGTTTTTGGGTCACTCTACTCCCAACATCCAAACAATTGACTCATTATCTTCCATATTGTTATTGGTCCACAGATGCTACGGTGGACAGAAGCTCTAGCACTATTGGTTCAGTTCAGTACTTCAATTCCTTCTACGACCTATCCCACGAATGGTTGTCCAACAGGTCTGAACACCTCCAATGACAGAGCAACCACTACATTTCTAAGCGCCCTTTCTCTTGTCAAGTAGCTTAGTTTTTCTGAAAGCTTTTTATTACGAGCTTCAGTGCAACATGGTTCAACGTCTTATCGTGGTTCATGATCAAAAGTTTTTGAGAATCACTGTTCCAGATCATGCCATTTGACACAGGGATAGAAGAGTGATTCTTCTCTTATGTTTATGAAGATAAATTGGACTTTGGAAAATAAAAACTTTGGTTCTTCAAAAGACACCACAGAAAAGTAAAAATACAACCCATAGAATAAGAGAAAATATTTCAAATCATATATTTGATAAGGGACTTATATATAGAACTACAAAATTCTTACAATTCAACAATAAAAAACAAACAATCTACTTAAAAAGGGGCAAAGGATCTGAATAGATATTTCTCCAAAAAAAGGTGTACAAATGGCCAATGAGCACGTGAAAAAAATGTTCAACATTATTAGTCATCATGGAAAAGCAAATCAAAACCACAATGAGCTACCACTTCACCCACTAGGATGGCTAAAATAAAAAAGACAGACAATAACAAATATTAAAAGACTGTGGAAAAACTAAAATCCCCATCACTAGTGGGATCATAAAATGCTTAGCAGTTTGGCAGTTGACAGCAATTCCACTCCTACCATATTTCCCCAAAAATAAGACCTAGCCGGACCATTAGTTCTAATGTGTCTTTTGGAGCAAAACTAATATAAGACCCGGTATTACATTATATTATACAAGATCGGGTCTTATATTAAAATAAGACCGGGTCCTATATTAATTTTTGCTCCAAAAGACACATTAGAGCTAATGGTCCGGCTAGGTCTTATTTTTGGGGAAACACGGTAGGTATTTGAGGTGTGATCACAAAATACGGTGAATGTTTAAATTAGAAAAAAGAATTACAGTAAAAGACACATTGCCATTAACCTCCCTCAAAATACTCCCCTCCCCTCGCTTCAAACACACTTATCCCCTCATTCTTGCAACTTTCTGAAGCAGTGTTAGAGTCCTCTTTTGTGAGTGTCTTTATTTATCCTCCATCACAACAATGCTCCATGTCACACGTCACTTCTGGTACAGTAATTTCTGTCAAATAAAAACATTACGGTGTGTCCTCACCCACCTTATTCACCGGATCTGGCACCATGCGACTTCTGGCTCTCCCCCAAAGTCAAAATGACGATGAAAGAAAAACATTTTGAATCGTTTCAGGACATCGAGGAAGCCACAACAGCGCAACTAAAGACACTCATGAAAGAGGACTTCCTGAACTGCTTCAGAAAGTGGCAAGAATGATGGGATAAGTGTGTTCAAAGAAGGAGTATTTTGAGGGGGATTAATAGCAATGTGTCATTTACTGTAATAAATTTTTTTAATTTAAACATTAATCGTATTTTGTGATACCTTGTACACAAAAGAAAACAGAGATCCACACAAAACTTGTACATACACAAATGTTCACAGCAGCAATCTTAATAGCTGAGAAGTGGAAACAACCCAAATATCCATCAACTAATAAATGGATAAATAAAATGTCATATACCCATAATATTTTCAACTATAAAATGGAATGAAGCACAGATGCACATGCTACATGATGAATCTTGAAAACATGCTAAGTGAAAGAAGCCAGACCCAAAAGGCCATATATTGTTTGATTCCATTGATATGAAATGTCCAGAATAATCAAATCCATAGAGACGGGAAGTAGATTAGTGCCAGGGGCTGTGAGGTGGGGGAATTGGGAGTGACCACTAACGGGTGCAGGGTTTCTCTTTGAGGTGACGAAAATGTTCTAAAATTGTGGTGACAGTTGCACAACTGTGGATATACTAAAAAACACTGAATGTACACTTAAAGGGGTGAATTTTATGGTATGTGAATTATATTTCAATAAAGCTGTTAAAAAAAATTCTAGGGCCGGCCGGTGGCTCAGGCAGTTAGAGCTCCATGCTCCTAACTCCGAAGGCTGCCGGTTCGATTCCCACATGGGCCAGTGGGCTCTCACCCACAAGGTTGCCAGTTCAACTCCTCGAGTGACACAAGGGATGGTGGCCTCCGCCCCCTGCAACTAAGATTGAACACAGCACCTTGAGCTGAGCTGCCACTGAGCTCCTGGATGGCTCAGTTGGTTGGAGTGGGTCCTCTCAACCACAAGGTTGCCGGTTCGACTCCCACAAGGGATGGTGGGCTGCGCCCCCTGCAACTAGCAACGGCAACTGGACTTGGAGCTGAGCTGCGCCCTCCACAACTAAGACTGAAAGGACAACAACTTGAAGCTGAACGGCACCCTCCACGACTAAGATTGAAAGGACAACAACTTGACTTGGAAAAAAGTCCTGGAAGTACACGTGTTCCTCAATAAAATCCTGTTCCCCTTCCCCAATAAAATCTTTAAAAAAAAAAAAAAAGAAAATTCTAAACATGTTGACAGCTCTCCTTTGCCAAAACAGTTTCATGGAGCATTCAAGTTCTTTCATCACTATTTCCAGCTAAACTTTCAACCCTCATCCCCTGCTATTTCCCCCTTGTACGACCTTTTGCCTCCACCCTAAACACACCATGCCATTTTATAATTCCATGCCTTTGCACATACTGTTCTTGCTGTCAAGAATGTCATGCTCCCTCCTCTCTGTTGAAGTTGTATATCTTTCATCCAAAATACTGTTTTCTCAAAGAAATCATCTCTTTTTCCTCCAGGCAAAGTTGATCTCCCTTCTATGCTATAAACACTGGTTTCTGCATCTGCCCCTGCTAACAGACTAAACTCCTTGAGTTTACTAGACAGTATCCTCTTCCGCCTCAGGACCTAATGCTTGTTAGCACTTAGTAAATGTTTATTGAATAAATGACAAAATATGCCTTGACTACTGACTAGAGACGGTGCTATTTTTTCTCCAACTAGTTTAATTGGTAAAATCCATACAAATATAACTTGAGTGTTAGCCTTTAGAGACCAATAAAATGAAATAAAAATACAAATTTGGGGCCAACATTGAGACTTAAGAAAAATTACCATAAAGTAACATTTCATGGAGGTTCATAGTTCAGATACTTATCATTGTTGACCGAACACACTTACTGAAGTCAATACTCTTTTATTCAACATATTAAATGTGTTGTTTAACTCTGGTAACCACAGCTGTGACTTAGTTAACGATCTCAATAAATCCTACTTAAATCAGACACAGGAAAAAATTATGCAAATGAATTCTTATCTGTTTTTCTGCCCAAGGCATGTTTGATAACAGATAAAACATACTCCAAATAGTCTCTACTTAATAGTCAGGAAGCCATTTGAGGTTTTATTTGGATCAAAATTAAATACAAAGAAGAGGAGAAGCCTGCTATATTCACAAATGGTTTTATTTCAGAAAGAAATTACACATTAAAAGGAGACATAGTTAAGAGCTTACATTCACATATGGAAGTGAATCTAGGAAAGTCAACAGTTATTGATACACAAAGCCACCTGATTAAAAGAGACAGAACAGATAATGACAGATAGGCTGGCCTTACATTCATCTACAAAATAATATCTTTTATTTAAAAACAAAAAGATACTGGTCTTTAAGACAGTTCTTCAGAAACGAGTTTGTAGTTCCAGTGGACCTGAACAATCAAACCAAATGTACCAGTCTCCACATGGGCTGTATCACACCCACACTCCTCCAGCAGGATGGAAACCATCCATCAATTATACCTTGCAGCTAGATAGGATGTCTTCCACTAATCTCTTGTAAACCCAGGCATCACCCTTAAGCCTCTGCCTCCTGATACCCACCACATCGGGTTTTTGAAGCTGGCATACTTCTAGTTCAAACTGCATTGTCACTTTGCCAAAATCTGACTGTGTTTGACACTTCAGTGTATAGCTGTGAAGAACAAGATAAAAGCCAGTTAGTAGAACCATGAATATTCTGTATAATACAAGAGATTTCTAAGCCTCTAGGAGGCTGGTAGAGAAAATACACCATTATTTCCTATTAAGCAATATATTACTGCTTACAATTTCCAAATGACCTAGCTATGCTTTAGTGATGGAGTATGACTGGTATTCTCCCAGAAGCTGAACTAGGATCTTAAGAAAGAATAAAGATGAAAAGGCTTTACCAGAATTCTCCCTTGCTCCAAGAAAAGCCCTTCTTTCATAGCTATACATGCCATTCATGCTCAAGAAATCTTCTGGCATTACTTTATGCAACTCTTTCAACGGTGTAATCCGTGAACATTAGGCCATTTCCACAATGTTCACGACAAAGGAAAGCTCAGGGAAGATTAAAAATATTTTTTGCATGCACCTCATCAGAAACTTCTGTCTTTCGTATAAATAAAGCTGAAGTCACCAACCTGTCAGAAGGACACGTGTTTTCGAGGTTTTTCCAATAGTAATAAGGAGTTATGATTGTTACACTTTATGACAGAGTTACAAAACAAAGACCAAGGAGATAGTACATTTCCACGGTTGAAATGTATGGCATATATAATTAGAACTGCCATGTTAACTATTCTGATCATGGAAAGGCCCAGACTAAATGAAGCCTAAACACATCTTAAGAAATAGGTATGCTCCTGAAAAGTTGCATAAACTAAATTCATGTAAATCAATTTTTTAATTACTTCACATTATATTTCAGTTTTATTTGTCTTACTGATCTGCAATACATACAAACAATAAATGACAGGATCGATTTTAAATTTCAGTTCCCTAAGTACTTAGGGGCACATGATTAGGCACTGTTCTGCGGAAATGTGGAGGAATTACTTGTATCTGTCATGTATTATGAGTTTTCACAAAATGTCACTCTTTTTCTTATTAACTTAGTTATGTTTTGGGGCTTGACCTCTTAAAATAAACCATCAATATCAGACACTCTGAAAGGAGTAACCTGTAGTGATGGCTCCTGATGGGAAGACAAAGCCTAGAGCAATTCAGTCATATGGAAGATAAAAAGTAATTCTTCCTGATTGGAAAAAGATAATAATGGAATATAACTGAGATCAGTACAATCACACAACCGAAAAACTTAGCTTTTGTTATTCTGCTTTGTATCAAAGAAAGTAAAAACAAACAGAGAAGGTAAAAAGAAAAAAAAAAGGATCAAGGCAGAGACCTTCTGGTTCATCAGGAAGTTAGAAGAACAGATTCCTGGTTAACAGCCAGTTAGTGATGTGGTAGAGACCATATGCTGAAGAGAAGATGATTGAAAGCTTTCTGATATGGATTTGGCTGGAGGTCCTGAAACTGTGGCTGAACCCCAAGCATGAGTTAGATGTATTCTAATGACGTCTAAAGAAGAAAGCCAAAGTTCACATAAGGAATGCTTGCTAACATTTAGAGTGAAAAGTAAAATTACTTTTGCAAAAGATTGTTTCTTAAAATCTTAACTCTACATTGACTATTCTATCTAAATGTTTTTGTTAAATCTATTAGTGGCTCTTCTTAGCTGCATTAATAATGAAATTTTAAAATGACACACTGAGTGGAAATGTTTGGAAATGTGAACATCTTAATCAAAAGACGTCTGGCTATTCAGACCATGAGATCATAACCACGGAGGCTCTGATGGCAGTTCACTCAACAGTGGAAAAGAATTACGGTGAAATGACTTTCTGAAGTACTGGAAACCTAATCTTGTAAAATATCAAGTCATAAAGAAAAGGAGTTTATATAGATCCTTGATTTGTTTGAGGTGCCTCATAAATTTAGGTTATAATTTATAAGTATTATTGTAAAGCAGAACATCAAAGGAAAATAAAGGATGTAAAAGAAAACTGAAAGAAGTTCAGATTCTCTTATTTTGAAAAAGTCTGACTTCGAAAGTGGTGACAATACTTAAAAAAATTTCTATAGCTCGTATCAAGCAAAAGAGATTAAATTAAGAACAATGACACTACCACAAAAGCTTTTTGGAATGAGGTGGGAGAAATGTATTTTTTAAAGAGGGAAGTGGGGAATCAATCCGTGTTTTCTCAAAGCTCAAATGATATCAAGTAATACATGCAACAGCGTGTCAGTGTGCTTCTTACCCCTTCTGTACAAAGTCAACGTGCTTCTTTGGAAGAACAGACATTATTTCATTCAAGAGTTGATCTGGATTCACTAATCTGGTTGTGGTCACATTATAGTGAAGCTTGAAAAAGAAAAAGATGGGATGAGAAGTAAATCTTTACACCAACATGAAGACCACCCTACCTGATTTAGAGATCCCAAACTCCTCCATATAGAACCATTTCAAATGGAAATGTTTCAAGAAAAATACTGAAAGAATTTACAACCAACTCTTGGTAAATTGGATTAAGATGGGACAAGGAAAGCTTAGAGAAATCAGGAACTATATCCAGATCATCCTTTTAATATTTTCATCTTCCTCTCCTACCAATCTTTTTTAAGATATAAATATTAAATAATGTCTACCCGTTTGAGCTTTACCTCTTTCTCCTTTCCTCCACTATGACAGAGACAGTAACAGTCCTGAAATGTAAACCGTGGGAAGATGAAACAAATGCCCTAGAATATTTTGTTTGTATATAATTGGATATGTTTCCTTAATTCTTTCCTGATTATTTAAAGAACATCATAGAATCCCAGGAGCTGATTCTATGACAATTCTATGTGAAAATGAATACAAAAAGTATTCCATCTGAAAAAGTAGCATCAAGTTATTTTTTTCCCTCATTTAGTGAGAGCCGAGTTCTCAGATAATTTCATTCTTAACTGAATCTAGCCATTCATCCATCCATCCATCCATCCATCCATCCATCCATCCATTCAACTAGCTACTAAAGGTTGACTATGTGCCAAACACTGTTTTAGTAGGTCCTGGAGACAGACAGAAATCCCTATCTTCCTCGTAGTACTTCACTCAAACAAAATCATACTTTCTATGTCTTTCAGATTTGAGTTTTTATAAATAACAAAATCCTAAGCTTGGAAAACATCCAACTACCTTACTTTTTAAATTAAGAACCTGTGTCCCAAAGAAGAGATATATATTTCTTAGGGTGGGGTTTCCCAGAATGTGAGCTATCACTGAAGATACAAGACAACTCTGACTGGTACATGAGTAAATTTTTTTATTTTAATACTTAAGTATTTGTGCCAATCTGATTTAGGAAAAATATAATTAGCAAAACTAATACATAGTTTCCTTTTAAGTAAACATAAATTTTTTCTAAGTTAGTCATTTTAATTGTGATTGTTTCACAGGTACATCTTTAATGTTAAAAGTATGTTAACTGTACAATTTTAATATCTGCAGTTTATTGTACATCAATTGTATCCCTATAAATCCGGGGGTTTTTAAAGAACAGAGTCAATATAAAGGTAATACCAGATAAATAACAGCGCAGATGATATGCTGATAGGCTGATATAAAGGTAAGTGTTAAATGACTGGCGTTTGAGAAGCCCAGCTTCAAGTTATAAAAGGAACAAGTGGCATAGCTATGATGGGACTGTCTCCTGGATCCCAATCCAGGCTCTTTCAACAAACTAAATTGGCTTTGTCACGATAATAATAAACTGTACACTTTCAAATCACAATTTAAGTGATTCCTTTTGTAAAATAAAGAATTAATCGTACTTTATCCATTAGTATTTGACACTGCTTAGCTTCTCAATAATATATATAATTGGACGGCCAAGTTTCCTTAATTTTCTTTATTGTTTAATGTTTTTCAGGGAAATGGCACGATGGTTTTCTTAATCCCAATGTCACGGTTCGGAATACTTTACAACTGTCTCTAACTAATCTAAGAATAAAAGGATAAAATATGCCTAATAAACAGTCATATGTAACATAAAACTTTTCAGTGTATTATGTAAATTCAACAAGGCAACAAATACTAATGGGTAAGTCCTATCTTCTTCCACTTTAAGACATAAAAGGGATCCAGCACAATCTCCCCTGAAGCACCCTTCTGCCCAACAGCTCAGCATTTTCCTTTCCCCAAACTTGCCCAGATTTGCTCAAAATGAGACCCTCAGCGTAAAAACTAAACAGAGACCCAGTCCCCAACTCCCAGGGAGCACTACCATCTTCTTCCCCCTCCTCCGGACCCACCCCTCTTGGAACACGTTTTTCTTACAGCACTGAGACCGGTGTGTCAAAGCAACAACATCGTGTCTGCTCTCACTGCCACTCTGAGTCCCTCAAGGCCATGTGTTGTGTCTTATTCATCCCTTTACCTCTTACCTCCCCAAACAAAAATGCCATTCATTAAATGTTTGAATGAATGCTCAGAGAAAATCCAAGAAAGTAAGAAGTATTCTATACCTACTAGTGACTTCTTTTCCTTTTCCTTCCCACCAAATAGAGTATCCGCATCACTGACACGGTCAACCTTTTAAAGCATATAAGTCTATCAAGTAAGGTCCAAAGCTCTTAGCCAGCCTACCTTCCCCGCCTGTTGCTCACTATTTTCTTCACACAGACCACACTCAAAGTTCAGATGAACTTCCCGTGCACTCAGATACTCCGTGAGGGCCCTCAAGGGTACCCAGGTGTCAGAGACTCTTCTGTGGGCCAGAGATATGACAACAGAGCTCAAGTCCCCATCCTTAAAGCCTCCTTAAGGCAGTTCCTCGTATACGCCCCATGTCCCCCACCTCTATGCTGCCTCTGCCGTTAACCCCTCTACCTAAACTGGAATATCTGAACTATAGTTATTGCTTCTTGAAAAGGGCAGCCGTATCTAATTTACCTGTGTGTTCTCAAAGCCCACTGCACAATAACATGCATGTTTTAGATGCTCAAAAAATATGTATTAATTAAATGAATGAATAAGTAAATAAAAAATACTAATCCATTCATTTAGTACTTTTCTTTAAAAAAAAAGGAGTTCAGTAGCAGTCACCTTCTGACTTTAATCTTCATTAAAGATTTCCAGTCCACTTACCTTTAGTCTTCTTGGCCCATCTTTGGCAGAGCCCTTTCTTTTGCTCCTGGTAAGCACGGTGATAACTTTATCCAACCCCCTTTCAAGGCTCCCAAACACTTTGGTTCCTTTTCTTTTAGGAGTATCCTCTACATGTGCTTGGTTAAGATCCAGTTCCACAGAGCGACACCTTGAAAAAAAACAAAAAACTCATGAGTAGAGCTGGGCCTCCTGCCTTCTGGGGCCCTCACAGGTCATGCTTTTTCCTGTTTGTTAGGTGGGCCTCATTCAAGCCAGCCCATCTCACTCCTTCTCAGCGGGCACAAAAGCCATTTCCCGCTGGAATGTAGCCATACCCCCCAACCAAATGCCACTTAGCAAAACTATTTTTCCTCAAAGTTTTATTTTAATGTCAAATATACAGAAAAGTTAAATGAATAGTACAATGAATACCCATATATCCTCAGATTCAACAACTGTTAATATTTTGCCACATTTGCTTTCTCTATGTATATAGATATAATAAATACATTAAATATATGTACATCTTTGCTGAGCCATATGAAAGTAACCCATCTGAAGATATCATGATACTTCACTCTGAAACACTTCAGCAAACATCGCCAATGAATAAGGACATTCTCCTCCATAACCACAATACCATTAGAACATCAAGAAAATTAATAACGCCATAGTATCATCTAATAGCTAGTTCGCATTCTAATTCCCTCAATTGTCCTCAAAATGGATCCTGCTTAAAATAATAGCGATAAAAGACAATGAAGGGTTACCTATGCTGCTGAACCATTCATACAAGAAGAACAGATTTTCTCACCCCTTGGTATCTTTACTGTTTGAGCGACTGTTACCATTAGTGGATGTCTATACTCTGCGGGCAGAAGTGTAGGGAAATATGGATGGACCTCACAGAATAAAACCAGGGCCACTGTCTTCCCAGCCCGCTGTACTTTAAATGGAGGTGCCAATGCCACTGCTGACGAGTTTCACAATTCTCCCCTGAGAGGAAAGCAGTGGCAACAGCTCCCGTAACCACAGACCAGACTCCACACACAAACATCCCTACAGTCTCCGACAGAATCTACATCATGGTTTACCTTAATCGGGTGTAGCATATATGAAAAAAGGAAATCTCGTTACATATACTAAAGATCAAAGAATCTAAAAAACAGAACACTTACCGCCTCTCAGGACTAATGACACCTATGATTAACTTCTCTGTTCCGGCTGAATTGACTGGCATTTTAATTGGGGTTTCTTTCAGGCACTGGTTTCTAACTATTAGAAAAACAACAAACACAAACCGTATGTAGTTGACATGCTACGGTTTCAAAATTTCTATCAATAATGCATACATCACCTCATTCATTGACTCAGAAATACTATAATCATTTTCCTGGTGATGTTAAGGCTCTAATTCTTTAAATAAATGTTTGTGTAATTTATAATAAAAACATCATTTTCCTTTGCATGTGTCACTTTTTTTTCTTCACTGCAAAACTGAGGCCATGTTTATTATTTTATTATAAATATTATGAGATCTAAATAGATAATATAAATACAGATTTTGTGATTACTGATTCTCCTTTTTATAAATAAAAGTCAATATGTATTTATACAATAACTCAATTTATGCCTTTAATTGATATTGTATTGAGAGGAGTTAATTCAAGTCACAGCCCTATTCAACTCCTATTAGCTTGACAACCCCTGTGAATACTTGACAGAAGTTATTAAAGAGAAGTGAGCTTTGGTCATTTTTATACTCCCTATTCCAGAATTTTGTGTTTTCTAGCAGGACTTTGTATCCCAGATAGTTTGTAACAAATTTGCAAACAAATTAACAAATATGGTTACTATGCTAAGTGAAATAAGACAGAGAAAGATAAATACCATATGATTTCACCTATATGTAGAATCTAAAAAACAAAATAAATGAACAAATGAAACAGAAAGAAACTCATAGATACAGAGAACAAACTGATGGCCATTAGATGGAAGGGGGATTGGGAGGCTCGATGAAAAAGGTGAAAAGGATTAAAAAGTACAAATTGCCAGTTATAAAAATAGTCACAGGGATGTAAAATACAGCATAGGGGATATAGTCAATAATATTATAACTACGAATGGTGCCAGATAGGTACTAGATTTACTGAGGTGAGCACGTCATATGTTATATAAATGTCTAACCACTATGCTGTACAGCTGAAACTAATATAATATTGAATGTCAACTATAATTGAAAAATTTTAAAATGTTAAAAATAAGTAAATAAATAAGAGTTGTATACCTTTAAAGATAATATTATTCACTTTATAATAAATATACAATACTAAGTTTTTAAAAAGAGATCGGATGTTTAGTTTTGTTTATGACTCTTCAGCACTATTCCCACCGATTCCACAAGAACAAGAAAATAAGATCAATCAACATGTACGAAAACAGTTTTCATCTCTGTATACTTTGTACTACTGTACATAGTTACCCTTCAACAAAATGTCACTGACTGGATTAAACAGGACTCAGAAAAATGAAATTAATGTTGTCAAAAATGAGTCAGAGAGAAAGTAAAATGCAAAGCACTAATGGAAGCTATCAATCGGGGCTACAGGTACTTGCTCCCATAGGCAGCGCTTATGTTTAAAGAAAAACAGCAATAATAGCTTTTGACCAGCATAATCTTTCTCACAGGGACAAGACATGTAAACTGATGACACTTTAAGATTATAAATTCTAAATTACCCGTATTTCAAAACTTTCAGAATTACATAAAAGTAGAAAATATCAATAATGAAGGAACTAAGGCATCAAAGGCTTTTTAGTAAAAGCCTTGAATGAGCTAAGGTGAGCTAACGGTCCATCTTATCTCTCTGCCCAACCCCAATCCTCAGAAAAGATGTTGTACCTATATTAAGAGAAATAACAGAAAGAGTTCCCCACACACACACACACACACACACACACACACACACACCGGGAAAAGATGAAATAGCAAACACTATTGAGGTCCTACTACGTGCAGGTGTTATCTCACTGAACCCTCATAACAACTACAGGCAGCCATACACACACACACACACACACACACACACACACACACACACACACACACCCATCATCACACCAAACAAGCCTCATGATTTTGGGGAAAGTGTTGTTTGAGTTGATGGACTGGAGAATGTGATTAACAGGACTTGTAGCAAATATTCTGACAAAGTTTTTCAGATTTTTATATATAAGAGGGAGAACTCTGGAACTGGCTATCAGCCCCATTAGCAAACTGGAAGCACAAAGACAGGATGCAGTTTAGTAGCAGTTAACATGGCAATGTTTCAGAGTTTGGGTTCGTTAGGATCTTAACATTTCACAAGAGTAGGTCACAACTGCTGGGAAAAAGGCTAATATAAAGTTTAGATATCATTTTAAAAAGTGGCATAGACTCTATCTCGGTAAATAAAGTTCCTTCAAGCTCTAATTTATTCATTCCTTCATTCAACAGATATGGCCCCCACTATATACCAGGCATTGGCACCTACTATGTACCAGACAACAAATATGGCCCCTCTTACGTAGTATGCCGTGTTGCAATAAACATGGCAGACAGAGACTCTACTTTTATGATACTATCTTATCCTGGTAAGATACTATCTTATCCAGTAGAAGAAAACTGGGTAAAGTTCTAGGCACTGTTTTAAAAGGAACACTCGCAAAATAAAATGTGTCTAGATGAGGCCAGCAACTAAAACACTGAGGTGTCATAAAGAAAACAGCTTAAATAATTGGTGATGATTACGCCGAAGAGAGGAAACCAAGGGAAATGAGAGAGTTGTAATATCTGGGCATGGATATCTGGAAGGGCATCACAGATTTACCCAGTCTGCTGGTGTGTAGGTAGTAATACAACGAGGCAGAGAAGGATCAGCAGAGACTTCAGTTTAGTCATTATAAGTGAGGGCAAAGGGGCAAACAAAGTCTAAACCTAGATGTATGACCTTGGGCAAAGCACTTCCCATGTCTGAATCTCAGGTTCCTCAGCTATAAAAAAGGCAAGTGAATTAAATGAGCTCTAACTTGCCTTTCAGCTTTGATATTCTGTGATACTATGATTCAACTTTACATATGTGAAAAAGAGAAAAACTCAGTATCATTTGAGAAAAATGACAAGGTGACTAACATGCTTTCATTTCAACTAATGCAAATAACACATAATAAATAAGCAGCTTGGCTTCTCCTAGAAATTCCTGAGAGCGATGCTAGCCATTTCTGACCTGCTATACGTTTATTTAGCATGGTACCGTTTCCCCGAAAATAGGACCTAGCCAGACAATCAGCTCTCATGCGCCTTTTGGAGCAAGACCCAGTCTTGTTTTACTATAATATAAAACTGGGTCTTATATAATAATATAATATAATATAATACCAGGTCTTATATTAATTTTTGCTCCAAAAGATGCATTAGAGCTGATTGTCTGGCTAGGTCTTATTTTTGGGGAAACACGGTAAGAACAATAGAATTTAATGGTGTTTCAGCAAATACCTTTCGAGGGTGTAGTGTAACGATTTGGTGTAGTGAGTATTTCTCTTTTATGCTGGTTCTTATTAACTGGAGTCTTTGGCTCAGGAAATACAAAGCACTCTTCATTCTTTACAGCAGACTTAGGAGTATATACATTCTCTTTGTTCTCTAATTTATTGGCAGATGCTCTGCATAAAACTGGAGTTAATGATTTGGATTCCGGACCATTTGATTCTGTCCAATGCTTCGCAAACTGGAAAAAAAAAAGTCACTGGATAAAGCACACTGAAGAAGAAAGTCAATTTCTTTACAACATGCCTTAATCATTTGCAAATTACCTTGTACTATTTTTTTATTAAAATGAAATACTACCAAAAGGATATTATTGGTAATACCAAGAAATTTGAAAATGGACATTCAGTTCTCTTTAGTATACGTACACGTAGATCACTTTAGTCCATTCTATTGACAGATAGTTTTCGATGTTTCAGACTAAACGTTTCCTCAAACATACCCAGGTCCTAGGCAATATTGAGAATGGCCACAAATAAATCCCTAAAAATTGCTTCCTATTCCTAGATTGCCATGATTTGTCTTTAATATGTACCAAAAAATAAAAGTTTAGTCAATGATTAGGGCAGGAAAACCAATTTAAAATGCTCTAACAGATACGCTGATAGAAAATACTTTTTAATTTATAGTTGAGCTTGTAAAATAGTAAGGAAAGCCCTCAGAGGTCAAACTAATATAGGAGCATGAATCCATAAAATGTAACCAAGGATGAGACTACCCCCTTCCCTAAGGGCCTCTACCTACTTTATCAGATAACCTACAGCATGAGTTTTAACAGCCATGGAAGTTGTAGACTTACACAAAACGGTAAGTTAGATCCAAAGCTCCCATGAAAAGCCAGGAGAGGCTATAACTAAAATGAAATAGTGAACTAAACATAAATCTGTCCTGCAAAGAACTCGGCAAGAAAATGGTCTGTCTTGGCCTTAGCTCTGAAAGAGAAAATAAAGTCTCCTTTAATAATTTGTAAGCAACCATAGGACAGTCTTTACATAGGCTTGGGACCCAAATTCATATTATGTGCATGGTCCCAGAAATCTCAAGCCTAGAATTTAAAGTAGTCCTAAATTGGTTGTGTTCCAGGAGCATGGTAGAAGCAAACACAACTCCTATCTAAAAGAAAAGCTTCAACCCAGCACAACCCAAGCTCTCAACCCTTAATCTTAGCCTCAGTGTATTCCACAGAGCCTTTTTTATAATTGGGAAGAACACAGAATGTCTGCTATCCTGCTAGGATCACTAAGTGTAGTAATAAAAGAAAAAGGTATTAAAGGCGTAAGACTTGGAAGAAATAAAACTGTCATCCATAGATGATATAATTCTCTATGTAGAACACTCAAAAGAATATACAGACAAATTATAAGAATTAAAGAGTTTAGGAAAGTTGTTGAATATAAGATCAATACACAAAAGTCAATTTCATATTTATATGCCAGTCCAGATGGTAAAAACCTGTGATTTTTTAATACCTACCACTCCCAACAGTAATAAAAAATAAAAGTACCTAGAAATAAATCTAATAAAAAGATAAGTAAGACTTTTTGGGGAAAATTTTAAAAAGTTTATTGAAAGCAATTAACTAAAACCTAATAAATGGAGAGGTATATTGTGTTTATGGGTAGGGGATTTAAGGGTCTAGATTTCAATTTTTCCCAAAGTGAATCTTAAATTCAATGTAATTTCAATTTTTGAGTATGTGAAATTTGTCAAGATGATTCTAAAATGTATATGGAAATGCAAAGAGAGAAGAATAGCCAAGACATTCCTAAGGAAGAGTAAGAGGAAATTGGCCAACCAGATAAAAGAACTATTATAAAATTAATTAAGATGCGTGGTATTGTTACAAATAAACCAATAAAATAAAATATAGACCAGAAACAGACATATGCATATGACAATTTGATATATCGTACACGTACCTGAGTAGATAGGCGGGGAAAGAGTTGACTTTTCAATGGTGCTGGTACAACTGATAATATGAGAGAAAAATTGGTTCCTTACCTCATACCATACAGGAGAATTAATTCCCGATAGATTAAAAACTTAAATGTGAAAGGAAAAACTTTAAGACATTTAGAAGCATATATGTGAATGCATTTACGACTTTTGGATAAGGAAGGACTTGTAAAAAGACACAAAAATTACAAACCATAAAGGAAAATGCTGACAACTTCTAACTCTTTAAAATTAATGACTTCTGTCATCAAAGTAAAAAAGCAAGTGACAAACTCAGATAATATATCTGTAATACATATCCAACAAAGGATCAGAATTAAGATTGAGATCTTCGATACAAGAAAAAAGAAACAATCCAACAGAAAAATAGGCAAAGCACGTGAAAAACCATTTCATAGACAAGGAAATACCATTGGCCAATTAATGCATGAAAAGATGCCTAAGTAATCAGAAAAGTATAAATTAAAACCATAGTGAAATATCACTTTATACTCCCCAGATTAGAAAATATTAAATAGCTAAAAATATCAAGTATGTGGAACAATGGGAACACTCTTCCGCTGGCTGAAGTATAATTAACACAATCACTTTGGGGGGAAAACTGGCATTATCTCGTAAGGTTGAAGACACGCATTCCATTTCTAAGTATATATCCTGTAGAACACCTGCACGCACGTAACGGGCCTTGCACTGCACAAGAGTTAATATAGCAGATTCTGGCTGGAGTCTAGGAACTCAAGTTTTTTAAAAGTTCCCAACACTGATAAGTCTGTCTGTATAGCTGGGGCACTGAGCCCTGCTATACCATGGTGTGGACTGTACAAACAGTGTGATTAGTGGTGAACGCCTGCTTTCCTTCTGTAAGTCTAATAGTTCTATGATTGTGACTGACCACACAGGCAAAGAGGGCCCGAGTAAACAGCCCCCAAGAAAAGCTTCGTATTCTGAACCTCTGGTGCACTTCCCTGAGCAGAAACACGCACACCTGCTGCTGTATTCCACTACTGAAGGAAAAAGTACACTCTGTGTGGCCCCCTCAGTGAGTGAAGGGAAAATACTAACTATACATGCAAGAAGCTCAACAAACTCCAACTAGGATAAAAAGATTATTGAAAGAAGAGGAAAACAGATCAGTTGCTGTTCTGAGTTGGGAGGAAGGGGGAGGTGACTACCAAGGGTCATGAGGAAATTGGGGGGGGGGGCAACAGAACTGTTCTTGATTTTGGTGGGGGTCCCACTACTGCATACATTTGTCAAAATGTAGAATTGTACACTAAAATGGTGAATTTAACTAACTACATATAAACTATACCTCATTTAAAAAAGAGAAAAGGAAAAGAAGAGGAAAAGAAGCAGTAAAGTGTTCCAAAATAGAATCTTGGCTTTCTTCAACGTGGAAATAATTGGTTTCCCTTTCATTCATATCCCAACATACTCTCATTAATGTTTTCAGTGGTTTAGGAATTCATTAAATTTGCAAGCACATACTAGATCACATGTTAGAGTCCTGATGCTTGTGTAATTGAGACAATGTGTCCTGCTTTAAATAGAAATAAAGTTAACCAACCTGTGGTGTTCGGGGAGTAGCCACATCTGCTGAGGAACTGTCATCACACCACTCACAGTCTATTAATCCAGCCACATAATTTTCATCACTTGTGGTCACATCTTCTAGACTTAAGTTCTTTGACTATTCAAAAATAGAAGAGCTTAGAGACAACACCACCATGACTCAATTTTTAAAATAGTATATTCCCGGCATAGGGCAAAGCCCTGGAAGCAGAAACAAATGAAATGGTATATTGAAGGAGTTGGCCATTCATTACAGAAAACAGGAAGTCAAAAATTTTTAATTCAGATTATTTGATAGGAGAATCTCCTAATTTTCAAAAAATATGTCTTGGTACATCCTTACGTTTATGGCATACTACTTAGCTTATCATTTTCAGATAATCTCTATAATGCCAGTCAAATAACTTCTTTGCAAATCTACAAATAAAAAGCTCTGACAAAGCAGAAGATGGAAGAGAAACAACTTTGAAATACAAGTTTCTTAGCTATAAGAACACAGAGTAATTTCTACTAGGAATTACTAGGAATTGCGAACTAGAAAGTTCGCAATTTCTACTAGGAATAAATTAATTCTAAGACAATGGAGTATAATTGTATTTTTTATTTCTCCCTTCTTCATCTTCCCTTAACATTTAGTTAACCTGGCCAGGCAATTTTACTTGAATTTCTTACACCTCATCCTTTCTTTGCTAGTCCCACTGCCACTGTTCTAATTCAAGGACAAATCTTCTCAAACCTGAACTATTAAAACATTAATGTGGTCTCTGCCACCAATCTTTCCACCCTCTCAGCCAGGAATGACAGAGTTCTCTAAGAACTGCCACTCACCATCAACTGCACCTAGTTACATCAGCGCTAGGCTGAGAGAAATGCGAAAGCTAAGTCTAGGCTCAGTGGGGAACAGTCCAGTTTGTATGAACGATGGCTGTCATGGGTACTACAGTAGAGAGTAGCAGCACACACATTCCTGACTGATTCTATATACCACTGGATGATTCACTGGATGAACTTTTTTTTTTTTTTAAGATTTCTTTTCTTCTTCTTCTTTTTTTTTTATTGGGGAATAGTGTGTTTCTCCAGGGCCCATCAGCTCCAAGTCACTGTCCTTTAATCTAGTTGTGGAGGGTGCAGCTCAGCTCCAAGTCCAGTCGCCGTTTTCAATCTTTAGTTGCAGGGGGCGCAGCCCACCATCCCATGGGGGAATTGAACCGGCAACCTTGTTGCTCAGAGCTTGCACTCTAATCAACTGAGCCATCCGGCTGCCCCGGATGAATTTTTTTTAATTAGTCATGTCAGTGATTTGTGGTGTCTTGTTCAAAAATCCATGGTTCCTCCTATTACCTAGAGTGTAAAGTCTAACCCCTGTGACACGGCATTTCAAGGCTCTCTACGATCTCTCACCTACCCTTCCAGCTCACTCATTGCTTCTCTTCCACTCTCACTTTTCCCCTGCTTGAACTTTTCATTTCACCCAAACAAGTCTAGCCTCTATCAACAGAATATATCCAGCACTTTTAGGTGCCTGAGCTTGTGTTAATTCTATTTATCTTGCTCTGAATACCGTGCTCCTTCTTTTTCATTTTTCTAAACTTGACTATGGATCTGGTTTGGATAACCCATGGGGTCACCCTCATACCCTAAGGCCTCTGGCAGCACACCTCTGCCTCTTACCTGGCACTAACCATCTGATGTGGCATTATCTATACATATGTGTTGCCTCAACTTAACTGTTAGGGAGCAAATACCATACTTTATAGAGATTTGTTTCCCAAGAGCCATGCACGGAGCCTGAATATGCTGATGATGTTGATGATAATGTGGTCTTTTATGATTCTTGAATCAGACTGTATTATTGTTTCACTGAAAGTGCCATCTACTGATTAACAGTTCAGGATCACTTACTTTCTTATAAACAACACCCCAAAGAAATAAAATGATTCTATCAAGGGGGAGAATAGAACCAAGAGACTGTATGGCTTGCTTCAAGTCTCAATGATTTGCATAAAGATCAGAAAAGAACTCAATATTTGATTACCACTTTATTTCATTATTAAAATGTGTATCTGCTATAAAAATCGAATCAATGATATGAATACCCAAATAATTAAATTTTAGGTAAATGCTCATTAGAGCGAAGAAGTGTAAATATATTGCCAGATCTTTTCCACTCAGATACTTTATGAATCATATAAGCAGATGAACTGAGGCCGGGCCCATCCAGATACGAGAAAATCCAATGGCTTAGGCAAGTGTCCCAGACCTCTTAATTGAGGTATCATGAATTTAAAAATGTAGTTGAAGTGGTTATTCTAAGTACACAGATATTGCCTTTCTGAAATGACCTTGAAGCAAAGGTCATGCTTTTGTGTCCTTGATTCTGAGAGTTTAAAGGGTTTGGCGATGTAGGCTGCTGGCTGATGGGCTGATCACAAAACCTAGGGATAAAAGATCTGCCTATGCGTGGAGTATTCACCAGCCCAACAAAACTCTCTAAGAACAGACCAGAAAACCATCCCAGGAGTAAGATTAGCTCACTTCAGAGATTTCTTTACACAACAGGCCATTGGCACTAAGACTTTTTAGTTCTTAGTTTGGTCAAAGACTTACTGGGGAGGGAAGAAGGGAGACAAGTGCCAAACAGAGATCTAAATGAGATGTTAAAGGGAATTCAACAAAAGGTCATGAAAGAAGTGGCATTTTAACATTTTTTAATGGAGTTTTGAGACTTAAAGAAAACAAAAACCACTTCACCCACATAATCATTTGGGCTATGCTGGATTCCACGCACAGCGCCAACTATCTCTGAGGATAACAAAAGTACAGTTCCCTAGCGCTAAAATCATTTAAACTACACCTGAATTAACTGGAGGGAAGACTATATCACCAAGTTCCACACCCATCAGGCAAAGTATTTGGAAGGCAGAATTTTAAGCCATGGGAGATACAAAGAATCACACAGAAAGCAGGCTAATGTGAGCACTCGGGAATGACATGGTGCTTGCAAGTAAGTACAGCTTCTCTGCCATTCTAAATATTCGTGACAAAGAAAATGAGACGAAGGTGACAAACAGAAAAAAATAATTTGGTTACAACTAACTCATACAAGGAATTTCAGTTGCTGAGCTGTTGCTACTGTTCAAAACAAATAAAAACCTAAACCCTTAACATAAATGAGTATCAAAATATTCATTGAAATATTTCATGTCTTATAAAGTATAATACGTCCTGTATTCACAGGTCTTACTACCAATAATTTTTTAAATTACCTGTAATTCAATTACACTGTGTCTTTTAAAACCACTTACATGTACATAAATTGTATAAATAAGCATATTTTAAAAAGACCAGAAAGACATAGTAAAATACCAGAGGTGCCAAAAAAGTGTACATAAGTGGACACTTTCATCAACGTCGCTCAAGCAGTAGTTTGCCATAATCAGAAATGTCTGGACGCTGATGGTAACCATTTTGAGCACCTCTTGTAATTGCAGAAGTCAAACGTGACTTGTATTCATCTTATACATTTTTTGGCACCCTCTGTATAAACTACATTATCTATAGATAGTAAGTTTAAAGTAAATGCTATTTTCTTTTAGCTGATCTGTGGCTTAAAATTTTTCTACAATAACCAGGAATTACTTTTGTGGAAAAAAAAGAAGGGAGGATTTTTTTTTTTTAATGTCATGTTAACATTCAAAATTTAAAAGTTCAGGTTCTGAATTACCCATTTCCCTCATCAAAAATATTTACATCATAAAATGTCTTGCCTCTGGCTCCTTAATACCAGCAAAGATAACTTTCCCAGTGGTGTATGCACTCATGAACAGGGCAGGCACGTGGCAAGAGCAGTAGGTGTTCACACAAAACATTCTAACATTTACCTTGACATTTGTGAGTGGGGTACCACAGGAATCAGGAGGAAGCCTTAAACGAACTGGTTTTCCTCGAGCCTTCTTGGCTAGAAGCAGAAGATAGGTAGCTGTGAGGTGATCATACTGCCACTGGAGGAAAAGAAAATCAAGTTGTTTAGAAGACTAAAGGCATTTTTTGAAATAATGTTCTACTTTAATTTCTTTTTCTCAATGTAACAGACATTTAGAATTTAAAACATTTTTCAGCTTTACAAGGAATATAATGAAAAAACAGCTATCTCCTACACCACACACCCAATTTCTACTTACCAGAAAGAACTACTTTTAAACATCTTAGCTCTTTTTTCTATATTTTTAAATTAATTTTTATACAGCTTTAATTTTTTTCAGCTTCAGATATTAACTATAGATTTCCTACTGGGTAAAAATAAGAATTTAGCTCTACTAACAACTCCTTCCTTCCCCACACATATCTCCTCGCTGTATCTTCCTGCTACTATAATTTTATCATAATTTGTAGTAAATCAACATTTACATTATTATTATATTTAAATACATAGTATTCACAACCAAGTAAAGGTAATATTCACATGTTTAATTAATACCCTGACACCACACAATCAGAACAGAGGCCAAGTGGTGAGTAGGTTCCTGGGGGACCCGGGCCAGGTCAATTATTAAGCTTTTAATTGATGCCTTCAAGGTGGGACTGGAGGGAGATGCCTAGGGCCTAGTGAGGTAACAGTCCAACAGGGAGGGCCCTCTGGGTAATAGTTATTTACCAATCATATTAGTATCTTAGCAACTAGTATGGCCACAATAGATGAGTATGAGTATCAGCCCTGCAGCTAAACCACACAGGGTGCTATCCTTGCATTTCCTTCTTTTATAACTTTGTTTTTCCTGAAGTTAAAAATTAAAAAGAGGCAGTTATTTGTCTTACTAATTCAACTCCACATTCTCCAACACTCCTTACCTCCTCTGAGTATGCTCACACACATCAGCTAATGTGTCGCACCTGATGTCTGCATTCCATGCACCATGCTGGACTGGCTTCTTTCTCAGCCTGCCATTCAACTGTCCATCTAGGGATTCCCTTTGCCTCTGTCCTACAAGGTATGCTGTTTCCTAGACCCTAAGTGTTCCTATTTCTTGGTTTGCTTTCTTGCTCTGGTGAAACACATCCTCCAGTAACTTCCTGAGAGTGGATGAATAGGAGGTAAATTTTAGAGATCTCGCATGTCTGATAAATGACTGAATTCTATCCACACACTTGCTTCTACTTTGGCTGAGTATAGAATTCTAGGTTGATAATAATTTTCAATTTTGAAGGCACTGTTCCATGGTCATCTCACTTCTGGTATAGCTATTGAAAAATCTAAAGTCTTTCTGGCTCCCAACACTGTCTATAATCTTCTGGTTTTTGTCTCTACAAATTTTTTGATCTTCTCTTTCTCTCATTTTCTGAAATTTCACTAAAACAGGCCTTTAGGTGGATCTACTTTCATCCCTTTGCCAACTGTTGGTTAAGGCCCTATGTTTTTAAACTCAGTTCTGGAATATTTCTTCTTGTATAATTTCTTTGATGGTTTCTTCCCCCTCTTTCTTCTCTGTTTTAGCTTCCTGCAACTTATGTTATTTATATGTTGGATTTTTCTTACCCCTTCTCTTCTACTTTGGTATCTCTTTGTCTCTAGGTTCCACTTTTGAAAAATTTCACATTAACTCATTCCAGACATTTCTACTGAGCTTTTCATTTCTGTGGTCATATTTAAACATTTAAAGACGTTTTTTGAAATGTTCCTTTTTAGTCATCTTATTCTTATTTCAAGAAAGAAATAGCTTCTCTTACCTCTGAGAATATTAATTATCGTTTCTTAGCCATTTTCTTCCATTCCCTGTTAATCTATTTTTTCTGATCTAATCTATTTTTTTTATCTTTATTTTTTCTTCCTTCTCCCTTCCAACCCCACACCATTTGTTTTGACCTCCAGCTTTCATGTTAGAAACTTTCCTCAAATATCTGGTGATCTTTGGCTCTCTGTCTCTAAAAGTGAAGAATTATAATACACAGCTAATTAAAAGCTCTGTGTAGTCTGGGGCTGCTCATGAACTCCCAACCATTGCTATAGTAGATTTTTTTTGTCTTGGGTTGTCCCTACAGATGAATCTTGCAATATTTTCCCACCCCCACTGCAAATAGGATAAAATCCTAGCTCCAGCATTCTCAGAGTTGAACAGTGAAGGGGTTCAGAGGCAATGGTTCACTGTCCAGTAAGGACTGTGTGTGTCCATGCATCCTTTTCACTATGACTCATCACCTCCACCTGAGCTGTGTCTGGTACAAGAAGAGTGTTTCTTGTTCAATGTCTCCAATCTTCAGCCGGGGTGGGGAAGAGGCAGCATAAAGTAGAGAAAGTGATACAGGGTTCTAACTGCTTCTAATACAGATTTTCAACCAATCTTCCTGGTTTCCAACTTGCTCACTTCCCTGACTTCAGAGGTCCCTAGCACCGCTGAGCCCTGAGCCTTTCTGGAGCTCAAGTGCTCTAATCAATTTAGTACCCTTTCCCATTGCAGGCATTTAGCTTTCAGCTCTCTCCAGATTGCTATGCCAGCTGCCACTTATCTATTTTAGAACTTCCAAAATCTTACAACTTCCATTACTTCTGTCTTCTCTTTTATTCTCTTTATTGTGAATTTTTTGCCTTTTCATCCCTTTGTTGTTATTTTAGTGGGGTTTTAGGAAGTGTTGGAGGCAAACATATATGCCCAACCCATGTGTTTAACTGAAAGTTTCTAAATAATGTACTCATAAGACTATGAGACTCTGCCCTATAAGTGTTAAATTTTAATAATACTGAATAATATTTAATGCTATGTATCTCCTCGCAAAGTATATGATCCAAAGAGGCTACTATCGATTCTGTTTTTATTTATAAATTTTAACAGTTAATACTTTAGATGGCCACAATCATAGTATATGCTTTGAAATTTATATAATGGATCTATCCATCTAATAGGAGAAATATAAACTATAGTGGTGCCTCGGTTTTCGAATGTAATCTGTTCCAGAGACCATTCGAGTTCTGAAACATTTGAAAACCGAGGCACGGTTTCCCCATAGAAAGTAATGCAAAATGGATTCATCTGTTCCATACCTTTAAAATCAACCCCTAAAACTACAAATTTAGCATGAATTTTACTATCTAACGATACCATAGATCCATAAAATTTACGGTGTTTGTAAACAGAAATGTTCGTCAACGGAGACGTTCGAAAACCAAGGTACCACTGTACCGTGATAAATCATCATGAATATTGACTTTGATCCAGACAGGGCAGGGGGAAGGAAAGACAGAAAAGGTTTCATGGAGAAAGTACTTGGGAACTAGGTGAAAACTATGTAGCTATAATCACTCTCCACTTTCCAAAGACTATAATAAAGACTTTTTTCCCACCTCCCATATCTATGGTCTCATGTATGATAGCCACCTTTCTGAAGATGCCATAAGCTAATTAGAGACAATGGCTCAGAAACAAGTTACCACTTGCTTATCAACAATGGCATAACCCAGGCAATGTAAATACGTGTAATACCTAGACAGTGCTAAGAGGTTTAGATAGAGTTTTTAAAGCATGCTTAGGAGTTTTACAACCATCCTCTAAACCCTCTTTTACCCTAGGCAAAAAAGCATCCTTTTTATAACTTTTTTGCCATAGCCACTGCATACTTCTCATTATGATAAGATCGATGCACAGGGGAGTTCTGTGTTGAACAACAGATAAATCAACACATCAGTTACACTTTCAGGTGTTATCAGTCCACAAGTCTAACACAACCAATGTCTGCCTCCCTTTTGTTTTAGAGAGTTCCCTCTTTTGAAAGTCCAGTGTCTGAAAGTAAGGCAATAGGTTTACCTGTTACAAAGAAGTTACCATTTCTAGAAAACCAAACACATTTTTAAGTCCCCAGTTATTGTTCAAGCAGGCCAAGTGTTAAAGAACTACACAGGCACTTGGGCTGAGGAGAGGCAGCTGCTGGTACACGGGGCTTGAGAAACTGAAGAGCGACCCTCTATCCTTCCCCGACATGCTCCCAAGTCCCTCAATCTTTAAACTCCTGCCAGCAGGATACATGGAATTTGCACTGCAGGGCTGGAGGGAAGGGAGGTCTTGGTCTGAACAGGTTCTCATACACACATGTGACCCTCAGTGAAGTTCCCGTCCCAGATGACTGGCTGTTCGCACAATCCAGAGCAACTCACAGCTGGAGGAATAGAGGGACAGTAAGGAAAGCAATGAGCTGGAAGCTCTAGTACCACTTTTGGGGATCTCAAGAGGGCTGCAATGAGATCGCTCAAAATCATGAGACATATGAAACTCTGACTTCTGCATATAAAGGCAGTTTAAGAGTATTCATATACATGAATACAATATGAAAGTGTGAGGTCTATGAGTTGAATGTTTGGGAATAATATTGTTTCTCTCTGCCCGAAGATCAGCAGCACCATACTAGCATGGATCACACTAAATTTCTCTCTCTGTGTCCTGTCTAACCACCCCAAAAAGTGAGCGTAGAGCTCCCAAGATGCCAGTAATATTAACAGATCACAGCTGATCTCAAACCTGGTTTACCTGAGGCTCTTTAAACTAGAAAGTACCTAGGACCAATGTGAACTCTGAGACTATCTAGACCAGAATTTCTCAACCTCAACACTATTGGCATTTGGCCTGGACAATTCTTTGTTATAAAGGACTATTCTGTACATTGTAGTAACAACCCTGGCCTCTACTCGCTAGATGCCATTAGCACATACAAACACCCCAGCTGTGACAACGAAAAACATTCCAAGTGGCAAACTCACTCCCAGTTGAAAATCACTAACTTAGACCAACGTTTCTCAAGCTTTAACGTACACATGATTCCCTTAGGGACTGTATCAAGATGCAGATTCCAATTCAGTAAGTTTGGAGTGGGGCCTAAGATTCTGCATTTCCAGTAAGCACCAAGGGATGCTGATGCTGCTGGTCCTAGGACACATTTGGAATAGCAAGACTCTAGAGTAGTGCTTCTCAATTCCTGGCTGCACACTGCAATCATTTGGGATGCTTTTTAAAGTTCTCATGCCTAGGCCATACCCTGACCAATGAAATCATAATCTCTAGGAGAGGGAAGGCATCAGGACTAACGTTCCCAGGTGATTCCAATGGTCAGCCGAGGTTGAGAGACGTATTCTACTCTTCCCTGGGACTGGGAAATAAGTATAGACGGCACTGAAGAATGAGGAAAGGGACAGATAAGAAGACAAGGTAGCCACATAGCCAGTGATTACAGTGATGCAACCACAAGCCAAGGAATACTAGCAGCCACCAGAAACTGGAGAGGCAAGGAATGGACCCTCCCTGACAGCCCTGGAGAGAGCATGGCCCAGCCAACACCTTGATTTTGAGCTTCTGGCCTCCAGAACTGTGAGAGAATGAATTTCTGCAGTTTGAAGCCACCAATCTGTGGTACTTTGGTATAGCAGCCCCGGGAAGATAGTACAAACAGTGAGGTGAAGCGCCATAGAGGCAAAGAGAGGAGGCTCCATAGCCACGCCAGGATCTGCCTCAAGTTAGGAAGTCTAGAGAATGAAACCATGGTCCAGAACTGCATTCCACAGACAGTCTGAGACTAATTATTTGGGTCCAATAATATTAATTGCTAAAAAAATTAAGGAAACATTATCCTTGATGGTCACGCCCAAGGCCACCTGGTTGTCCATATCCAGGCCCACAGCTGGGAAAATGCACGGACAGAATCAGAGAGCATGAATCCAAGTCCAGCAGGCCCTCCCAGGCCTCCTTAGGTGATGGGCCGTTTTCTCACAACTGCAGAAATGCAGCAACTTACAATGCAGCAGACCCTGTTAACAATCCATGTAACCAGCCATGAACTTTCTTCTTTGCTTCTTTTAGAAATTAAGGAAGAGATGGAACTTACCTGACATTACCTGACAACAATTAAACAAGCATAGAAACTCGTAAAAGGGGGGGGGGGGAGGGGGGAAGAATGAGGAAAGAGTACAAAAGAAGAAAAACTATTGCTTTCCTCACAGCATTCTTGATTTCAGTCATGCCTAGCTAGCTTTCAGAATAACAGATCTTTAGATGCTTTATTATCTATCAGCATCTATCTAACAGACCTATCATGCTTTATTATCTATTTTGTTTTCTGTATCAGAAGAAAACAATTCCTCATTCCATTTCACTTCTAAGTTTGAAAATTGTATGCACAGACCAATAAAGGATATTATTTTAAAGATTTTTTGCAATGATTCTTAAAAGTCTGAGTATGTTGCTTTTAAAATTCAGATTTTAAAAGTCTGTGGATCTCACACCAAATTTTTTCTGGATAAAATGACACGATGTATGGGATTTCCTTTTACATACCCAACTGGAAAAGGCAGATGGGAGAAGGTGTTGGGATAAAGATAAAATGACAAAATGTTAATAACTGTTAAAAATGGATGACGAGTACATGGAAGATCATTGTTATTATACTATTCCCTCTACTTTTGTAGGTGTTTGAAAATTTCTATAACAAAAATTTGAAAATAAATTTTTTTCACAGTCCCTTGCTTTTATTCCAATTTTATGTATCTGAAATTTAGTCTTCTATTAAAAGATCATCCCCCAAAAAAAGTCTTGCAATTTTCTTTAAGTTGCTTACATGGAAACTTCAAATTTTCAATGTAAAAGGCTAAGGACCTAACATATCTTGCAGCAATTCCCAATTCTTGCCATTCCTATTCATTCCATGAAAAAGTAAATTATCACTGTTTTCCAGACATATTCCAGAGCCTTTGCTTATTATGTCATTCAACAGAATTCCTTTCTATCTCCTCCTCACTGAAAAGAACAGTGGCTTGGCAGAACTCTGTTAGTTAAAAAAAAAAAAAAAAAAGTGCTTAGGGCCTTTACCTTGCAAGTTAGAAAACAGAAAAAAACCAATACAAATCACAGGTGATGAAAGACATAGTACTGAACCAAGAGAAAACGAGGGTGCAATCCCAGCCCAGCATGTTATATTATACTTGGAGACAGCTCTGAGTGCCTGTATCTCTAGGAAACATGTGATTTAGAGATTAAGCATCTGAAAGAGCTAAAATGATCCAACACCAGAAATCATGATAATAATTTCATGGTATTTGGTTCACGGTACTTGGATGTGATTCCACAGGGTAGCTTTTAGGTAAGAAGAAAACTATTTTGTGTTTATCTTATTTCTATAGCAGAATCATAGTTCCATGTTAAAGAATTTAAAGTAGTTAAAATCAGAACTCTGTCAATTCTCTGGACTAGTTTGATCTGTTTCTTAATTTTTTTCACTCTAATTCTCCTTTATAAATGTCATTTTAAAAAGAATATTCCTCAAATATCAGAAAAGAGTTGAGTGAAAAATCATACATAAAAATAAGGACAATATTTATCCCATGATAAAATCATAGCTCTGAAAATGCTGCTATCCTATTTTTAGTACACTGATAAAATCAGAACAATGAAATAAAAGATATTACAAATTCATGCTATATTTCTTACCAACGAAATTAAATCCTCCATTGTTTGTCTGTTGTTTCTGTGATGTACAGAGAGTTCTGTTACACAATCTTCATCAAGGTGAATAAGCTAACAAAAATAAATTTATAAACTTTATTAACAAAAAAATTACGAAATATTTATTATTTTGAAATTTTAAAATTACTATCATTACCTTATAAAACCAAACACCAACGTGTAAAAGCAACACGAGTTTGTCAACCTCTTGGGTAACAATAAACATGCTCCATAATTTTGTAAGATGTAAGCAGATGACAATAAGCAGTTCAAGAGGAGTCCATCATCATCTGATCAACTGTTATGGGATTAAATATTCCTTTCCTGCAATAAGACCTGCACTGGAATTTCCTAAAAGAGGAGTTACACAGGCACCTAAAATGGGTGACTACAATAGACTGGCAAAAGGGTGGCTCAGACGTGTAGCATATTGTCCCTCAGGTTAGGCCTGCCCAACCCAGGGCACTATTATGACCTCCCCTTGTTCTGGACATCATACCTGTAACAACGGGCTCAAGAGAAACCCATGCTGCCATCATGAAAACGTAAGCACAGCAGAGACAACGACCTGCAGGACTGGCTGGTGCAAGAACCACCTCGTGAGTTACAGTGAATGTGGAGACCACACAGATTTATACTAATGGTACTACTTATAAAAGTCTAAAATGGCACTAGAAAGTCTCAAGTGCCAAGAGTAAGTTTTCATTGTGTTGCTTTGACTTTGGCAGTTCTCAAAACTAAATTCCCTCTTCAGAAAGGGCTCATCCTCAGAAGCCCAGACATTTTAGCACCCAGTTGGGCATCTTCATTACTGCTCAAGTGAGAAGGGAAAGACTTCTGGGCTTCCCTCCATGGCCTTAAGTTACTCTCCAAAAACAAACAAACAAATAAATAAAAACCTTCTCTCTCCCACAGGCTCCTGCTCTGTACCTTTACCACAAAGTGTACGTGGAAAAGGGGGGAAGGGTAAGAAGGAGGTGCTATCTTCTTTCCTGGGCTCCTAAACTAGAAAGAATGAAGAGTGGGGTGGACAAGTCACCAAAGTCTGAAAAATATGGCTCAGCTCAAACTGAGTTTTCCAAAGAGGCTCAATACTTCAAGTACTTGAATTTTCAGCCACACATACTCCAGTTAAATAAAGTACAAAGATGCATCCCAAAAGCTAGCCAATTATTTTGATTATCTGTGCCTACTACATTTGCTGTTCTGTAGGGCAAAAAATGGGACTAAATATAACTTCTATTCGATATAATACTTAGGTTCTAGAGCTGTGAGTGAAAAAGATAAAAAGAGGATCATGCATAGAGTTATAGAATAGCATCTACACCCTAAATATCCAAGTAAATCTGATTTATTTTTTTTATAGGTCACTCTTGATGAAACACAATACCGAGAGAGAAAAGCAAAGACTTTGAAAAACAACAATAATCCCTTATAACTCTTCTGTATATTCCCAAATTAGAGATGAGAAAATGATGATTCAGAAAAATTCATGCCATCTGCCCAAGACTGGCATTTTTCATTCCTAGCCCAGGGCTTTTTCTACCACACCACAATGCCACCTCTCTATGACTCTGCTCCAATAGCTATTCCAACAGAGACCAGACAAGCACTGCTTATTGCAAAGGCTACAGCTATGCAGGATACAAGCCCTGAGTTTAAATTAGTTGACCCATAGACCCATTACATTCTGGAGCTCTTCTATCTGGGTACAAATCCTGGTTCTACACTTACTAGTTGTTTGACCTTGGGCAAGTTACTTCACAATTCTGTGCCTCAGTTGCTTCATCTGCAAAATGGGGACAATAACAGCATCTATTTCAGAGGATTGGTATGAGGATTAAATGAGTTAAAAGAGTTAAAAACAAAAAGCCCACAGAATAGCACCTGACTCTTAAACGTACGATTTTAAGGGTTCTATTTATATTATACTGTAGTGTAATATACAGAGTTCTTGCTATAATGGCACACTATTCTATTATGATAAGTATTTGATAAATATTAGCTATTATTACACTAAAATTACATACCTTTTTGGAACACTCAAAACTATACATTTTACTTTATACTGTGCCCCAATTTAAAATAATTTTTGTTGAAATCGGAGATTTTCTTCATTTTGGCATCTATTCTATTGCAAACAGTAGTGTACCCTATCGTGCGAGGATCACGCAAAGCCCTCTCACACATGGAGAAACGATGACCCCCACTGGATGAACACAGGCATCTGCACCACCCACTCTCTCCACCCCACAAGGGCACATCGCAGCTTCCCTGGACTGCGGCCGCACTGCTCACACACCTTCACACTCTGTTGTTCTTAGGCTCTGTGTCGACAGCTGTTAGAATTCAGTTGCAGTTCTAATTGTATTTGCTCAATAGATACTAAAGATGTCATGGAGGGCCGAAGGGAATATGGAGAAAAGAAACTTTAGGACTTGACATTCACAGGAGAATCAGGAGGGATTTCAGCTCATGGCTGCACGGCCATGACAGTGGGTATACTAGTGAGGAGGGGCTCAAACAAGCATAGTCTATTTTTCCAAGACCAGTTGGCCGTTGGGAGAGTATTTATATTTATCGGTGAGATTATTCCAGAAAGCACATACTCACAGCTGTACCAGGTCTACACCGTGGCACATCTGAGACACACCTCTGCAAGCTATGGTATTCTGGTGATCCATGCACATACTCCACTTTACTGCATACGTGTTAGTGGATTATCAGAGAACATTCCCAATAATCTGAAATTAAAATACTTCCCCTTTAAAGTATTAAAATACACTTCTAACTACATGTCTGTTTAAGGCTACATTTTCTTCATATGCTTCAATCAAAACAATTTATCAAAATAGACTGAATGTATATCAGATCCAAGTGTCTTCTATTAAGTTAGATTTAAAAGAAATTTGCAAAGATGTAAAACAATGCTACTATTCTCACTAAATTTATATTTTAAATAGTTGTTTTTCATAAAGATATGTATTTGTAGCAACCTAAATGCCCATCAATAGATGAGTGGAAAAAGAAGATGTGGTACATACGTGTATATAGTGGAATGCTACTTGGCCATAAAAAAGAATGAAATCTTACCATTTGCAACAACATGGATGGACCTAGAAGGTATCTGCTAAGTGAAGTAAGTCAAACAGAGAAAGACAACTACCATATAGTCTCACTTATATGTAGAATCTAAAGAACAAAATAAACAAACAAAACAGAAACAGACTCATAGATACAAAGAACAAACACTGATGGTTGCCAAATAAGAGGGGGGTTGGGGAGATGGATGAAAAGGTGAAAAGATTAAGAAGTACAAATTGCTTATTATGTAATAGTTAAGGGGATGTAAAGTACAGCATAGAGAATATAGTCAATAATATTGTAACAACTATGCATAGTGCCAGGTGGGTACTAAACTAATGGAGGAATCACTTCATAAATTATATAAATGTCTAACCACTACGCTATACACCTGAAGCTAATATAAAATATTGAATGGCAACTGTAATTGAAAATAGTGTGTTTGTGATGAAATGTAATAGGTTTACTGTTACTTTTAAATGAATCAATAAACAAATACTAAGAGTACAAAGGGGTCCTCAGACTTAAAAGTTTGAGAACGGCTGTAATCTCATAACTACTCTGGGAAGTAGACAGAACTAGTTTTACCTACTTTTTACAGATGAATAAATAGGTTTGGCAAAGTTAAGTAGCCTGCCCATGATTCCCAGAGCACTGTTCACAGTCCTGACTATACATGAGAAACATCTGGAAGCTTTTAAAAATAGCCACGAGGTTGGCCAATTATTCCAGTTGCTTAGAGCCGGGGGCTGATAACACCAAGGCTCCGGGTTAAATCCCCGCATGGGCCACTGTGAGCTGCGCCCTCCTTAAAAAATAATAAATAAAATAATAATAATAGCCATTAATTGTTCTGGGGTAGAGCACATGCATTTTTTTCAAAGGTCCCGGTGATTCTCTTGCACAGCCCAGGTTAAGAATCACTTTCCTAGAGATAAACAGGCAAATGTATAATTAGGTTACAAGTCTCTCTCTGACAAGTCTATAAAGAATATTTTCTTTTATATTTAGGCTACATCATTGTAGGCTCTGAATCCACACAAAGCTGACACAAATTTTTTTTTGTTTTTTAATTTCTATTGGATTTTATTTTACTTACAGGATTTTTACTTTCCCATTCGACAGGACAGTTGTAATCTTGCATGATCCAGGGATGGCTCAGAAGATTTTTCACAGAAATCCGTTTCTTTGGGTCCACCTAGTGGCCATTGAGAGGTAGCTAGAGATTAACATTCCAAATAAAGGACACAGAACTCAAAATTCATCAGAACAGATGTAAACTTTATCATCACAAAAATGCTGTCGAAGACCTTAAAATGGCCTTGGAATAAGTGCTTTTAAAAAGGCAATAGAGGCAAGAAAACTATAGCAACCAACACAGGCTTAGAAGATAAATGCTTAACAAACATGAACTTCATTGGTATGGACATTATTCATGAAGTTCAGTCAATCTATTGTATGATGTAATAGTCTTTTGCTGGAAAACCTATTCACAGGAAATATTCACCAATTTAATATTCAAGCAGCCACAATGCGGGCATTCATACTGAATATGCAATCTCTACCTCCCCATGAGGTTACCATCACATAGACAAGTTGAAAAGCACACCTTTCTTTTCCATTTGTAATTTTCAAATGTGAGGAGAAGAAAATTAATCAACAAAGATTAAGTTTTTTGGAGTTTACAAGAAAGGATGAGGTGTTTTCAATCTCATAAAGATTTGGTGGTCTGGCCCTACTTAATCAAGGTGGGTGAGCCTGAGGTAAATTTTGAATAAAAAGTGAAGATGGCTTAATAGATGGAAAAACTGGGAGATATTCTGAATATATAATAAAGAAAAAAATTGCACTAAGGTACTCATATTTTCCAAGTGTTTCCTATTAATCTCATTTTTTCCTCCTAACACTACCTAGCAGTAAGGCCAGGCCCGACATCCCCATTTTATAGGTCAGAAGAACTAGGGTAGGTGACATGCATACTGATTGGAAGGGCGGATACCTAGACCTCAGCATTCCTGTCTTTCACTCTCATAGGTGATTCCACTAAATCTGTGGTTCTCAAAGTGTGTCCCAGCAGCATCAGCTTGTTAGAAATGCAAATTCTCAGTCTTGCCCCAGATCTATTGAATCAGACACCCTCAGGGTGGCGCCAGCAATTTGTTTTAACAAGCCCCCTTGGCAACTGCAATACATGCTCAAGTTTGAGAACCACTACATTAGATCATGGGGCCCCTATAACTGTACATTAGCTCATTCAAGCATTTATTCAGCATCTATTACATAATCTAATGTACAAGAGTGGGAGCAAGAAAGCAAAAGATAGTGGAACAAGAGCTGGTTAGAGAAAACAGACAATGTTCAAGGAAAAGAAGGAAAAGCCATTATCAGCAAAGACATACAGTAGAGGTCGAAAAGAAAATGCATTTGCAACAGAATTAAGAATACGTCTCGTAGAGGATATTTTCACAGTAGACATAATGAATGGCATTTTTTTAAGCTAATAGATAAATGGTGCTGTCCTCCAAATGTAATAGCACCACAGACATCCTAAAGTTGGATCAAACAATTGCAATAGAGTTCTACTATTTAAAAATACTAAATAACAAAGTTTACCTGTAACATTTGTTGAAGAAGCAGAATGCTACTGGGAGAGAGCCACTTAGGAACCTCATATTTCCCTCTCTACAAAAAAAAACAGAAAATATTTAAGAGATTTAGGTTCAGTCAGCCTTGACACAAATTTCAAAGCTAACAACATACTGGAGGTTTAATTCCAAGCTTGAAGACTTCAGCCAACTATAAAATTTGGTGAACATTATTAATAACATAAGAAATCCATTTCTTGCCTTAAAGAAAAAAAATCCAGTAAATTAAATACTATTGTTACCTCTAAGTTATCCACATATCAGAGAAGGACTAGAGGACAGACTGCAACAGTAGAACACACAAAGGTTATAGGACTTCGGAATCTGCAGTATGCCCTGTAGTCAATTTCGCATTGCTGAAGAAAATTTTAGTTTATATTCTTGGAATAATTATCAATTGACAAAATGACATAGCAGAAAAGCATATTTGGTGCCAGGATACAGGCTGTGCTTAAAAACAGGTCACATATCATCCACAAGGCAGAATTCAGAGTCATTGAGGGAAATTGATCAAAGCCCCCTTCTAAGGCCAGTGTCTCTTTTGGGAATAGAAGATACTCAGGAGTCACATGTTTATAACTTGGTATGCTCAGAAATTAGTCACCAAGTCATCAACCAAAAACAAGACGAGGGGCCTGCTAAGCACTAACACATGACAGAATACCGTGTTTCCCTGAGAATAAGACCCAGCGGACAATCAGCTCTAATGTGTCTTTTGGAGCAAAAATTAATATAACACCCAGTATTATATCATATCACATCACATCACACCATATTATATAAGAGCTGGTCTTATATTATAGTAAAATAAGACTTATATTACTTATATTATAGTAAAAATTATATTAATTTTTGCTCCAAAAGATGCATTAGAGCTGATTGTCCGGCTAGTCTTATTTTCGGGGAAACACGGTACCTCTAAACAACCTGCCACACACCCCTCTTTCCCAATTCAGGGGAAATGATACAATCATGTCTCTTAGCAGAGAACAAACTATTTAATGATGCCAGGATAACACGTCAATTATTTGAGAAAAATTAAGATTGAACTGTAATTCAGTCTACACCAAAATTAATTCCTCCCAGATTAAAGAGTTAAATGCAAAAACTGAAGGGTACCTATGTTTACTACATTAGAATATAAGCTCCTGAATCATGGATTTTATCTGTTATTCACCTAGAACACTGTCTAGCCCTAGTATATAAAAAGGTGCTCAATTAATATTTGTTTAATAAATAAATGGGATAAAAAGCATACACTCCAAAAGAAAACAGGCAAAGAATATTCACAGGTAATTGCCCAAACAAGAACTTTTCAATGGCCAAAAAACATGAAACATGTTCAATCTAGTAATAAAAAAATAATTAATTTAAACAAAAATATGATACCATCTGTTGTCTATCAAACTGACAAAACTTAAAAAAGAAATCACTCAGTATTAGTAACAGTTCAGGGACAAGAGTGCCTATATATAAAACTAGAGAGTATAAACTTTTCTAAAGAGATTTGGAAATACATATAAAAAGCATTCAAAATTACATATTCTTGATCCACAATTTCACTTCTAGCAATTTATCCTATGCAAATAATTTATGAGCATACAAAAATTTATGAGCAGCAACACTCAGCACAGAATTGTTTATAGTAACTCTGGGAACTAAGGAATATGGTCTGCTATGGCAAACTTCAGAGGGTCCCCAAAACTAGTAAAAGACAAAATTAACTGAATAAAGACTCTGGGTTAGAAATATAACATAGGTCCAGGGAGACAAGGGCAAGACCCCGCCCCCCACCCTCACAACAAAAAATGGTCAACAGTAATTGAACTAGGCTAGAAGGACGGAGGCTGGTAGGAAGAAAAGCCATCGACCAGCACCAGCCTTGGGGTTCTCTGCTCTTGTGAACTGTCTAGGACATAATTCTTACCAGAAATCAGTCCAGCTTAAAGGTGAGGGGAGAAACAGACAGGTATGGATTTTGATTATATTAAAGAAATAAAGTTCCAAAGAAGCCCTCAATCAAGCAATGAATTTAAAAAGAAAAGACGCTGACGTCAAAACAGTTCAACCGCTGACTCAGCCTCTCTGATGAAAGCAGACAGGCTGACCTACAAAGTATTTCCTAGGAAGAGCTTTCATTTCACAAAGGACATTTAATATCATTAAATTTTTCATTCTCCTTTATCTAAAATCCCCACTATTACCTAGAGAGCCTACTCTTATTTACACTATGCCAGGGCACCTTAACACTTGCCAGTATCAGAAACTGACTGACAAAGTTTGTTTCTGAATTATAATGATGAAGCCTCTAATTCATTTCTCCGTCCTGTCCCTCAGCCATGCCCAACGGAACCCCATGCTGACAGCTCAATGCTACCTGGGCTCCAGGCCTATCCCAAGGAAGGGGGCATTTTTAGATGCTTTAGCCAACTCTCTAGAACACAGCAGTAAGTTACAGTTGCCCTGTCCTGACCTAGCTGGCCCCACTCTATCTGAGCTTTTCCTTATTCCTGAGACCAAGGCTTCTCATGATTCAAATCTGAAGTACCTGACTTGCTCTTTCTTGGCAAACTGACCATTTGCCTCATACCTCAGAGATTTTTACCTTGCTCTTGCCAGGGACTCATAGAAAGTAGAGACCAGCCTGGAGTAAGGACTCTCCTATCTGCTTACACTAATTAAAAATGGTAATGATCTGCTCGAATCTCCAATCACAACCCGTTCCTAGAGTATCCTATGTCATGCTTCACTCACTGGTCAGAACCCCCATGTACCCCAGAGGGTCTTCCCTCATGCTGACTGTATGCAGAGCCATTTGCTGCTTACTCTGGATACCATCTGCACTGGGCTGAACAGTAACCCTCCAAAAATCATGTCCACCCAGAACCCGTGAACACATCCTTGTTTGGAAACAGGGTCTTTTACAGATATAAACAAGCTGAGATCACACTGGGTTGGGGGGCCCTAAATTTAAATTTAATGACTGGTGTCCTTATATGAAGAAGGAATTTTAGACACAGAGACACAAACGCATAGGGGAGAAGGCCATGTGGAGACAGGCAAAGACTGGAGTGACGCCACTACCAGCCAACGAATGCCAAGGATACATGGCAACAACAGAAGCCAGAAAGAGACAAAGAAGTGTTCTCCCCTAGTCCCTTCAGAGAGTATGGCTCTGCTGACACCTTGATTTGGACTTCTAGCCTCTAGAACTGTGAGAGAATAAACAGCTGTTTTTTTAAGCCATCCCATGAAGTGCGCTGTGACAACCTAGTAAACTAATACACCATCTATAAGGGTTTAAGTTCCTCAAACAACCTCTCTCCTATCAGCGCCTGACCACCCTAAGGATAAGTCTGGTCCCAGGGCCTAACCCGTTCTGGTCTGCTCTAACACACAGCCAGCTAACAGGCCCGTAACCAGACCTATGATCATAAAAGAAATATTATGCCTTTAAATCCAGAAACTACCATCCAAAACAAAAGTATTCTTAACTAAAAGTAAAATTCTATAGAAAGCAGATTTAAAAATAAATATCCAGACCAAGCACTGAGTAAGAGCTCCACCAGACTGATTCCAAGTTCTTCTTTGCCTCTTTTTACCACCCCTTTATCATTCCATCATGAATTCCTGAAGTATCTTTTCCTAGATCCCTGTATTGTGCTGTAAACTAGCACCACAGAAGCAGTGCTATCCCGAAAGAGACAGAGAGAACAGTGAGTGCTTGGCATAGTGGAAACAGCAACGAATTGAAGTCATAGATTATGTGTGAATCCAAGGTCTGCCTCTTATTAGCTCCTTGAACTTGTACAAGTTATTTAATATCTCTGACCCTGTCCTAAGGGAGTAGACTCTGGGGACAAACTGCCTAGATTCGAATCCAGGGTCTACCACTTACTAGCTGTGTAGATGAGGGATTTAATCTTGTGCCTCAGTTTCCCCATCTGTAAAAAGGAGTATAATAATAGTATCTACTCCATAAATTCTTGCTAGGATTCAATGACCGAATACATACAAAGAACTTAGCACAGTGCCAGGCACTCAGTATATGTTAGTTTCTATTACCACTGCTGCATCTACTACTGCTACTATTACTGTTTTTATCTGTATTTTATCTGTAAAACAAGTTATTATCTGTAAAACAAGTAATGCCACATACAGGTTTACAAAAGGAATAAAAGAGAATGCATCTGAAAGCACTCAATACAATGCCGTGCACAGAAGAGATAACAAATGTTTGTTTGATATAAAATAAATAGGAGAGGAAGATTGCAATACTCAAAACAGTGGTGGACCAAAAATGGGCATGTTGGCCCAAAGCCCTGCATGCCAGAGTGCTAAATACTCAGCATAGCAAAAGGCTAAAGTCATTCTAAGGAATGCCACATGCCCCCGCCTCCCCCCATTGGAGCTTGATCCCATTGCAGCTGCCTCAGGATCTTAGGATTGCCTGGTAAGGAACACAACTAGTTAAGTCCTGTTCACATCATCTCCAGAAAAAATGTACCCAGCCACTCTCCCTGTCTGGACAGAACTCTGTAGAGTACCATCCACAAACAAGTCATGAGGCTCATGACGCATCTGCATGACCTGACATTCTCAGCTTTGTTTTCTGCACTGAAATACTGGCAGAAATACAGTCCAGAGCAGAGTTCCGCTGCCTGGCTTAACCCAACCTCTTATTTATATACAGTACTATAAAACACACAGGACACTTGTACAAAATATTGTGTCCTGTGCTGTAGGCAGGGATTATTAACCACATTTACACAAATGAGGAAATTACATCTCAGCCAGGGAAATCAAATACTTGTTCAATATCATAAGGCATTGGTTCTTAACCAGGGGTGGTTTCGTCCCCCAGGGGACATCAGGCAGCATCTGGAGACATTTTTGCTAGTCATGACTTGGGGGCTACTATGGGCATCTAGTGGATGAAGGCCAGGGATGCTGCTAAACATCCTACAATGCACAGGAAGCCCCCCACAACAAAGACTTAGCTAGTCCAAAATTCAGTAGTGCCAAAGTTGAGAAACATTGCTTCAAAGCAAAAAAAGATGTAGGGAAAGAACTAGAAAGGAGATACAGTACTTTTTCTATTGTACTATGCTGGAAGTTCTAAGGAAGCCTACAAGTAGACAGGGAGAAAGTCTCCTTATTTAAACACTGAAAGTATGTATCTAAGGATCAAACAGAAAAGATCTTGAGAGGACCGATTCTGCTGAGGAAGGACACGTCCACAAAAGGCCCTGTGTCAGCCAGGGCTCTGTCCCTTAACCCTGGTTTATGCTCAGTCTTTGGAGAATTTTTGTTTATTTAAGGGATGATCACCTTGCAAATGAGAGCAAGAAACAGGTAATAGAGGGAGAAACCAAGTGGAGGGGAAAAAAGATTTGTGGGCTAATAAGCAAGATCATCCTGGGAATTCTAGTGGGCTTGAAAGTGTTCATTTTTCGCATGGTGCTAAGAAAGGCACACAATCTTTCCAACACAGAATCATAGTACTGTAGTCAACTCTATAATTGTAAAATATAATCTCATAAGATATAATTTGCTCATTTTCTTTAAAATTATAAATTATACTTGTTAGAAAGCAATTTTACTTTCAAGCTATTCGACTTTCATTTACTAAATTATTTATACTTCCCTAATATTTGTGTACCCAGAACTGGAGTACAGTCATGCTTGTCTTTGAATGCAGTGATGGCAAGTGAATACAGGTGACATTAATAAGATTAATACTCAGTCTATTAGTAATCATGCTGGAAATTGCAGTTGAGCATTTTGGTTAAAATAGGCAATAAATGCAAAAGATAAACAAAGTCTGCTTCTTAAATAAGAGTTACATACAGTGCATCAAATATTGCTGGGTTTTTCAATCAAACCAAGAACTGAGGGAAGTGTTATTCCCAAGTGAGGAATTTTAGAACATTCTAAGCAAAAATACATACTGCATGCAAGTGATACGACACCTTAATTAGATTCAACCAGCAGACTGTATTACACTGCGACTCGGAACAATAGTTCTGAGCTAAGATTACAATAAATTTCAAAATCTATAATGTGTGAAATTAAATTCCACAATAATGCATAAAAGTCCTAATTTGAATCAATTTTCAACTTGCAAATACATGAAAAACTAAAAATGAAATTCAGAGTAGGAGAAACAAAGAATATACAGTATTAGTAAATAATATTAATTAGGATGGCTAAATCGCTACTGAACAAGACTTAGACATTTTGTACCATATTTATTCCACTGAAAAAATATTTGATTTACCAAAAATATCAAAACTTGGATCTAATATCTACTATTAGAATGCAATACTTTTACATTATTATGTTAAGGTAATTCCTTTCCCCCAAAGGATTAATACAGGATCCACTAGTGCATTCAAATAAATAAAAGTAGAGAAAACTGAAGTTTGTATGTTGGTACATTCACCTTGTATTGGTGAAACAAACAATACATTAATAATTAAGAGCATTAATTCCATGGCTGCCATATGAATGTGAACTTGTAGTAACAGCAAATAAAGGCAATTAAACAGCATAAAAGTTTATCTAGGTTTAAAAAAGGAAAAAACATCAAAGCTTGGAGTTAAGTCAGTAAATGAGGAACACCATGGATATAATGTAGTTCAATTTCAGTAGGGTATTAGTGGTTACTTATTTTAACTTTATGGATAAGTATATCTGATGCAGACTAAAAAGCAATACCCAGAATACTTAGGGGTAGTCCTATTCTATTGAGTTTTTTAATCAACAACTTGCATTAGAGATATTTAAGAAATGTGCAAAATGGCACGATTCTACAAGGACAGCTGATATTACATGAGATCAGAATCAAGATTCAAAATTTCAACAGAGGAGAATGCTAGGCTGAGGCAAACAGGGGGACTGAATGTGAATAAACAGGAGTCAGAGAACTGATCGCTCGCTACTCAGAGCTGGGATGGACCTTGGAAATAACTGATTGCTGCAATGCTCTAACCCTACTCAAGAAGAAAACAAGGACCAGTAAGTTGTTCTACCAGGGATGACACCCAAAGTGAGTAGAAAAGCTAATGCACAATACTTGATATGAATCAGGACAACTAATTTGTCGTCTTGGTAAACCTGGAAGGTTGGGATGTCTAGAAACATTTCCAAGTTAAAGCTCTGGCACAAAAAGAAGCTTAGGATGAGGATCATTGCCCCCTCCAGGAGTCTATGATTCTCTTGAGACTAGCAACTACGGAGTTAAGAAACAATACTTCACAGCGGTTATGAAAATGGGCTCGGAGCTTGACTAGCTGAGTTCAAATCCTAGCTCAGCCACTTACTAGCTATAAGGCCCTGAGTAAGTTATTCAACGTCTCTTCTTCTTAGTTTCCTCATCTATAAGAGGGGGACAATAACAGCAACTACCTCACTTAGGGTAGAGTCTGCCAAATAAGAAAAGGTCATGAATATTAAGTACCATATTTTGCCATGTACAATGCACACTTTTTTGCCCAAATTTATGAGGGAAAAATCAGGATGTGCATTATACATGGGTAGTACTAATTCCATACCTATATAAATGTTTTTAATTTATGCTTAGGAGTTAAAAGTGCAACTCTAGAAATCAATAACGATATCCATATGCAAAATAATACCCTGGAATAGGATCATCAGTTTTGTTGAACTTACAAAGAACTTGCAACAATGAAGAGTTCTTGGCCTTTTTGTTACCGATACATAAAATTTCTTGTACCTTGTATCTGTTCTTGTGTTTTGTAATTATTTGTTACATAAAATTTCTTGTACCATAATATGTTAAAAAATAAATGCTAAAATTCCTTTATAATACAAAAAACAAGTGCCTAAATGCAAACAAAAAAGGAATTTGAATTAAAAAATTAAAACGAAAGATTTTTTTTCCCTAAAAGTTTGGGCCAGAAATGTGGGTGCGCATTATACGAGATCTGACAATTAACTTCATGAACTCATCCTAAGAAAAAGTGCTACACACCTCATTGCTGCATATCACTATGGTCACCTTCGAAGTACTCCCCTTGGGAAGCTATGCACCAACGCCTGCACCTTGTTCACCCTTCAAAGCAATTTTGGAACTCCTTTTCTGGAATGGCCATCAGAGCTGTCATCATATTACCCTTGATGCCTTGAATGTCATCAAAATGTCTTCCTTTCAATATTTCCTTTATCTTCGGGTAAAGAAAGAGGTCATTGGGGGCCAGATGAAGTGAGTAGGGAGGGTGTTCCAATACAGTTATTTGTTTACTGGCTAAAAACTCCCTCACAGACAGTGCCGTGGGAGCTGGTGCGTTGTCGAGATGCAAGAGCTCCTTCAGGATCGTTTTTCCACACACCTTTCTCATGCCAAGATTTTCAGTTAAGATCTTCCTAACTGTTTCCCTATTGGTGTTTACATGGTCTGCTATGCTTCTCACAGTCAGCCAACAATTCTGATGCACAATTCAACATATTTTTGCCATGTTATTGTCAATTCTGCTCGTTACTGGCCACTCTGACCTTTCTTCTTCAGTGACATGTTCTCTCCCCTCAGAAAAACATTTAATCCATTTGTCCACTGCCTTTTTCTTCATGGCGTTATCCCCATAAACTTGGACTAACATGTCCCTGATTTCACTTCCACTCTTGCCGAGTTTAACAAGAAATTTAATGTTTGTTCGTTGCTCTAATTTAAGCTCAGACATTATCGCGACTGCACACAAAAACACACAACAATAATGAACACCACTCAGCAAGACACCACCACGTCGACACGAACAACGCTGAGACACTGATATACCACTGATATACTTACCAAGCTGTTTGTACAGTGCTGCCAATGTAAGCGCACAGTGGCAAGTTCACAAACTTAATTGTCACACCTCGTATATACACCTTTGTACTGTTTTAACTTTTTACCATATGCACTTTGTTTTTCATTATAAAAACAGTGAACTGAATATCAGTTTCTTGGTAAACTACAAGCCTGGGCATTTCAGGCCAATATGGCAGGAAAGGAGAGGGGGCCCTGGGATGCACATTCTACTACAGATCACAGGCTCTATACCAGGAGTCAGTAAACGTTTCCTGTAAAGGAACGAATGGTCAATATTTTTGGTTCTGTGGGTCGTACAATCACAACTGCTCAACTCCACTATGAAAGCAGCCATAGCCAATATATAAAAGAACAGGCATGGCTGTGTTCTAATGACATTTTATTTAAGTCAACAGGTGGTAGGCCAGATTTGGCCAGCAGGCCATCGTCTGCCACCCTCTGCTCTCTATCACGTACCCAAGAAGACTGACTGAGGTTTGGAGCAAGCTTGCCTTGCCTTTAGCACTCTAGAAAGGAATAAGTTATGCTGCAACACAGACGCCTAGCTAGTCACACATCTGTAGAATTGTGCATTATGCTACTTACTCAAGAGTCAGGATTGGCAGGAATGATTTTTTGACAGATCAACTAGTACTTTCCAACAGGGTGAGACAAAGATATGTACCCACCCCCCAACCCCAGCTCATCTACCCCTTCTGTTTAACTTACCCCTCATGCCTGGATAATACTTGAGAGCTGAATGCATGCTCTCCTGCCAAGTATTCTTACACGTGGATTACATCATTTTAACATCACAAAGCAAAGATTATAGCCCTGCATATTCATCACTACAAAAAAGTAATACAATTATTCTAAAATCAAAGTTTATAGTTAGTAAGTTCAAAAAGTACCTCACTTTTGTTTTACTAGGTATATATCCATGGGGTATATGGAAGTTAAACTGCTCAAAGTCAGAGGGCTTTACTGAGACTTTTGTATGGTCAAAGTGAGTATTCAAAACTTTTGCTGGGGGTGGGGCCAGTTTGCTAAGTGGTTAGAGTGCAAAGCGCAGCGCTCATAACACCAAGGTCACCGGTTCAATTCTCACACGGGTCAGGGAGCTGCACCCTCTACAACTAGATTGAAAAAGAAAAAAACGACTTGATCTGGAATTGAGCTGCGCCCTCCACAACTAGATTGAAAAACAATGACTTGACTTGGAGCTCAGCTGTGCCCCCCACAACTAGATTAAAAAACAACAACTTGACATGGAGCTGATGGGTCCTGGAAAAACACACTGTTCCCCAATATTCCCCAATAAAAAGTAAAAAATAAACAACAAACTATTCCTGGATAAAATTATTATAGTCATCCTTTACAGCAAATTTCTTAGTGCAATTCCCAAATACTCATCACCAAAAAGGCAAGTATCCTTAGAAGACAATGTTCACAGACGTACGTCAATCCTAGCCCGTTACACTGACAGTCACTTTCTTACTTATTCAGCACAGCCATAACTTCAGAACATTTCCAGGGAGAATAATCCCTAATTTACTGACACTCAATAACTTGGCTGAGACAGATTACATTAATTGAGGGACTAAAGAATTTATAGAGTCGACCATTCATTCCTTTTGATTGGTGGTCTTCTAAGGCGGGGCACGCACATACCAGCAGCTACGTAAGAAGATACACTAGGGTGTGGAAGAACATACCGTGTTTCCCCGAAAATAAGACCTAACTGGAAAATAAGCCCTAGCGTGATTTTTCAGGATGACATCCCCTGAACATAAGCCCTAATGCATCTTTTGGAGCAAAAATTAATATAAGATCCGCTCTTATTGTCAGGGAAACACGGTATTAGGAATTCTAATTATATTAATTTCTATCTAAAAAATAAGACAGAAATTAAGCTCTGTTAATATTTACTATATGGATTGGCACTGGCATCCTCACTAGTCCCTGTATGGGGTAATTTTTCCTTGACTGAGACAGTGACACATGAAGTAGCTCCATCTTCCTCACTCTCTATATACTGTGAAGTACTATGCTGTACCTGAGCCCAGTTAAATGGATTTACAGATTATAGTATCTGGTTTAACTAAACTAAATCCTCACAAAATAGCCAAGTGACTTAAGAAAATTCTTGCAAAGAAAGCACAGATTAAAGATAAGAACAAACACAAACAACAACAAAGCTAAAACTTATTGGGAGCTCACAGCCAAAACACAAGGTTAAAAAAAGACCTAATCAGATCTAATAGGTTGTCTCAAAACTCGAAATGACCATTTGTATTATAGACTTATTCACATTATTGTTAACAATGAACCTCAAATCTAAGTATACATGGCTATGTTGCCATCACAATTACAAGATTTTTTTTAAAACCAGAATCAAGAATATGAAAACAAATCTCTACAACGTTTTTAGTGACATTTAGTCAAGAAACCACAATAAAGCAAATTCCACGTGAATCTAATATTTAAATACAAAAACAGGTGAACCCATAAAAATACAAGAAGAAAACATGGGAGTTAAAAAAAAAAATCCAAGTAGGAAAGCCTTTCCCAGTATGACAATAAAAGACTGATAAATTTAACTAAATAAAAATAAAAACCTCCTGCGTAGCAAAAACAAAATTTTAAATATAAAGATCAAAAAGGGTGATACACTGTATTGAAGGGGAGTACAGAGAAACAGGAATTTTCATGCTATTTGTAGTAATTGTATAAACTGATAGAACTTCACTGGGAAGCAATTTGGCAATACCAGAATTACTAATTCATATACCCTTTGACCCAGTAACTCTTCTCTAGGAATTTTCTTCCAGATATATTCACAATGTACAAAATGCCAACCTGGAAATTACTTAAATGTCTATTAACCTAGGACTGACCAGATAAATAAATTAATGTGCACGTATATACACTGCAATCCTACATAGTTATTAAAAAGAATGAAGAGGCTCTGAGCTGGATGTGAAATGGTATGATCTCCAAGACATACTGTTAAAGGATGAAAACAAGATGCAGAACAGTGTCTGTGATATGCTACCATCTGTGTGAATAAACTGGGGGGTGTGGGTGTCATAAAGAGATAAAATTTATGATTCCTTGTATATGTACAGACTAACCTGCAAAAATAGGTAAAAAAAAATCTGATATATACTATGTCACTGGGTAAATAAACAATCTCATACCAATAAATTTGAAAAATTAGACAAAATGGACACATTCTTTATGTCCAAAACTGAATTCTTGATCATCCCTGCTCTACCAGGAGTCTTCTCCATCTCAGCTGACAGCAGCTCCATATTTCTAACTGCTCAGGTTACTCCCCTCATCCCATTCATCAGCAAATTTTGTTAGTGATACCTTCAAATGACTAGATTCGTCTAAACATACATCCTGCAAAAAAATAATATAAATGGAGCCACCTTAAAATGGAGTCAGAGCTGCCAACCCAGAGGAACTGCCTTGCACGTCTTATGCCTCAAGCCTTTGGAATGTTAGAACAAGGCAAAATAAGCCTTGGAATGGGCGTAAGGCAACACCAAATCTCAAAGAACTATGTGCAAGGATAACAGAAAGCAGATATTATGACTACCAGACTGAACACTAAAAACAATGAATTAGCGTCACTACCTTAGTTTATCTTCACTAATAGAAATGCCTTCCTTCTATTGATGTAATTGTCCCCCTTCCTTTCCTGATAAATATCCCTTGCCTGTGTCTCCCAACCAGAACACTATTAGGTTTCTGCCTGAATCAGTGCTTCCTGAATAGCGAGTCTTTTTTGATCTCAAAAAAGCAGTGTGAGGAAAAACTCAGTCTTAAAAGTTCACACACTGGGGAAAGAGAATTCACACAAATCACAGCCAATGAGGTCCCAATACCACAGGAGGCCTGCAGGGGGCGCTATGGTAAAGCCTCCGCACAGGTGAGGAGAGCTTACTGGGAAGCGACAAAAAGAAGTCATTGGGATAACCAGGGGTTCCCCTCCGCTACTCCAGTGGCCCCTCAGCCTGTGAGAAGGCATAACTGCAGCTCATGTCTGCACCCCCACCTGCAGAGGGATAGCTGAATGTCACCTCCCAGAGTGGAACAGACAGGAAACATGGAACGGACACATACAGGTGTGTCCCTGTGCTCCAGCCTCCAACAAGCGTCACCTGCAGGACACCTTCACACTGGCCCTCCTCTGCTACCTGGGGCAGGTTCTCTGCGATGGGAAGGGAGGACTGCTATGTCCCTACCAGGAGCCCTAACCCACAGCCCCCTAGGCACTTTGTCTCCAAGACCTGAAACTGAGAGCCACCAGTCAGTCAATCATACTCGTACATGTCACTGGAACTGCTGTGGCACTGGAATGGAACCTGTTAGCCATAGCCAGATTAACAGGTCACGAACAGTGCTCAAGGCAAAATTTCTTACTGCACTTCCCAGAGTGGGATTTAGGAAAAACTATTGAGTCAAATAAATTTTAAAAATTGAAGACTGAACTCAGTGCCTTTTGACTTCTATTGGGTGGACAACGGGCCACCTGGGACTACTACTTTCAACTCTGTGCTACTTCCCAGAAATGAGAGAGTTGGTTTAGGAAGTCTCTCTACCTAAAGGGTGTTAGAGACCCAGTGGTCCATCCACATAAAACTTCTGACAATTTCTCCCCATGCTTCTCCCATCTTACACCTCCACTCATACCAACTACTCTACTAAGTATGCTCTTTCCCACAATCCTTTCTGAAGTACTTCTACCCTTCTTTTAAAGCCCTGCTCCAACCGCACTTCCTTTAAGATGTTCTCCCAAGCCCAGCCCCGCTGCTGTAGTAACCTCATTTATACCCGTTAGAATATGGCATCCCTGACGCTTCGCCCTTTTGAGGTAGGCTTGGATCTGTCTCCAACAAGACATCAGGCCCTGGTGGACTATGATCAAGTTTCATAGATCTTTGTTCATGCCCTTTGGTGTCTCATACAAAGACGACCTTCAGGAAATACTTGTTAGACAAAATGGAATTCAAGCCGCACTCTGCTGGTCTGACCCTGCTTTGCCGTGGACACCACCCGGTGCTCGCTCTTCCTCTTTACATATCTTCTTTTGTTAGCTTGCTTTGAATAGTAACTCTTCAAAAAGAATTTTAGTATTTTCCTTGCTATACATGATTTGGTTTTTTTTTTTTAATTAAATAGTATAATTCACATAACATAAAATTCACCCTTTTAAAGTGTACAATTCAGGGTATCCGCAAAGTTGTACAATCATCACCACTATTTAATTCCTGCATGTTTTCATCACCCCAGAAAGAAAGCCTGTGCTCATTGGCAGTCACTCCCCATTGTCACTCTACCCCATACTCCTGTAACCACAAATCTACTTTCTATGTCTGATATGTATGACTTTGACAAAGCTTATAGTATTCGTAACTGTGATAAGCCAAATTTTATCTTCGAAAAGAAATAGTTTCTCTTATTTTTCCATAACTCAAAAGGAAAATGTGATTAAACACAGCAACTTACTTAACCATTTCAGGATACAAACAAAAACTCTTACCAAAAAAATCATCTTACATGTTTACTTTCCCATTTGTTTTTGCTTTAAGCCATTTACACATATAGAAAGTATAATACACATATAGAAAAATAAACATATCATAAGGGTACTCACCTTGGTATTTTCAAAAACTGAATACACAACTGTAACTAGCGCCCAGCTGGAGAAACAGAAGCCCCCCATACCTCTTCCAGTTACCATCCACCTCCAAAAGGAACCACTACCTTGACTTCTAGCAGCATACATTACTTTTGCCTGTTTTTGTACTTCTATAAATAAAAGCATACAGTATGCAGTATAGAAAACTTTTACATTGAAATTATATGCCTTGTAGTACTTACCATAATCTTCTTGTACAAAGCCATGACATTATCATCATCAAATGGTAGAAAGCCACACATAAGCACATATAGGAGTATGCCCATGCTCCAAACATCTGCCTGAGAGGGAGGGAAAAAAACAGTAATTCCAAAAAAAATTTAGAACATATTTGAGAATGGCAGTACACATAATAGAATCATAGAATCTTCACAGAGCTGGAAGAGCTCTGAAATCATCCAATTAAACCTACTCATTCTACAGACAGGGGACCTAAAGTCCAGAAAGGAAGGCTTGTCCAAAGTCACCCAGGCCACCCAGTTAGGTCACCTGATGTCCAGTTAAGTGCACTGTTCTCTAACACTGGACTCTGGCACTTTATAGAAAATAATTTCCAGTTAGTTGGGCTGGATTGGGCACAACGAGGAAGGAGACGAGGCCAAGTCTCTAATTCTGAAAGACAATTCTACAGTGCTACTGAGGGTTTATTACATATGAGGGTTATGTAAACACACATGAGAATGTCAAAACAAGTCTTAAAATTTACTACTGATAATCTGCAAATGTGATAAGCTGCACTGTAAAGTCCTCTCTATGGAGACAAACCTTCATAAAGTTCAACGATTGACTTTTCAAATACAGAGGCTAGAAATTAGCCTGCCAGCACAAACAGCGCTACAAATCTCAAAATTCCAGAAAGAAGCTTAACCTTTATACAAGACACCCATGTGTCCCATGAGTCCTAAGTACTAACTACTTATTCAAGGAGTTTTGGGCCTTAGTCAATAATGACACCATCGTTGGCTAAGAACTCACAGCTCCCACCCACATTTGAGCCTTTGGAAAATGTTACAAGGCAAGAAGGGTAGCATCTTTCTTTTTACAAAAAAGGATGGAAAGTCAAACTAAAATGGACGAGACAACAACGTAAAGATCCTATAGGAAAATCTCAGATGCATTCAAACTAGCAGGGCCTCATCACAGCCCTCTAGGAATCTTGTGAACATTAGGCATAGGATTATCACTCCTTCTGGGAGACTGGATGGAACACTGGAAAGAGTACAGATATGCAGTCGAGACTCACTCAGTTCAAATCTGGACCACAGCTACCAGCTGTGTGACCCTGGGAAGGCATTTCATTTTTTTGAATCTTAATTTCTTCATCTTCTTTATTGATGAAATAGGAGTAATAGGATTCACTTCAAAGGATTTTTATGGGGCTTAAGTAAAAATTATAAAAAGTATCTAGCATGTGGAACTCTTGTGCACAGTTGTGGGAACGAAAATATTGCCACCGCCATGAAAACAGTATGCAGCTCCTCAAAAAATTTAAAAATAGAATTACCATATGATCCAGTCATTCCACTCTTGGTTATATGCCCAAAAAAATTGAAAGCAAGCTCTCAAAGAGATATTTGTTCCTATCAGCACAATAACCAAACAGTGGAAGCAATCCCAGTCCAAAGGAAGTCCATCCATGGATGAATAACAAAATGTGGTGTATACATACAATAGCATATTATTCGGCCTTAAAAAAGACGGAAATTCTGGCACATAGCATGGATGGACTGTGCTAAGCAGCATCTCTGAAAACTAAGCCTACAACCTGGCCTTGTGTTCTACCTGTCTGGACTAACCAGTCTAAACTATGAAGTTGTTTAACACAAAAACAACCACAACAAGGACCCCAGAAATACATCCTTGCTGCCTAAGTGTACTATGCATTATTACATTTATTGTAAATTGTCCATTTCATTTATTACTTTACATATCTCACTCTCTGAATAGACTGACTTCTCTGATTAACAAGATTATTTCTTACCTCATCGTTATATCCCCAGTGCACAGTGCCTGACTCACTACAGGTCAACAATAAATGTATATTGATTATACATTGAATTAACCAATGAATAATTACCTCTGATCCCAGATATGATTTGCCTTGTATTAATTCAGGTGCTGCATAAGCAAGACTCCCACAGCATGTCTGGAGATGGTAATCCTTGTTACCCTGCCAATAAGATAAAAATGAAACACTTATTCATTACAGCGCTTAAGAGAATTAAAGCCTTAAACATTCTTTCAGCACAGCAAAGAGAAGCTAGACGAAGAATTACTCCAAATAATAAGAGACTTCTGCAGGAAACCTAATACTCTCTGCCTACATGCAAGCACATGGGGTTTCCTCTTCTCTAAATTTCCAATACTACATATAACCTGGCATGAACAAAATTCTTTTCCCCTTAATGCAGTCATGTCCTAGACATTCATTTGCATAATAATCAGCTTAGCACAATCCAAGCAGCCATGTCTTCGCACCCCCACGTATTCAAGGAAAAAGGATTATTTCTTTACTGGACCCTATCTCCAATATGAAATCTTAGAGAGTTTCTTTCCCCCTACAGGGAAGAAAACAACATGCTACATAGAACAGTGCCTTGAGAGTCTGTTTTCTAGACTCAGTTCTAACACCAATCATGACCTGAGCTTCCAGATCTGGTCAAATGAGGAATCTGCTCAACCATCTCTGCTTTCCCACAGAAATATCAAGACATAGTGAAAATGATACTACTACTGCCCAACTCCTGTAGTATAGAGTTCCACACCGGCAAAGAAGTTGTATAATTGTGAGATTTCGTTTACAACTGCAACATGTCCAGAGGTGAGCTCCTCAGCAGCAAGCTGAGGCAAAGCTCTCCTAGCCAACCCGCTTTTTTTGATGGTGTCTGTGGGGGTCAAACCTATGGCAGCCAGAAACAAAGGCTAATGGAGTCTGTCACAAACATTCTGCACTGCCTCCTGTGGAGAACATGACTTAAACCTCTTTATCTGCTCAAAGTATGTTTTATCTTTCTATGCCTGCTGATCAAAAAAACGCCTTCTAGCATTTGGTTCCCAGACACACAAGTCTCCACTAACAATCTCTGCGGAGCCAAGGGAAAGAGAGGAAAATCAGAAAGAATCAGCCATTCAGTAGAAGGGGCAAAATCTGCTTCCATTTGCACCTAGCTAATTCTGATTGGAGCAGCAAAATATCATGGGACTTTTACAAAGGGCTGAGACAGGTCTGCAATTTCAACATTCTTAATGAGTGTGGACAGCTCATTTTAGAGACTGTGAGAACCATTATTAGAGAGCTCAGGAGGAAGCCTCCAACAGGCAGCCTCACAGGAGCTCTGCTGCAGACAGCAGAGGTGGCAAGTTCAAAGTCACCTCAAAGAGAAAGTATGCTGGAGAGCGTCAGTACTTAACTATGGAGTGTAAATTAAGAAAATACATAACGGCATAAATTGAAAAGCGCATGTGGACTTTCTCCTTCTTTTATGAGGAAAGGGGACTCTCAAAATGTAACTGACTGTTAGTTATATAACCATTTGGATAATAAAGAATAGATTTGCACTAAATTCCCAAAAGTCGTATCTAAATGAACAAAGACATCATCTAGTGGCAACATACTCAAACTGCAAACGCCTAATCAATTCAGTATTCATGCTCTGATGGCCTCCTGTCACCTCAGCATTGCACATTCCCTCAGCATACTCATGGGGTCTTCAGCAAGACCAACCCTGGACCTAGAGCAGTGGTTCTCAATCTTGGCTACATACTAGAATCATCTAGATAACTTGTAAAAGGGATGAAATTTAACATTCTTCACAATGATTGCAACCAGGCTCAATAAACACTAAGTGGAAGTCAGTGCAAGACTAAGAGGTACATTTACAAAGGAAATAAATACATTTTTATCCCTGCACTTACCTTGGGTTTCGCACAGAGACCAAAGTCAATCAGCTTTAATTTATGATATTCATCAAACAACAAATTTTCCTGGAAAAACAAAGATATTTTCACAACTGCATATTGACTTCCTTATAACACATCTCACCTCTAGCCATTTCTAAAAATGATTTAAGGTTCTTATATTAAAAAGTCTGCAGACAACAGAGTGAAAATCATTTTAAAAAGAATGAAATGACAAGGAGTAGAGAAGGGGAAAGACGAAGAATGTTAGTAACTATCCCACTTCCTCTCAAGACACATTAGCATAAACCATTTTCTCTTTGGTGCTCTGAGGTTCAACTATAAGCAAACAATGTGTGCTGAAGGTAAGTTTAAACCAAAAGAGTGAGCTCAAATCAAAGGGTTGGGTATAAACAGAGGGAAAAAGATAGTAACACTGCCATATCTTGTCAGACCAATTCTAGTACTCTGACTCTGGTACCAAGTAGTATTAAAAACCATGCTCACCATCATCCATATTAGTCAAAGCCTGCAGACATGAGTATTAACATTTTTATTCTGTCCTTGAAAAGTAGAGTCCGTCCATTTAGTGAACGGAATTAAATGGAATTAAAATTAAAGGAAGAAGAGCTTAGGAAAAAAGAATTGAATGGAAAATACTCAATTACAATACACTCGAAGAGAATACTCAAAATTCTTATTTCCTAGAGATAAAATCCTGAGGTTTATATTCCACAGCTGATGACAAAGACATTTATAATGTCATACACAATTGACAGATAAATAGAATGCCAATAATAAGTCCACCCTAAAAAGTCTACCAGAAGTTATAATAAAGGAGCAAAAACAATGATACATTATGAATGGAGTAAAAAAAAGCAAAGCCAAGATACACTGTAAACAGAAAGCACCTAGTAACAGGTAAATGATGTTGAACTCTCAGGTGAGCATCTAACGATGGCACTTACCGGTTTGAGGTCCCTGTGAGCATAGCCCTGGCTGTGCACATAAGCAACCGCAGATACGATCTGACGGAAGACAACTCGGGTCTCCTCCTCGGACAGGCGATCCTGGGAAATTATGTAGTCAAACAGCTCTCCTCCAGAACAATACTTCAATAGCAAGAGTCACACAGATATTGTTACTACTTAGAACTCACGTCAGAGGAATTTAAAATTAAAAATCCGACATAACTTAGAGATATTAATTCAACTTATAGGCAGGGGAACTGAGTGAGGTATATTCAAAAATACACTCTCAGGATCAAACAACTCCACAATTATTCCAGGAAAGAACAACAGCTCTCAGTTTCATGCAGTTTTATCACTAGTAAATAGAAACAGAACCAATGACCACTGTGATTTTTAAGTTTATTCAGGGTTGTATATTTTTATGGCAGAGCACTAAAGCCTATTCTCATCTCAATGCACTTACATTTAGTGTGTTATGTGAAACAAAAAAACCCAGCAGTATTATTACATCTCCATCTCAAAGACCAGTGATTTTCAGTGTGTCCCAGAAGGAGCCAAGTTCTACAGAGGTTCTTCACAGGCTAAGGAGAACGGGTACCAGAGCACAAAGCTCTAGGCTTTCTATACCTTCTCCAGAGCAACTCCGCTTTTCTCTAAACTGGGGTTTCTATTTAAGGTTTCATTTCATTTTATCAGTATCAATCAAAATCATAGATACATATAGCCTTGACCTCATAGGAATTATTCCTATATAGTCTTGCGTCAAAAATGATGCATGTTTGGGGCGGCCGGATGGCTCAGTTGGTTAGAGCGCGAGCTCTGAACAACAGTGTTGTCAGTTCAATTACCACATGGGCCAGTGAGCTGTGCCCTCCACTAGATTGAAGACAGCTGCCGCTGAGCTATAGGAGGGGGCGGCCGGATGGCTCAGTTGGTTAGAGCACCAGCTCTCAACAACAAGGTTACCGGTTCAATTCCCACATGGGATGGTGGGCTGCACCCCCTGCAACTAAAGATTGAAAATGGCAAATGGACTTGGAGCTGATTGAAGGACAAGTTGGAGCTGATGGGCCCTAGAAAAACACACTGTCCCTCAATATTCCCCAATAAATTTTCTTTTTAATGTAAAATATATCAACTTTAAAAAAAAAAAATGATGCATGTTCAAGATCACTTACTGCAGCAGCATCATTTGTAACAACAATAGACTGGAAACATTCCAAATGTGCTCACACTATATAAATTATGGCACAGGTATAAAATGGAATTCTATGCAGCCATTTAAAAAAAAAAAAAAAAAAAAAGAGAAAGATATGGGCCGGCCCGGTGGCTCAGGCGGTTAGAGCTCCATGCTCCTAACTCCGAAGGCTGCCGGTTTGATTCCCACATGGGCCAGTGGGCTCTCAACCACAAGGTTGCCAGTTCAACTCTCCGAGTCCCTCAACGAATGGTGGGCAGAGTCTCCTGCAACTAAGATTGAACAGGGCACCTTCACCTGAGCTGCCTCCCGGATGGCTCAGTTGGTTGGAGCACCAGCTCTCAACCACAAGATTGCCAGTTCGATTCCTCGAGTCCTGCAGGGGATGGTGGGCTGCACCCCCTGCAACTAGCAACAGCAACTGGACCTGGAGCTGAGCTGCGCCCTCCACAACTAAGACTGAAAGGACAACAACTTGAAGCTGAACCGCACCCTTCACAACTAAGATTGAAAGGGCAACAACTTGACTTGGAAAAAAGTCCTGGAAGTACACACTGTTCCCCAATAAAGTCCCTTCCCCAATAAAATCTTAAAAAAAAAAGAAAACATATCAACTGATGTGAAACAATCTCCAGTATTAAATGAAAAAAGCAAGGTGTGAAAGAGTATATACTGATATGTTGACTTGCAAAAAACATTATGCTGAACAAAAGAAGCCAAACACAAAAGAACACAGACTGTATGATCCTATTTACATCAAGTTCTAGAATATGTAAAACTAATCTATGGTGACAGAAATCAGATCAGTGATTGCTGAGAAGAACAGTGGGCAGGTGGGGTTACAGGAATTGAGATCCAAGGATCAGGAGAAAACTTTCTGGTATGATGCAAATGTTTTATACCTTGAGGTGGGAAGTACATGTGTGTGTACTTTTTACAAACTGTACACCTGATGTGTGTATTTTATCATACAGAAATTATACCTCAATAGTCAATTTTTAAAATACTATTCAATAAGCTTCCTTTCTGCCCACAGAGGAAGGCACATCAGACACCATCGGCCATGTGACCTAGGTGGCAACGCCTGTGGGCCCTTTGCTGGGCTTTTCAAGGTGCAACAGACCCTATGAGTTAAAGATGAATGAGGGTTGTCATGATGAATGTTTTCCAAAAACTTATCATAGAGGATGATTAAACAGCCACTAGGAGCATAACTATCTGTAATGAGCATATAGGTAGCTGCAAATGAATGTTCAAGTCCTTAGCTGTGGTGTATAAAAATTCTTCATTGCCTCAGAGGTGTGGAATGCAACATTTTGGAAGGAAAAATGAAGAACTGTGTAAGAAGACATGAATTGAAGCAAATAATGAGAATTAATTTATTTATCAATGATCATCTCACAATAAATTATGTAGAAAATATATGTTTGAATACTTTTAATTGCTAAGCAATAGTCTGCTTTCTTTAAAATGTAAAAATAAAATGCTATTCAATAAGATTTATATAAAGAAAACAGCCTACTTTATATTTTCAAATAAAGACAAAATAAGGTGAAACAAAAAAACATACAAAATCTCTGTGAATGTACATAGATTGTCTCAAGCTAAAATGTTAAGTGGGGGGAAAAAAACAAGGTATAGAATAATATTATAGTATGTGACCATTATGTGTGACCAAAACCAATAAGCTACAAACACATATTTTTATATATAAATATAAAAATATACACATATACATATACATACACACACACACACACACACACACACACAAACATACCGTGTTTCCCCGAAAATAAGACCTAGCCAGGCCATCAGCTCTAATGCGTCTTTTGAAGCAAAAATTAATATAAGACCGGGTCTTATTCTAATATAAGACCCGGCCTTACATAATATTATATAAGATCAGGTCTTATATTATATTAGACCTTATATTATATAAGACCCGGTCTTATATTAAAATTATATTAAACTTATATAAAAATTAATATAAGACCCGGTCTTATATTAAAATAAGACCGGGTATAATATAATACCGGGTCTTATATTAATTTTTGCTCCAAAAGACACAGTAGAGCTGATGGTCCAGCTAAGTCTTATTTTCGGGCAAACAAGGTACATATGAGTATATAAAATATACGTACTTGTATGTATTTATAAGTACATGGAAAAGCTACAGGAAACAAGAAAAGTGATTAAATCAGGGGAAAGAGAACTGGATGACTGGAACACAGGGGAGAGAATTTTACTTTTTAATAGATACTCTCTAGTACCATTTATTTATTTGTTTGGAATATTTCACAAATTTGTGTCATCCTTGCACAGGGGCCATGCTAATCTTCTCTGTATCGTTCCAATTTTAGTATATATGCTGCTGAAGCAGGCACTCTCTTGTAGCTTTTAAATTTTGTCCTAGGTTCGTGAAGGGTTTTTGGTTTTTATTTATTTATTTATTTATTTATTTAAGTGCTTAATTTGTACAAAGGGATCAGCTTTTTAAAAAGGCTTTAAGGGGCGGCCAGGTGGCTCCGTTGGTTAGAGCACGAGTTCTGAATGACGGGGTTGCCGGTTTGATTCCCACATGGGCCAGTGAGCTGTGCCCGCCACAACTAGATTGAAGGACAAAGACTTGGAGCTGATGGGCCCTGGAGAAACACACTGTTCCCCAATATTCCCCAATAAAATTTATTTAAAAAAAAAAAAAAAAAAAGCTTTAAAATCACCACTGTTGACCATGTGGGCGGACTTACACTGTAATAAAGAGAAAATGGTTCTAGGTTGAAAACTTTCAGCTTTATGAATTTTGAAAAGTGCTTTTAAAACAAAGCTAATGTGTGAAAATGATGTGCAGTTACAAATTATTTGGTTGAGACTAAGGAAAATGAAACAAGAGATCAATGGTGCAAGTTTTAAAGACTTGATGTTCCAAGTCAAAAAGGGCAGGTCAAAACATAAAAGAGCTTGGTTTGCATAACACATGCCTTAAAAGCTACCTATAGACTGTGGGTTGGTTGAACTGTGTCCTCCAAAAAGATAAGTTCAAATCCTAACACCTAGTAGCAGTGAGTGTGATCTTCTTTGTAAACAGGTCTTTGTAGATGTAATCAAGTCAAAATGAGGTCACATTGGATATGGGTGGACCCTAATCCAATGACTTGTATCTTCATATGAAAAGGGAAATTTGGACAATTTCAAATAGATTTGAAATAAAGACAGGAAGATAAGAGATCACCATTTGAAGACACAGGCAGAGACTGGAGTGGTACATCTATGAGCCAAGGAACACCAAGGATTGCCAAGAACCACCAGAAATTAGGTAAGCGGCATAGAATAGATTCTCCAGAAGGAACGAACCTTGCCCATACCCTGATTTCAGACTTCTAGCTTCCATTACTGTGAGTCAATAAATTTGTTGTTTTAAAACAACAAGTTTGTGGTAATTTGTTACAGCAGCCCAAGATTAATACACTACATAAACTGAAACGAATCTTTCCCCCAGGAACAAATGCTAACATATCCTGTCCACTAAACCACACTTCCTCATAAGGAGTCTATTACAAAGGGTGTATCTACAATCTCCAGTTTATTACATGTCATCTCCTTGATCTAAATTGTTAGACAGAACTCATATAGGTAACCCACTTAATATTTATGTTGATCTTTCGGGTGAATCATACTTTTAACTATTGATAAAGTGAATGGAAATGGTCTGAATGTTTGTGTTCGCCTCCAAAATTCCTATGTTGAAATCTTAACCCCCAAAGATGATGGTATTAGAAGATGGGGCCTTTGCGAAGCGATTAGGACAGGGGGCCAAAGGCCTCGTGAATGGAATTTGTGCTCTTATAAAAGAGGCTCCAGAGAGACCCCTTGCCCCTTCTACCATGTAAGGACACAGTGAGAAGAAGCCAGTTATGAACCGGGAAGAGGGCTCTCACCCAACCATGTTGGTGCCTTGATCTTGCATATCCCAGCCTCCAGAACTGTGACAAATAAATCCTGTTCTTCATAAGCTACCCCGTCTGGGATATTTGTTATAGCAGCCTGAATGGACTGAAACAAGGACCAAATACCGTGAGGTCTGGAACATACTACTAACCTCAAGAACTATGAATATTTTGTTGGCTGTCTCTAACACGTGGTAGAGTTGACATATATGCTGATGTCTCAGGTTCTTCAAGGCATCAATCTCAGTTTTGATCCGGGGCAAATCACTCTGTGACAAAACATTGTATTAAATGTACAATAAACCTATTTGGGAAGTGTTCCAAGCGTCAATATCAACAGCCTTAATATTGAGCAACAGCCTCAAAACAAACTGTTCAACAATACAGAAAAATATAACAAATATAATAAATTTGTATGTACATTTAAAAAAAAAGTCTTGAGGGTTTTATGAAAAACACGTTCCATGTGGGTCAATAGCACAACGTCCAGAAAAATTAAAACAATCTCTGACTCCTTTCGGAGGTTAGCTTTCCAAACAAGGAATGACAGAAACACTACTCAGTGTGCATGCCTAAGCTACCACTTTTAGTCTTAGTAATGTCCCTTAGGAAGCATGCTGAGCTAAAAATAGGTGAATGTAGGTGAAACATGTAGGTATTCACTGTCTCAATCTTCCAACTTTTCTACGGGCTTGAAATTTTCCAAATAAGTTGGTTGGGGAAGAGGAATAGAAGCCAAGCTGAAAGCATTTTAAAGTCCACATTAAAGACAAATCTAGATATCCATGAAGTAACATGTAAAACTTTAATGTAAAAAGAAACTCAATCTAATGATCTGTGGTTTAAGATCCAATTATCTAGTACTATGCACCCAGATGTTAGGTCTTCAAGAATCAATTGTAGGGGCCGGCCCTGTGGCTCAGGCCATTGAAGCTCCGTGTTCCTAGCTCCGAAGGCTGCTGGTTCGATTCCCACATGGGCCAGTGGGCTCTCAACCACAAGGTTGCCAGTTCAACTCCTCTGAGTCCCACAAGGCATGGTGGGCTCCGCCCCCTGCAACTAAGATTGAACACGGCACCTAGAGCTAAGCTGCCGCTGAGCTCCTGGATGGCTCAGTTGGTTGGAGCGCGTCCTCTCAACCACAAGGTTGCTGGTTAGACTCCCACCAAGGTATGGTGGGCTATGGCCCCTGCAACCAGCAACTGGACCTAGAGCTGAGCTACGCCCTCCACAACTACGATTGAAAGGACAACAACTTGACTTGGAAAAAAGTCCTGGAATACACACTGTTCCCCAATAAAGTCCTGATCCCATCCTCCAATAAAATCTTAAAAAAAAAAAAAAAAAAAAAGAGTCAATTGTAACTTTGACTATTCTAATATGATCATCTTTTTACTTCCTTTTTTGAGGCGAGTGGGAGTCTGATGACTAAAACCCTGGAAGTAATCAAAATATTATTAAAGCCCAAGAAGTAACTAAAATAAGCATAACAACAACAAAATATAAAAACAAGTTTAAAAATAATGAATTAATGAATTTATGTCACCATACTGATGCTTTAGAATACGTTTTGCATACCAATGTGGTAATACATTTTGTAGTAACAGTATACATTTTGTTTGCTATTTAAGCATTTGTAGTGTTCAAGTGAATAAGTCATAGTAAAGTTGTAACTAAAGTTTAAACTGCTTAAGGTTTAAACTGCTTATCAGATTTGTAATCAGTGTTTAAATGCTCAAGAAAATGGTTTTTAGTGCCTTTTTAATAGCTTAATAAATATAATACTGAGCACTGATAAACAAAAATATTGAAGGAGAGCCTAAATTATCAGTAAATAGATTATTAAAAATAATTTCTAATATAGGTCACTGTGATTTTTGACATATTTTGGAAGGAGTTCAAAGAACTGAGTGACATTGCTATAACAAAATTCCTTACACTGACTTATTTATATATGTTAATCACCACTTACATCCTTAAAAACAAAAGATAAGGTTAACAACTGATGTTAAACTCTGTCTTATTCCAGCAATGAGACGAACCAAAAACAAGTTCAATGTGTCTATTTAAAAATTCATTGGGGGGAGGATGGGTGGCTCAGTTGGTTAGAGCACGAGCACGTTTTTGTCTGAAAAACAAAGGTTGCTGGTTCAATTCACGCTTGGGATGGTGGGCTGCACCCCTGCAACTAAACAGCAACTGGACATGGAGCTGAGCTGCACCCTCCACAGCTAGATTGAAGGACAACGACTTGGAGCTGATGGACCCTGGAGAAATACACTGTTCCCCAATATTCTCCAATAAAATTTAAAAACAAACGAAAAAACTATCTTATTAAAAAAAAAAACACAACTCATTGGGCGGCCGATTTGCTCAGTGGTTAGAGCGCAGTGCTCGTAACATTATATTATATTATATTATATTATATTATATTATATTGTATTATATTATAACTAAACAGCCAGCTATATATTATATTATAGTAAAATATTGTGTTATAGTAAAATAAGACCGGATCTTACATTAATTTTTGCTCCAAAAGATGCATTAGAGCTGATGGTCCAGCTAGGTCTTATTTTCGGGGAAACATGGTACTGAGAGACTAGTGAATTCTCAGCAAACCAGAACAAAAGCATAGAATCCAAACCATAGGGAAGATAGATAGAATTGGGGGGAAAAAAAGACCACTCACGATCAGTACAGTCACTGGAAAGGGTATATATAAGGCCCATAAAGACCATCAGAAGAGACAAGTCTTCCCTTAATATAAAAACAAAAAATTTTATGTACATTATAGCCAAGACCACAAATTGAATGGGCTGCTTTAGGAGGTAATGAGCAACTCAAACCTGGAAGCATTCAGTAGAGGGAAAAGAGGCTGATCAGGAAAAGGATTTCATTAGATAACTTCTAAAGTCACTTTGAATAAAATACTGGGACATAAGATCTCTCTATACTATAAAATAGATCAATATTGAGTAAGGTGATCATGAGAAGATAAACAAAGGAGGGAGGTATTAACTCCCAGAAACACGTATAAGACCATGAAACAATGGATCCAACAGGCTTCAAATATGTGCCATTACCCTGCATTAAAATTAAGGACAAAGTAACCCTTTCACCCAGATTACTTTTTAAAATCATAGTTATACATAACTGGCAATTTTTAAAAAACTAGACAAATATTATCCTAATAAAAGAGTAGGCTCTAGAATTTAGAGCAAATTCAGGTTTTAATTCACAAACCTGCTCTATAAATATTTTTAAAATAATTTTAAACTTACCCCTAGTGCACTTTTATCCATGATTTTTATAGCTACCATTTCTCCAGTGAGGATATGACAGGCAAGTTTGACCTTTGCAAAGCCACCTAAGTGTAGGAAAATTATGAAGAGATAAGCAAGATTAACCTAAATACCAATATCACAGCAAACTCAGGCACAAATAGCATTCATAGTATATGAGAAGTTCATCATAATCTTTCAGTCCTCCTAGAAGTTTACTCAAAATTATAAAAAGCACCTGTAAGACAGAAGACTCAGGCACAAATACCTTTCCATACGCATTTAAAAGGCTTAATCCATACTCCTGGAAGTTTGTGGTTCTTTCTTCCTGTTGCTTCCAAAGTGTTAGCCATGACCCTAACCTCTCCTCATCGAATGTCTAACTGAAGTTTTTTTCCATAATAGCATATCAAACAGAATTCACTCTTTATATTTGCTTTATAGTTTGCTTTATAATTAATACTGCAATTAAATTTGCTGTATAATTAGCATTGTTAGAACACAATGTAAAGTTGCTGAGACAAAAGTCAGTATGAAACTTCCATTCAATTTTAAAACTGTGAAGATAAGCAACTAGGTTTCAAAACTGGATCAAAAGCTGGATAAATGTCTACACTTAGGCACCTAAAAGAAATCGCTAACCCAACATTTCTAAAAAGAAGGTCCTGGTAGTCCTTTTCATGGTCTTCGCATCTCAGTAAATAGCAACTCCATTTTCTCGGGTGCTTTGGCCAAAAACCCAGGAGCCATCCTTATCCCTTCTCTTTTGTCTCACACTCAATATCCAACCCATCAACAAACCCCATTGGTTCTCGGGGGGAAAAAAGAAATGTATTGACTGGAAATGTTCTGTGTCTCTTGATCTGAGCAGGGGACATACGGGAATATATGCGTTATACAAAACTCTATTAAGATTAGTGCACTTTGCATATTTGACTATGTATTACACTTCCATAAATCAAACTACACAAACACACACATATGTGTATGTACGTCTGTCTATATATAGTACCTTCACTACTATCACCCGCATCCAGTCACCAGCATCTCCAGCATCACTCACCTGAGCTATTGCAATAACCCCCTAACATCTCTCTGCTTTGCCCTCCCCCTACCCAATCACAATTAAGCCGTAAGAACAACCCTTAAAAACAAAGGTCAGATCACTCCTTGGCTCAAAACTCTCCAATGAGTTTTATTCTAAATAAAATGACTACAAGGCCTCTTACTACTCTCCTCTCTTACTCCACTTTTTCTTACTAAGTAGGTTGAAGAACTTTAAAACTACATAGGTTAGACTAAAGCTTGCGACTGCCCAAATACACTGGACGCTCAAATACATGCTCTATCCTCTGCCACCAAGAAAAAATAACAATTACCTGTCCCGATAGTTTCATATAATTCATAGTATTTGAGAAGTTCATCATAATCTTTCATGGTTCTCCTAGAAGTTCACTCAAAATTATAAAAAGCCTATAAGACAGAAATAGTACATGATCAAAAAAGGAATTATGAGATTATCACCTCCACTCTTGCAACTGCAAATATAAATACGTTTTAGGCATATAAATGATACTGAAAAAACTGATTATCCATATAAAATAATACTGGATTTCTATCTCACACCATACATAAAAATCATTCCAGATAATGTAAAAACTCAAATATGAAAGACAAACCTTTAAAACTTTTAATGGAATATCACCATGATTTCAGGATAGAAGAGGATCTTGTAAATGGATATAGAAAGTGCTAATTATAAAAGAATACATTAAACATTAAAATTAAGAGCCTCTGCACATCCAAAAACGTCATTTAAAACAAAGAAAATACATAAATGTGAGAAAATATTTGCAACACTTCTAACATATACTCCAACAAGACAACAGTATAGAAAAAGACCCAACGGAAAAATAAGCAAATGAAATACGAAGGCATTTCGCAAAGAAACACAAATGACCAATAAAAACATGAAAAAATGCTCAACTTCGTAAGTCATCAGGGAAATGCAAATTAAGACTCCAATGATATACAATTTTAAGACACATAATGGGATACACATTTTATTATTAAGCTTCACAACTTACATGTGTTACATATACTCTTAAGTTATATATCAAATAATACATAAAAATTAGTGGTAAAAGTCTTAGGTAGATCTTATTTGATTCTGTCTTCCAGAGTTTTAAAATTAAGTGGAATTACAAAAAACCATCAGGATAAGTAGGGCCTATTATGTGCGTTAATCCATATGGTCACTTTCATACCAACTTTGTTACATTTACAGTGGATATGCTCTTAGTTGACTCTAACTAGAGATTAACAGTGTATCTGGCAGAACTAGTCAGACTGTTAACCTGAATTTTCTTTTATTCATTCATTTATTCATACAGAGGCATTTACTGAGCACCTATGATGTGCCAGACCTGAGCTTGGCACTAAGGTTACAATGGAGAAGAAAGGTGGTTCCTGCCCTCATGGATCTTGCATTCAAGTAGAGAAGACAAAAGGTAAATCAATAGACAACAAATTAAATAATTACAATTTATAATAAATACTGGGAAAGAAATAAGCAACAGTGGTTAGAATGGGTCATTGAGAAGGTAATATTTAAGCCAAGACCTAATTCAAAGGATGAGAAGAAAGAAAAAGAATATCAGCCTGGCTGATAATCAGACTGGGACATTCCTACCAAAACTTGAGTAATGTTTCCAACAGGACCTGGACATGACCTTGTAAACAATGTTTCTATATAAAGCTGTTAAAATGATAATGATCCTTTATTTGACTTACTGCTGCTTTCTCACCAATGACATCCTCAGCACCATGTTCTTCTAAGATACCCTAATGCTGAAATGCCCTGCTCTTTGATATAAGCCATTCCAAAACTGGTCCCTGCTTCCTAAACCCCTTCTTAAAATCACTCAGCATAAGCCCAAATCCTATAAGCCCCTTTTAACTCACTCTTACTGAGACACCCCAAGGTCAGGAAGTATGGATTCTCCTGCACCAGCAAGCTAAGAATGGCTGATGTTCTCTACTACAGGTGTGTTCTTAATGGTCTTTGATTGGTAGGCTTTAACAGGAGTTGGTAGCCCAAAAAGAAAGAAAGGAAGAACATTCCCGAAAGAGGGAATTTAAGTGCAGAGATCGCAGAGGAAGAAAAAAATGACATGTAGTGAACTGAAACTGCTTTTAGAGGTACCAGCAAATGGAAATGTAGATTTAGAGCTGGGGCAATTGGTTAACCACATGGGGAAAAAAAGAACATTGTATCTCCTCCATCTCACACCATACACAAAATCAATTACATTTCCTGTAAAGACTTAAAAAAGGCAAATCTTTAAAAATATAGACAGCTAAGGTCTTACCCACACCAGACCTATAGCTAGAAGTGACAAGAAGAAGAGATAGAGAGAACAGTTACAAAAGTAAAAATTAGAGGAATACAGTTTCATGGAAGCCAATAAAGAAGAAACAAGTAAAACTAGTAAAAGAAAGTTTCTGTGAAGTAGATTTCTAAATAATTTTAAAGTACCCACATATATAGGTCAAGTCCTAGGACTTGAGTTTAGGTGCTACAAAGTGGAGCTTTCTTTACCGGTAGACAGACATGAGGTGAAAGGTGAACCTATACAGAAATGGTTTCTCTAAGGGGCTCTTCTTCCCAGAGGCAAATGTGGATAAAACTGAGGATTTCAGCCTTGGGAAGAGATGCCCCCACACCCCTTAGATAGCCAAGCCGGAATGAGAGGGGCCAGGGCAATGGAGGCGACTGAGTCAGGCACAAGTAATCTCCCGTATAGTCCAGCACAGCACACGAGGGCTCTAGAGTTCCCAAAGGAGTGTGAGGCCAAGACCCAGCTAGTGATGAAATGCTCCTTTGCCTGGACTCTCTCCAGTGTACAAATCTCCTGCAGTGACCTAGCAGTGGACTAGCCATGGCTGCACAGGGTTCAGGATGCCGGACCCCATTCTTTCCAACACTTCGAAAGGTTAAGTGAGTACACGCACAGCTGAGACTTGGAAGCAAAGTTCCTCCTGCAAAGGCCAGAGCTCATACATCGTGATCGCCCCCTCTCAGAAGTGGAAACCTGACGCTAGTGTTCATTTCTAGCACGAGATAGTCTCCCTTCACCAACAGGCAGAGCTCTAGCGAGCTCCCTGAGGACGCTGGGATTGATGGGTGGCCGGCACCATGCTCACTACCTTCAAGTTCTCTACTCTTCATCCTGTCTCATCCAGAGCTGAGTGACCAGCATGTTACTAAACCTTAACAATGGCCACGACTTTGGAAAACCTAGAGTGCGAGTTCAACCTCAGGAGTATGGTGGGTTTATAAAGGAAAAGACAGAGTAATAGGGGAGGTCCTTACTACAGTGAGGATGAGTCATCTTCTTAAATTGAGGTGGAGAAAAAAATGGAATGAAATTATCCAAAGCCCAAGAGCCACAAAGGATATATTTTTTAATATCCTTTTAAAATGCATGACGCACTCTGATTTCATGAGTCATCTTACTTGGAGATAAAAGGTAAATTATTATCAGCAAGTAAAAAGCCTTCAAAAATATGGTCAGCGGACAGAACTCTAGAGCAGAAGCTTCAGGAGGAAAAAATATCAAAACTCAAGAAAAATATCAACTTAAAAAAACTGGTTTTAGTCCCAATATCAAAGCTGAAGTAGCAAGAAAGATAAAAATCATGGGCAAAAGACATTCTGACCCAATAAACAATATTAGCCACTTCCTAGGAAGAGATGGCAATCAACCCATTTAACAAGCAGGTTGAACTTTTAATCTAGCTAAACCTTCATGAATGGGGTAGGCAAACAGAAGCAGCAGTCAGGGCCCAGTGCTGATGGCAAGTTGGTGATATAAAAAGAAACATTTCTGCCTCCACTGGAGTGGCAGAAGTTACTTCAGGCAAGGAGACACCACAGAGGATAAATCTATTCTCACTGAAAACCTAAGGCACAGGATTAGAAATATCCTTAACAGCGGTACTAATTCCAAAATCTTTGAAAGGGCATTTGTCAGTGTGGCATATGTGGGAATGACGTAGAACCACACCCAAAAAACAGGAATCACAGGACTGAGAAATTTCAAAACAGGCAATAACAACATAAGGCTAAGAAATCTTTGGAATCCTAATGAGAGAGAAGAAAAAGAGCAGAAGATTGGAAATGAGGGAATGCCAGGCAATAACTTTGTGAAGTTGCCTGCTATAAAAGTGGGCTATCAGGTTCATTCAAGAGCAAAGCCCAAACAAACTAACGCAGGATTGGGGCATTCCGAACACAGGGGCTAAAGAGGAAACACAAAGAGACATTTCAAAATTTAAAAACCAGATGGCAAGAGACAAAGGGAAAGAAGCAGGCCTTAGGAAACATATAAATTCCATATGAAGGCTGGGCTATTTCAATTTGCCACACTCAGAGAAAGAAAGCAATTTCTTATGATGTTGGAATTCACTTCCCCAGATGAGGGATATAAGAGTATCATAACTTCTTGACAAATTTCTCCCAAATGACTTTTGAAGACCAGGTCATGGCCTCTGGTCGAGTAGCAAAGATCAACTTGCACCAATGTAAGACTGAACCATGCATCTTCTCTTTTTCTTCCTTCCGTTTTCCTTACCCCCTTGTAAAAACAAACTACACTCTGTCTTTAGGTAAGTAATACCAATGTGTACCTAAATTATATCTATCGAACCCAGGGAACATCATTTTTGTTACTGCATAAGAAAACCGGTGTTTACATTGCAAACTGCTATAAGAGATTTCACTTGGTTTTTAAATTTTGTGGCTGTGCAGCTGATTCAAAATATTAAGTACCCAGTTTATCCTCTAGCATTTGGGAATACAGAACATAGGAAAGGCTTGTGCTTGGAGTAACCCAACTTTGTAACGGCTAAAGGAGGTGTATGATCAAAAGTCAACATGGTCAAATATATGGTGATGGAAGGAGAACTGACTCTAGGTGGTGAACACACAATGGGATTTATAGATGATGTAACAGAATTGTACACCTGAAATCTATGTAACTTTACTAACAATTGTCACCCCAATAAACTTTAATAAAAAAAAGAGAGATTGCTGTCTTGCAAAACTCCCAAAATAAACTCCAACAGCTTAAAATGCCAAAAAAAGAAAAAAGAAAAGTCAACATGAAAGGTAGCACCTCAACTGTAGATAATGAAGAAAAAAACTAGACTCCAGTCAGACACTTACATGTCCTTCTGAGTGTGATTAAATAGAATCTGGGGCATATCTGATTGAGGTCTTGAACTTCTCTGAGGAAACAAGGGATTGCCCAGATAATGGGAGGCGATTTATCATTAACTTTTAGAGGATAGCAACAAACTGGGGGCATTTTCTTACTAACACAACATTATTTAGGCGATGTGGTTACCTGCTGTGTAATACATTTACCTTATCTAGTGAGCTAGGTAAGACATTGATGCTGACGGTATTTCAAATGAGAAGTAGAACACAGAATGGCTTATAACGTGGCCTTGTAATACATTTAACATGCTGGCCTGCTCCCTTGCAAAGGCTTCTGGGAGCACCAGCGAGGAGGTATTCATTCCTAAAGGCATCAAGGAACTGATTTGCCCATCTCATTGGTCCACAGTAGATACACAGGAAGGGCAGATCCACTGGTGAAACGAGCCCATGAAGGTGCAGTAAGAGTGTTTCTGATTTCTCCCACACAACATAGAAAACAAACCAAAATACAAACAAAAACGTTTGGAACACTGGCCTCTAAGCCAAACTCCTGGCACCGCCGGTACTCCCCGCCTTCCGCCTTCCCCCTTCCCGCATTCCATTACCCAAGGGAAATACCAAAGGTGAAGCTCAAGAACAATTACTCATCCTAGGCGCTAGGGGCCTGACCGCTCTCTTGGGGTGCCCTCCTTGGGGAGTGCCCCCTTTTCCCACAGGTTTCTTGATGGGAGCTGCTCCTTTTACCGCTACAGCATTCGGTGCATATTCCCCGTTTGGCATGAGCCTCCTAAGTCACTACTTCAGGAAAATGACCAGCGAGGAAGGAGTTGGACTCCAACAAGGGGATGATAACACATATCCTTTTTCACGGGATGGCCCCAGTAAACTGAACAGAAATATTAATAACTCGAAACCCTTCTTTCAACTTTCGCGGAGACAAGGTCATGGAAACGGGGAATGGCAGTTCAGTTCCGTCATAGCCCCCTTGGGGGCATACGCTTCGCCTGCACACCTGTGAGAGTACGATCCGAGAACCCTGTGAAGTACGATCATTATCCCCACTTACAGAGGAGAACACCAGGGGGTCGGAAAGGCTACATATCTCATCCAGGGAACCGGGCCCGTAAGGTGGGGCTCCAGTAAAGTCTCAGCTTCCAGTGCGCCGGGAGCAAACTGGGCTCGCCCCGCCGCTCCCTCGCGCCGCGCCCTGCCCGGACCCCACCTCACGCGGGAGACACTGACCTGAGGGGCGGAGGGCCGGGCAGGGCGCGGCGGGGCAGGGGGACCCGGAGCCCACCTGGTCGGAGGTGAAGCGGTGAGGGCGGCAAATCCCTGGCAGACTTTCCGAGCGTGCAGTTCGGGCTGCTTCCGCCCGCCAAGGGAATCAAACCTCCCGGGCCGGAAGAGGCGGGGCGCGACGGGGGCGCGCGCACCGGTCTCAGTGAGGCGGGGGCGCGCGGCCGTCCTCGGGACCGGAAACGGGAAGGGCTGGCCAGGGAGTGGGGTGGCCCAATGGTCCCTTGGGCGGTGCGGAGTAACTTAAGGCCTTGGTCCTCAAACTGGGGTACACCTCTCCCGGAGGGCATGTTGAGATTCTCCAAGTAACGTGGACAAAGTTTCCACATAATTCAACTTTCTTACGTTGTTTCTAAAATTGATCTGCAGAGATCACTAGTAGTCACTGTTCTCATTTTCGTCCTCCCTCTAAATCTTACTAAAATGTGTTGCCACGAGGAGTAAACCAGCACCACCACCACCACCCCTAGACCAAATTGTCCATTAGATAATTCAAGGTATCATAAACACCAACCCAGCATCATAATTAAAGTCTTTCTAATACATTTTACTGTTTGTTATGTAATTTTCATGCTGTATAAATTAAATTGTAATGATAACTTGATCCAGGAGAAAAAAGTGAAAATTACAGCCACAGGAAAGAAAAACATGAAGTATAAATTTATATATGTGTTTTTATATGTAGTTTTTAAATAGACTTATTTTAGAACAATTTTAAGTTCACGACAAATTTGAGGGGAAAGTACAGAGATTCCCCGTAAACGATGTCCCCACACATGCATAGCCTCCCCCAATATTAATATCCCCCACCAGAGTAGTACAAATGTTACAACTAATGAACCTGCATTGACATATTATAACCCAAAGACCATAGTTTACATTAGGGTTCCCTCTTGGTGTTCTACATTTGATGGTTTAGACAAATGTATGATGATATGTGTACACCATTACAGTATCACAGAGAGTAGTTTCTCTGCCCTAAAACTTCTCTGCTCAGCCTAGCTGTGAAGCAGTATAGTATATATATGCATTTCTTTGCAATGAAGTACAGTGGGGGTGCTGGATAAAAGATTTTCAAGCAAAACAAAAGTAAGGTAACATTCTGTGGAATGGAAATATAAGTAAGGGAAAAAAAGAGGGAAAATGAGTGAATGTTTAAAAAGTTCGTGTATTTTTGTTTATGTATTTTTTAATGGATGATGGTGGGTATCAAATCATTGCAGTATTTACCATCTACTGGATATCTTTAAAGAAGTGATGTTACAGCTTTAAGATGTTTACTATAATCCAGCTTTAAAAAATTATAATCCAAAAATTACATCCTTTGTGATCATTTGAAATTATGATGAGAAAATTTAGATGTCTACTTAAAGTTTCAAATATATTTTGAGTATACATAGTCAAAAGAGTTTAAATATTACTGAATTAAGGAGAGTAATTATGCCCCAAGAGAAAACAGTCCAGTACGAGGAGGCAGGGCTCTGTGGGCCTATTTTCTCACATGGACAATAAGAAGGTTGGATTATGATTCTGCTGATCCCTTTTTCATGAGTCACTAACTGGGTGGGTCAGGCCATTTGGGATGTAACATCTCTACCAATGATAACACCATTAGCAGCAATAATAAGACCCATTACAATTTTTTGAATGATTCATGTGCACTTACATGTATCATCTCTATAACCAAATGTCCGCCCCTCTCACACAGGGTAATTTGTGCTATTCATCCTTTCATCAGTTACCAGTATCTATCTTATGCCAGGCTCTGTTCAGGGCAATGCCAGAGAAAGGAAGAAAAGAGATGTGGCTTTTGCCCCACACAGAGGAGCCAGATCCATAAACAACCAGCTGTAATAAAGGACCAAACAGAACTACCAAATACAAGAGCACGCAGCCATGCTGGTTAAAGCCCCAAGAGGGTAGCAATTATTTCTGACCAGAGGATTGAAGTATTTTATACTGCTGTTAGGCCTTTTAAAAAATAGAAAAATTTAGGCCGGCCCAGTGGTTTAGGTGGTTGGAGCGCATGGACCGACTGCCTCAGCCGTGGGGAGTGCAAGGCTCATAATACCAGCATGGGCCAGGAAGCTGGGTCCTACACAACTAGATTGACAAATGGCTTGAACCGGAGTGGGGGCAGGGGAGAGCGAAGATAGAAGAAAGGGAAAAAAATATATAGAAAAATTTGACAAGGGAAGAAAGGAAGATCAAGTAAGCAGGGAACCTATTATGGAGGACCTTGTGTAACAGGCTAGAGTTGAAAGGGGTGCTGCATTTCAGAAAAAGCCCAAGCAGCCACTCTGTCAGCATAGGAGTGTCTGCATAGGAGTGTCCCAGGCCTGGCCAGAGACCGTGTCTGTGTAGCTGATCCCAGCCTGGTACACACTAGAAGCACAATAAACTTTCTTTTTGAAATATAACGTGTGTGAGTGTGTGTTTGTGTGTGTGTGTGTGTGTGTGTGTGTGTGTACACAGCTTAATTTTGAGTTTGAATTCCCATTCTGCAAAGGAGCAGAAACTTAATCTTAGTCTTTTGGAGTCACCCCGCCCCCCAAATCTCCCCCAGCCGATTAAGATGATGGAGGTGCACATCTGGCTTTTGGTCATCAGCCTATGCCAGTTGTCACCACTATTTCTCTATTCCTGACAGCCAAGACCTTTCTGGCCTGGAAGCACTCTTCCCCTCTGTGTCACATCTAAGAGCATGGGAATCAGGGTGTTCCTTCCTTGAGATAAAGAAAGCTCCAAGCTTCAGCTTTGCCTCTGGGGGCTCTGTTCAGAAGGCAGGGCTTGTTCTTCCATACACCACCAAGGTCTCTATTCCCATTATTTCCCATTTGTCTTTTCTTTCTCCCAGCCACAGAGAAACCTCTTCTTTGTTTGAGGGATTTGGGGAAGCCCCCCTCTCTCATAGAAATCTTGTCTATTCTTGGAGTTTCCTTTATTTATGGAAGGGCACGCATTTTGGATACCAAAGCAAGACAGCCACCTTCGATTTCTCTTACATCTCTATCACACCCCTTCCCTGCAGACAGAGGCAACAAAAAAGGCAGTGCCTTGAATGAAAGGAGGTGAAAGGGGTGAGATGAGGGGAGAATTGTAAACTACATGGAGAAAGGAATATTGTTAAACGTCTCTAAAAACTGTTTTCTACCACATGTAACAACTCAATACATTTTTAATGACATATGAATGAATAAGCATCCATACCTCCCAAGGAAAAAAGTGATCCTGCATTGTCTTCCAGACCGCCACTCAGCTGCCGTACAGTGTGTGCCTGACAGCCATGATCCTCAGAAGGAAAGGTCATCTGGAGGGTCATCTTCTATGGTAACTGGAGCCCACAGACCCCCCTCCTTGGGTACAAACAAATCTTGAAACAGCTTTACCAATCAGTTCAGAAGCGTTCCATGCCAGCCAGGATCCCCAAAATCCCTGAAGCTGGGTTGGAGCATGGAAGGCCCAATCTGTTTACTCTAAGGAATATTCCTAGATTAAGGCAAGGCATCAGGTCCAAGGTCAGAAAGGTCCAGATGGGCTGCTGATCAGGGAACGGTGGGCCTGACCGCTTGGCCTCTGTTTTGTACTCAGTCCTCTCATCTCCTGCTGCAGCTATTGGGGACCCCTCCTTGCCAAGAGTTCATTACAGAAAAGGTTCTTTGGCTCTGCCTCCCCATAGCAGGGCTGGCAGAGGATGCTGGAATGTGTGTAGAACTGAACTGAAGGACAAAGAGGAGGGATCAGCCTAAGAAATGGCCATGGCAACAGTAAGAAGGCCTTCGGACAGTCCTCTTAAACCTCCCAGCCTGTAGCTGTGTTATCACTGGGCCCGTGACAAAGGCATGCAGAGCCCTCGGGGGATCCCAGTGAATTCATACACTTTCCACCCCCAAGGCCAGAGGAGCCTGCATGGGGCCTGGAATTTTCGGAATCAGGGCCTGCGTGCTAAGGCTCTCCCTTGAACAAACTTGTACCAAGCCCTTGCTATGTGTAGAGACCAAGACGAAAATGATACCACTCACTCATTAATCCATCCAACAAATACCGGGAGGTGCCAAGAAAATGTATACACATGACTTGTATTCACCTTTTTTAATCGGTATATATTATTACAATTTTAACAGTTGTTTTGTTTCTTAAAATATGTATACATTTTTTTGGCACCCTCTGTATTTACAGGGCACATGGAAGTCCCTGCTTTCACAAAGCTTACAGTCTAGTGGGCAAGATAGAAAACAAACACGTGAACAAATAAGGGATTTCATTTCAGTCCTTGACACTTGCTGACTAAGAAAACTAAGTGGTGACGGGGTCATGTGGGGAGAGAGTTGCTATTGTAGATAGGGTGGTCTGGAAAACCCCCCCTGAGGAGGTAAAAAGAGAGCAGAGGTGTGAAGGGTAAAAAATGAGCAAAGACCATTCCATTCCACACAGAGGGAACCACAGAGACAGACTCAGCAGGGCCAAGCTTGGCATATTCAAAGGACTGTGTGGCTGGAGTGAAGGGAGCGAGGGCAGAAGAGCTGGCATTTAGGCAGAGAGTGGGGAGCCAGCAGGCTGCATTGGGCCCTGCAGCTTATGGAAGCACCACGGATTTCACTCCAAGTGTGAGATAAAGTCACACTTGGGGAATGACGTGACCTGATTTACCTTTTCAAAAGACTAGAAGGTAGCTGTGGGGAGAATCAACTAGAAAAGGGAAGAGTTTAAGCAGTAAGACCAGTCAGGAAAGCTATTGCTATCCAAGTGGGTGACAGTGGCTTGGATTTGGGGGACAGCAGTGGATGATGAAAAGTTGTTGGGATACTGGATATATTGTGAAGGACGAACTCACAGAACTTGCTGATGGATTGGATCCTGGGGAGTGAGGAAAAAAGAGGAGTCAAGGATAACTCTTAAGGGTTTTGAGCTGAGCATCTGAGTAAATAATGATGTCATCAACTGAGATGTTTGTATATAGGAGTGGGGGTGGGAGGAGGTCTGGAATCAAGAATTCTATCTGAGGCTTATTAATTTTGCAATGGCAAGTAGGCAGCTGGATATTTGATTCTAGAACTCGAGATACTTTGCGATCAGAAACAGACTGTGGCGTCATCCGTGTAGAAGTGGTATTTGAGGTCCAGGATTAGATGAAATGAAGAGTCAGAGAGTAGAGATAAGGAAGAGGTTTGTGAATTGGACACCGGGATACGCCACCATAATGCGGTCAGGAAGAGAAGGAGTGGCTGAGAAGGTAGAAGGACAACCATGTGATGACGGAAGCCTGGGGAGGAAGTACTTCAAGAAGTGCCTCCAAAGCACTAGGGCATTAAAGGTAAGATGAGAACTGAGAATTAACCATTGGCTAAAAAAGGTGGAAACTATGGTAACCTCTTAGCGAAGTGCTATAGTTCTATCTCTCTGAAGTGGACTGAGGAGAAAATGAAAGGTGAGGGAGTATGAGAGAATCCCAGCAAGAAATGGATGGCACCCTCAGCTGGGATTTCTTAAAAGAAACCATCTTAATGAAGATACTACTCATTGAGGGGGGTGGAGTAGATACTAACAGGGAAGTTGAGACTCCCGGGGATTAGAATAGTGGGAAGTTGTTAAAACCCTGTGAAGCCTGAGGGGCAAGAAGAGAAATTGTATTAACTGAAGTTGGATGAAAAGCCAACTGAAGAGGGGCGGCCACCTGGAGGAGAAATTGCAGTTGGAAGTAGCACTCAGAAACACCGCGAAGTAGGGAAGAAGCACTAAGAATAAATTGGGCTGAATTAGGAAGCCAGCACGTAAGGCATCCTGGGGATAAAATCCACACAAGTCAGTTTTCCAGGGCAGGAATGGGAGAAGAATGGATGGGAGAATGAAGGGGAGCAGGAAAGAAAAACAGCACAGCTAGAAGCTTGGGGGGGAAGAGGACAGCAAGTATAATACAGATGACCCTTATACAGACCAAAAGGCAAGGAGTGAGGTACAGAAATGGTTAAGAGAACAAGTGCAGACATCAAAGCCCAGCCTCACCACTGTTTTACCATGGACATTGTGGTTTAATATTCCTGGGTGTTGTGAGAATTAAATAAGATCATGGACACAAAGTTCTTGGGCTCAATAAATATAGCTGTTATTACATGCTATAAACGTGCTATAAAGACACAGCATTAGTTTTTTTTTCTTAAGTAGTTTTGAAGTATCATATTTAAGAATTGTGGTGACTTAATGAAGGTTCAATGAGGAAGACAAGTCCAACTTTTTGGGATCTCATGAAAAGTGTTTTCTCTTGCTTTACTGCTTAAACCTGTGGCTATGTGTGCTGTCACCACCTGGTGGCAGCATACCCCAATCATGGGTTCCATTGTTTGGAGAGAGGGCTTCTTTGAAAAGGTTATGGGAAAAAGAGAGAAAAAAAGAAAAAAACACACAAACAAGCAAAACAAGAAAAAAAAAAGGTTATGGAAAGAAAGACAACCATACCTATGTACCTTTTGATAAAGTGTACAGCACCACTTTTAAAGTAGCCTTGCCAAAAAAATCAAACCTGAATCCAATTAAGGCTCTGGCTCCAATTACCAATTTACAGGAAACACAGGAAAGAAAAAGAGACATGTTAAACAACCTCATGAGGATGTGAGCGGCAAACCCAGAGTATGGAAATCCCTACAGAATAAACATCTTACTTTAGTAATAATTTTTTTAAATAAAGCAAGGAAAAGAAAAAGCTGGAAGGTTAATATGTCACAATAAAAAAAGCATTCAGGGAAATGTGAATGCTGACTGGATATTAGATGATATTAAGGAATTACTGTTAAATTTTGGGGGGTAGTGTTGGTCTTGTGGTTATAGTTTTTCAAAGAGAGTACTTTAATTCTCTTTTAAAAAGAGATACATATCGAAATATAGGTGTAATGACAGGCTGTCTGCAATTTACTTCGAATGAGGAGATGGATGAGGTGAAGGTGGAAATAAAATTGGCTGTGAGTTAATAATTGTCGAAGTTGCGTGATGGTACTTGGAAGTTCATTATGCCCTTGTGTTATAAACTTTATGTTTGTGTCTCCCCAACGTTTTTATGTGAAAGCCCTAACCCTCCATGTTGATGGTATTAGAAGATGGGGTTTTGGGGTGGTAATTAGGTTTAGATGAGGTCATGAGGAGGGAGCCCCCATGATGGGATTAGTGCCCTTGAAAGAACAGGAAGAGACACTAGAGCTTCCTCTCTCAGCCATATGAGGACACAAAGAAGACAGCCATCTGCAAACCAGGAAGAGGGCCTTCACCAGGACGTGACCATGCTGGCACCCTGAGCTCAGACTGCTAGCCTCCAGAACTATAAGAAATACATGTGTTGTTTAAGCCATCCGGTCTATGGTATTTTGTTATAGCGACACAAATATGTGGTATTTGTGGTCAGCAGACCAGCAACATGAGTGTCACAGGGAAGCTTTTTAGAAATGCAGAGTCTCATGCTCCACCCCAGACCTACTGAGTCGGAATCTGCAGTTTAACAAGCTCCCAGGGTGAAGTATAGGAATACCAAAGCTTGAGAAGAATCAAATTACATTACTCTTTCTACTTTTGTGTGTGTTTGAAATTTCCAAAGTTAAACGAAAAAAACTAAGAAAATAAAAATACAATTGGTAATGTATAGCAAATGCTACATAAAAGATGCTCATTAAATACTGCTTGGGATGAGCTGGATGCTGCCCAGATAACAAAGGTTTCTGTTTTTCTTATCAGTAGTAATTAAATCACAATTACAGTATACTATGATTTAAAATATAGCTTATTATCAACATATTTAATCTTTGCAAAAAGCCTCTGACGAAACCATTGTTACCGATTTCAGGGATGAGTACACTAGATTTTAGAGAGGCCAAATGACTCATCCAAGATCCCATAACTTTTGGGTGGAAAAACCAGAACTCTAAACCAGGACTTCTAACGCCAGAACCCATTCTCTTTCTACCACTACACTGTAATTCTAGGAATTGAAATGTGTCCCAGGCATCTGTGGTTTGTTTTTATATAATTTGGTTTGGGTTTTAGTCTTTTACATTTCTATAAAAACAGTTTCTTCTTATAACACGGCTTGTTGGGCCACAGTTACTTTTATTTCCTCCTTTGAGCTCTACTGACATTCTGCTGGGAAAATAATGCAGCTCTGGCTTTTATTTTTATTTTTATTTATTTATTTTTTTAAAGGATTGTATTGGGGAAGGGGAACAGGACTTTATTGGGGGACAGTGTGCACTTCCAGGACTTTTTTCCAAGTCAAGTTGTCCTTTCAATTGTAGTTGTGGAGGGTGCCATTCAGCTTCAAGTTTTTGTCCTTTCAGTCTTAGTTGTGGAGAGCGCAGCTCAGCTCCAGGTCCAGTCGTGGTTGCCAGTTGCTGGGGGCGCAGCCCACCATCCCTTGAGGGAATCGAAACCGGCAACCTTGTGATTGAGAGGATGCACTCCAACCAGCTGAGCCATCCGGGAGGCAGCTCAGCTCAAGGTGCCCTGTTCAATCTTTAGTTGCAGGGGGCGCAGCCCACCATCCCTTGCGGGACTCGAGGAATTGAACCGGCAAACTTGTGGTTGAGAGCCCACTGGCCCACGTGGGAATCGAACCGGCAGCCTTCGGAGTTAGGAGCATGGAGCTCTAACCGCCTGAGCCACCGGGCGGGTCCAAGGCTTTTAAATCTTATATTATCCACGCACCATTACTCAACTTCAACAATTATTTCAACCCTTGAATTTATCTCATTCACAGGATCTTGAAACTTTAAGATTGAAATGACTGAGTCATGAGAATAGCATCAGTGAATTTGTTTAATGAATTTGTTTGTAGGTTGACCTCCCCTTGGGAACTTTAAACTGATGGCCAGGTCACATCCCAGACCAATTAAACTAGAATTTTTGAGAGAGGGGCCCAAGCACAGGGTCCCCAGGCAATCCCAATGTGCAGTCTAGTTTGAGAACCAATGATTTAGCTATTCTCAATGGAAGCAATGCTACCAGCTAGGGAACATTTTGGAAATTTGTGGGGGAATTTTGATTGTAAAAATATTAAGAATGGCTTTAATAAAAAATAGTGATAATGCCAAGTGCTGGTCAGGATGCAGAGAAACTGGATCATTCATCCACTGCTGATGAAAATGTAAAATGGTACAACTACTCTGAAAAACAGTTGGGTGGTTCCTTTTAACACCAAAAATGGACTTAACATATGACGCAGCAATCACTCTTGGGCATTTATCTCAGAGAAATGACAATTTATTTTCACACAGAAACATATTCATAATCTTCATAGCAGCTTTATTCACACAGCCAATGACTAGAAACTACCATGTGTCTTTTTTTAATTCCTTGAAGTTTTTAAAATTTTTTAAAATTACAGTTGACATACAATATTATATTAGTTTCAGTGTCTTTAAATAGATGAGTGGTTAAATAAACTGTGCTATATCCATACCATGGGTGATGGTTAATTTTATGTGTCAACTTGACTAACCACAGGGTGCACAGATTAAATGTTATTTCTGGGTGTGTCTGGAGGAAATTAGCATTTGAGTTGAACTCATAGTAGATTACCCTTCCCAATGTGGATGGATAGCATCCAATCCAGTGAGAGTCTGAACAGAACAAAAGGCAGAGGGAGGAAGGATTCAACACTTTTTTGAGCTGCTTGGACATCCTATCTCATTTTCTGCCCCCGGACTAGGATTTACACCATCAGCTCCCCTGGTTCTCAGGCTTTAAGACTGAGTTACACCCCCGGCTTTGGGTCTCCAGTTTGCAGATGGCAGATTGTGAGACTTCTCAGCCACCATAGCTTCAAGAGCCAATTCCTTATAATCTCTCTCTCTCGCTCACTCTTCCCCCTCATATACATATACATTAGGTGCCAAAAAAGAGGGTGCCATTTTAACAAAGGAAAACTGTATTAAAATTGTAATATTAAATATACCAATATATACTGATAACAAGAGATGAATACAAGTCACGTTTGACTTCTGCAATTACAAGAGTTGCTCAAAGTGTTTACCATCAGCATCCAGACACTTCTAATTGTGGCAAACTACTGCTTGAGCAACGTTTACCAAAGTATCCACTTATATACATTTTTTGGCACCCCTGGTATATATGTATATATGTATATGATTGCATACACATACATGTGTATAGAGCATATAAAATGTATTATATATGTTGGATTGAGATTTGCAAAACAAGTTGTTTACTAGTAGGGACAGGACTATGGCCGCACATGTGTGAGACTGATAAGAATGAAGTAAAATCATGTTTTTGTGTGAAACTGAGCATAACAAAATTGAGTGATAAAACACGTTCACCAAAACAACTTCTGGTTATCACCCAAGAGGTAAACAACTCCTGGCAAACAACTTCTGGTTATCACCTAAGAAGGAAACATGTCCAAGGAAAAGCAGATAAAAGCAAAACTCCAGAGCGATGCTGTGAGAAGTCTGATTGGGCACTCCGGCTACAACCCTCTGCATGGTGCAAGCCGTGATACTCTGGGACTCTCCGAAGTTCTTCCCGGCAAGACCAGCTCGCCTCAGACCCCTCATGGGCCCAGTCACCTCTCCTGGACCAGGAACCTTCTCCATCCCGATTGACTCTGGGACTTGGTTCGTTATTAAATTTTTTTCCACTCTGTATACCCTTCTGTGCTTATCAGAGCATTGGCCTCTGGAGGGACATTGGCTCCCAGTGTTACTCTATCTGAACCTGTGGGCCAGGACTTTGTTCCCCACTCACGTCACAAGTACCACACAGGGACGTAGGGCCCTGTTGAGGGGTTAATGTACCCTTGACTTTCAGGAAAAGACTGAAATATCACGACTGCCCTTTTAGGCACTCGAAACAATGTATCTCTCTAGATATAAGTATAGATATATAGATACATTTGAAGGGGAACTGGAGACCTATGCCCAGCTGGATTCTAGGATCCCCATGAATCAGTAACGGCTGTGTGCTGTTCCCTGACTCCGTAAAGAACAAGGTCTAATGTAGTTCTCTTATCCTGCCTCACCACTGTAGGTTGAATGTGTAGAGGAAAGATAACATGTCCTTGTAGTTCACAACCCTCTACATCTGAAGAGTTACACCTGAGGAGCCTCCTTCTCGGCTAGACCCAATTTAGATGTTAAGATGCTAGACCTCAGACCAATGCTTTCATGGAATGAGACTTTTACATGAGGGTGTGGGTGTATTTTACATGTGAGAGTGATGTGAATTGTGGCCAGTGAGGAGTGACTGTGGTCGATTGTCTCCAAACGTGGCTTTCATCAATTCCTTCCCTCCCTGCACACACATGCCCTTCCTCTATCAAGAGGTAAAGTCCACTTCCTCACCCATTGATTCTGGGCTGGCCTTGGGACTTGTTTTGGCCAAAAGAATATGGCAGAAGTGTCCCTGGGCCAGTACTGGGCCTCGCCTTTAACAGAACTGGTTTGATGCCCTCTTATAAGCCAGCCACCACGTAAGAATGAGGTAACCTGAGACGACATGTTGCGAGGAAGCCTAAGGTAGCTCTATGGAGGAAAAGACCCTGTGGAGGAGCACGGAGGAACCTGCGCAGCCCAGCTGCCAGCTGAATGCACCTGAGTGACCCAGCCATTGTCTTGTGGAACAAAAGTACCACCCAGCCGAGCCTGAACTTACTTCTTGATCCACAGATTTATGAGAATAATATATTGTTGTTTTAAGCCCCTGAGTTTTGGGGTAGTTTGTAAACAACAAGAAATAACTGTTCTCTGGATGGCTCAAGGCATTCCCCTGCAGGAAAGCAAATTCTATTACCTCTGATTAAAAAGATTGTAATTCCTCCCTGGGAGATTTGTCTTAATATAGACTCAGAGCAAGGTTCCCATTTTACAGGACAAGCTTTCCAACATGTGTATAAAAACTTAAACATCAAATTTCAACCACATATTCTGCATCACCCTCAAAACTCTGGCAAAGGGACTGCAAAGCAAGGACTGAATAAACTTTGCAACAAGACAGCCTTAAATAGCTGAGCCACTTCCAATTATCATGATGTACATGCAAACTGTAATTTTAAGGACCATGGGCCTCAGCAGGCTCCCAAGCCAAGATTGGACTCCATATCAACACACCCATTCCAGCTGGGGGAACTGGGTACAAAAAAGGAATTCAGGAGAAAGTCTGACCAAGCCTATTTGTTTAGCCTTATGGAATTCTTTTGGCCACTCCCATGACTGTACTTTGTACCAGACCACCCATGTGGGTACACACATCTCATTGAAAGCCTGCCTGGAGACTGGAGACAAGCCACAGCCACATCAAAAGCATTAAAAACTAAATACGCCTGAGTCCTCTGCAAATCACCAGTACCATTTAGGACCTCCATATCCTAAAAGGGAACCCCTAAGTTTTCACTGCTCTGTAGTGGCTTTCGCCTGGGAAGAGAAGCGGCATCTATAATTGACTCAGAGATGCCCACAGTGAAGTATCCTTGGAGAACTATATGGATATGCAGGATAAATAACCCCAGGACTGACGCTGTGAACCAGGAAACCTCAGAGAGAACCCTGCCTGTGGGAGTCCTGGCCTGGCTTGTCGTGATGGTTTGCTGTTGCCCATCAGGAAGGTCTTCTTCCCTCCAACCCACCTTCTCCACCATATGGCAATGACAACACCCTAAAAAGGCATATTCATGGCCCAAGGAATGCATAGCTTTGAATACGTAGATTTGTCTATCGCTGAAGGGAGAATACAATGAGGAAAGCAGCCCCTGCACCCTATAATACTGGAAAATATGCAGGCAAAATCTCAGTCATCACACATATCTTTCATGTTTTACTCACTGGCAAAAATACTGTCATGTTTTTATAAGGATTCTAAATACTTTATTGGACAAATAACTGTGTCTTCTTTCAAATACATGTTATCATTACTCTTTTAAAAAGCCTTTAAAAAAAAAGCCCAGAAGACTCTTTACATTGGAAAACCTGAAACATATACAACAGCACACAAAATAGTATAACGAACCCTATACTCACCACCAAGCTACAACATTTATCAACTCATGGTCAGTCTGGTTTCATTTACACCCCTGCCTACGACCCTCCTGGCCCATAGTATTTGAAAGTGCAGCCTGGATATTACTACATCTTTTCATATAAATATTTTAGACTGCATCTCTAAAAAATAAGCATTACTTTAAAAACATAAAAAATGCCTTTCTCACATATAAAAAAATTAACAAAACTTCCTTAACATAATCAAATATGCAAAGTGCACATTTCCTCAATTGTCTCATTTTTTTCCCATTTGTTCAAATCAGGATTCAAGTAAGAGCTAGACTTCGCAAATGGTTGCCATGTTCCTTAAGTCTTTTTTAATCTATAGGATTTTTCTTATCTTTTTTCCTTGTGATTTTTTTAAAAAGAAATAAGATCATTTATCTAAAGAGTTTTGTAACCAAATAGCCTTTTTGAAATCGGCTAACTTTTGACTACAAGGTGTGTCCATTACTGAGCGTCGCAGTGTCTCATCTTGCCTACCTGTGTCACAAGGGCCTTCCTCCACGGCAGCTACAAGGTGACTTTTGGAGGAGAAGCTGAGGTTTCACTCATGGATAAAAGGGGGCACTGATGCCACAGGTCTAGGAGCCAGGCTTTGAGAACCAGGGGCCTGGACTTAACTGTGCTGCCACTTCTCTGGTTTTCCCCCTCTCTGGGGCTCTAACGCAGAAGGGGGTCAACCATCTACATTCAGATTACCCCAAAAAAAAGGAAGTCCTATTATTTGCTACTATTTATTTCGTATCTCCCAGGGTTTGGCCTCATGGGGATGTGGGGAGACAAGGGTCACCCTTGGTAAAAGACCCACTCAATCTACACATTCCTGACTTCTCCCACTCTCCTTCCCCATCCAGAGAATCTTTATCTAGACCAGAGATCAGCAAATCTTTTCTGTAAAAGGCCAGGTAGTAAGTATTTTAGGCTTTGTGGGCTATACAGTTTCTGTGCCACTGCTCAATTCTGCCATCGGAGTGCAGAAGCAGCCATAAACAATATGTAAATGAATGATGGTGTTTCAATAACATTTTATGGACCTTGAAATTTGATTTTCATGTAATTCTTATTTTTATTCTTGTTTTGACTTTTTTTCAACCATTTAAAAATGTAAACACCATTCTTAGCTTACAGGCTTTACAAAAACAGGCAGTGGAGTGGATTTAGCCCATGGAAAGGATTTGGCCTATTGGCTGAAATCATGATTTCCGAACAACCTTTTCCAGATTTGAAATCTGGCTTTTGGTGGGATGGAAGTTGGTAGTGAGTTACCAATACATGGGATGTCTCTGCATCAACTGAAGACAAAAAAATAAAGATGAATCTTACATTTCATTTTAATTGCTGGGTGACTGTGTCTAGAACTATGAGGGCTAAATCCTCACCTTTTTTCAAATGTGATTATTATAGGTGAGATGAGGTTTTGAGAGAATTATAAAGCCAGGAAAGAAAAGTAACTGATCATGGTCCATTCTGCAGTTGGACACTTGATACTGATAAATAATCTCCAGCTTCTCTAAACAACTTACCTATGTGAAGAAGACACTGAACATTCTGTTTAAATTACCTTGGTGGTTTAGCAAAATAGCATAGCAGATGCCCAGTAATGAGTGAGTGTCTTGCCTTTTAGAAAAGTGATTCTCAATCTTAGCTGCATATTAGAATCACTTGAAAAACTCTTACAACTCCAAGCACCCAGGCTGCTCCTCCACCAGTTAAATCAGCATCTCTGAGGAATGAGAACTCCCCAGGTAATTCTAATTTGTATCCAAGACTGGGAACCACTATTGTGGTATAATATTCAGAATGTCTGCTCCCTGTCCAAGCACACTGTGTCATGTCCAATGTCAAAAGACACAATTTGCAACACTTGCACAATCCTGTGTAGCCTAACCCCTAAGTAGATTCAGATCCTTTGATTACGGATAACTGGCCTTTCTTCCTGCCTCGAACCTGTGTGCCAGGGCCAGGAGAATTCCAGGTGGGCTCTTGGATTCCATGTCTGTAACCTTGGCAAGAAAGAATGCTTCAGGTACAAGTCAATTTAAAAAAATAGCTAAAGACTTGAACAGACACTTCACAGAAGATATATGAATAAGCACATGAGAAGGTTATCAACATCTTTAGTCATCAGGCAAATGCACATTAAAGCCGTAATGAGATACTATTTCACACCCACTGACAATACCAAAAGACTAACAGTACCAAATATTGGCAAGGGGAGAGCAACAGGAACTTATACAGTGCTGATGAGAGCATAAAATGGCACAAGTATTTAGATAAACTGTTTAGCAGTTTCTTAGAAAGTGAAACACTCATTTATCCAATCACCCAACAAGTCTACTCCTAGGAAATGAAAACAAATGTCCACTAGAAATGTTCAAGAACGTTCATAGTAGCTTTATTCATAATAGTTTAAAATTCCAAACAACTCCAGTGTTCATCAACAGGGAAATGGATCAACACATTGTACTATATTCATAAATGGAATATTACTGAGCAGTAAGAAGGAATGAACAATTAATGGACCAAAAAACACACCGATGAATCTCAGAAACATGTTGAGTGAAAGACGCATAACACAGAATACATACTACGTGATTTCATTTATATGAGGTTCAAAGAAAGACAAAACGAATCTATAGTAGAGAAGTCAGAGCAGCTGTCTTCTGGGGGCTGGGGAGGGGAGGTACATAAGGATTAACTGGAAAGGGACAGAGAAATACAAATTTTGGGGGTGATACAAATATTCTAAAGTGTCATTGGACTGGTAGTTACCCAGGTGAACACAATTGTCAAAACTCAGAGACCTGTACACTTAAGATCTATGCATTCTATTGTACATAAGTTATACCTCATTTTAAAAATATTATAAGAAGAAGGCTGGAGGCCCTTAGACCACACATCGTTGATCGCTCTCTCCAGGAGGCTTCCCCACCTTGACTGAGGGAAGAAAGGCACAGGCTCTGAAGAGAACTGTGACCAAACCTGGTGTCCCAGAGCTTCCTCCCCAAATGTGGCAAAGTGACGGAGAGTTTGGAGAAGATCAGGTAGTGACATTCTGCAGCTCTGCAGTTCTGCTGCAGTGTAGGGTATGTAAAGGGGAGGTTGGGAAACAGAAATGGCAAAGAGACCCTTGAATGCCAGGCCGAAGGGCTTGATCCTTACTGAAGGCAATGGAGTCTGTTGGAGATTTTGAGGACAGAATGCCTCTCAAATAAATGCCTTCTTCTTAAGGGTTTCACTGATTCACTTTTGAGTCCTTCTTAATGCCTTTGGGAATTCATAAAACCTATTAACCGAAGTTCCTCCTCCAGGATTCTATCAAACTCATAACCTTAGTCCTCTGATGATGAGGACTGCTGTTTGCTTTGGATTCAGATTTGTTTCATCCTTTCCTAATACCAGGGAAATTTTCATGGAAATTTTCCAGAGGAACTTACTTTCTGGCATCATTTTCCTCATCTCCAATTCACTCCTCATACTCTGCGAACTTATTTCCCACTTTATTCCTCCTCTGAAACCACTCTCACATAGAATACCAATTCTATTAACTAGGACTCTATATTAGTTTATCTACTGCTGTGGAACAGTTACGCCAAAGTTTAGTTGCATTAAAACAATGATAATCATTTATTATCTTTCACCTTTTTTGTGGTTCAGGGTATCAGACGGTACCACCAGAATGGCTTGTCTCTGCTCCTTGATGTCTCAGATCTCAGCTGGGAAGACTTAGAGTGGAGCCTGGAATCATCTGAGTGAATGCTCATTCACTCACATCTGGTGACTGATGATGGCTGTCAGCTGAGACCTTAGCTGAGATTGTTGTCTAGAACACCCACATGTGGCCTCTCCAAGTGGCTTATTTTCCTCACAATATAGTGGTAGGTTAAAAAGGGAAAGAGAGAAGGGGGGGGGGAGAGAGAGAGAGAGGGAGAGAGAGAGAGAGAGAGAGAGAGAGAGATGGAATCTGTACCTTTTCCTACCTTAGCCACAGATTTCACATAGCATCACCATGCCATATTCCACTGGTTAGGGCAGCCACAAGTTCTACCCAGACTGAAGGGGTGAGAGCATAGACTCCACCCCTCATTGGATGAGTATCAGTCACCTGCAAAAGAGCATGCGCAATGGGATAAATATATTGATCCAAAGGCATCTTTGGAAAATACAGTCTGCTATAGACTCTTTTGGATTCTTGTTACAGAAAACCCAAGACTAACGGGCTTAAATAAACAGAAATTTATTGAGTCATATATGTGAAAACTCCAGGGATCAGGCTGACTCCAGATAAGGCTTGATAAATCTTAAGCTGTGTCACCACAACCCAGTTTCTCTTTCTTCATCTCTGAGCTCAGCTTCTTCTGTGCTGGCCTGAGTCTCAGATAGATTCTCCTCTGTAGTGGCAAGATGCTGCCACAGTTCCATCCACATATTTTCTCTTGCTCAATTACTCCAGGAAAAGAGAAGTCTGTTTCTCTGATATTTCACACAAACATCCTGAAAATCTAGTTTCTTTGGCTCTAATTGTCCTGACTTGGCTCTTGTGCCCATTCCTGAACAATTCGCTGTAGTCAAGGAAATGTTATGTATGAACTGCCATAGACCTGAGTCACATATTCACCTCTGGACCTGGGACAAGGTCAGCATCACCATAGGTCACAAATCTTCTGCAACAGATTAATTCAGCCCTATCTCTGGAGTTTTCACATGTTTGACTCAATAAATTTCCTCTTTGTTGGAGTGGGTGGTTAGCTCAGTTGCTTAGAGTGCAGTGCTCTTAACAACAGGGTTGCCAGTTCGATCCCCACATGGGCCACTGTGAGCTGCACCCTCCAGAACTAGATTGAAACAACTACTTGACTTGGAGCTGATGGATCCTGGAAAAACACACTTAAAATAAATAAAAGTTTAAAAAAATTTCTCTTTGTTTAAGCCAGTTAGTCTCGAGCTTCCTGTAACTTGAAACTGAAAGAGTCTCTAGCAGATTGTATTTCTCAGAGATGGGTTCCAGAGATGGGTTTGGATCAATATATTTATCCCATTGCACATGTTCTTTTGCAATGTGACTGATACTTCTCCCACCAAGGAGTGAGGTTTACATTAGGAGTTTATATTTCTTACATCACAAAAAATCTGGAGTCATGTAGCTACTTATGTACATCCAGTGGTTCAATGATTCAGGACTGGTAGAGCTGTAATTCTCTTGATCTTTTTACTTTTTCTCACAAGATGGATGCCCCAGTTCTAGTCATCATATCTATCCAGAATTTATGTCTTCTTTGTGCCATATATCACATTGTTACTGCTTGCTGCAAAGTGATTGGGAAAGTGGGTACAGGTGTAGCAGGCAATGGAGAAGAGGGCCAGGAATGTTGTTACCTAGAGTATGTTATACAACCCACAGTCTGCCACATCAACACCTGGACCTGGAAATGGCATCTGCTTCACCTGAACCACCTAGCTGAAAATAAGAAGGGATGTCTCTTTCATAGCAAAATTAGAGTGCACTTATTATTATTTTTTTAAATGTTGTATTCCTTAATTTTTCTCTATTATAAAAGTGAGCTAACATTTTTATATTTATCTTTTTTTATTAAAGTTTATTGGGGTGACAGTTGTTAGTAAAGTTACATAGGTTTCAGGTGTACAATTCTGTAATACATCATCTATATATTGCATTGTATGTTCACCACCCAGACTCAGTTCTCCTTCCATCTCCATATATTTGATCCCTTTTACCCTCATCTACCACCCCCCTCCCTAGAGTACATAAAAGGCTAAAGAGAATGCCAGACGGCAAACATAAAAAATGACCACTACCTCAATGTTCTTTCTTTTAATTCTGCAAAAGTCTTTCCTTTCTGTGGGAAGCTCAAAAGAAGCTCTAGTGACCTCTTACTGGTAATTGCCAAATTCTGTAGAAATCTAAGGAATTTTTGTATGGAGCCTCTGTTTTGCATTTGATGCTGTTGATTATTCCATCCTTTCTGCAACTCATGACTTCATTAAAACTTTGTGTTCCCCATCTTTTGGTTGTCCTTGGACTTCTCTGGCTATATGATTTCTGTATTTGAGAGGCCCTTCTTCCTCACCCTGTCCCACTCCAGTGGACCTGATTGCAGCCAAACAACTTTCTTATTCGGTCTGCTCCCTTCTCTTTGCCATGTTTCTTTATTTCACTGTCCAGTTCAGGCATTTCCATTCTTATTATTTTTTTAAAAAGATTTTATTGGGGAAAGAGAACAGGACTTTATTGGGGAACAGTGTGTACTTCCAGGACTTTTTTTTTTTCCAAGTCAAGTTGTTGTCCTTTCAATCTTAGTTCAGCTGTGGTCCTTTCAAGTTGTGGTCCTTTCCGTCTTAGTTGTGGAGGGCGCAGCTCAGCTCCAGGTCCAGTTGCTGTTGCTAGTTGCAGGGGGCGCAGCCCACCATCCCTTGCGGGAGTTGAACCGGCAACCTTGTGGTTGAGAGGATGCGCTCCAACCAACTGAGCCATCTGGGAGCTCAGTGGCAGTTCAACTCAGGTGCCATGTTCAATTTTTAGTTGCAGGTGTGCTGCCCACCATCCTTTGCAGGACTTGAGGAATCGAACTGGCAACCTTGTGGTTGAGAGCCCACTGGCCCATGTGGGAATCGAACCAGCAGCCTTCGGAGTTAGGAGAATGGCGCTCTAACCGCCTGAGCCACTGGGCCAGCCCCTCATTCTTATTTCTATAACAAGGAAATTTAAGGTTGTTAATCTTCTTGTAAGTAGAGATTTGGCCTATTCCCAAAAGCTTTATTATGTAGTGCTCTCCCTTTGGTAAACAGCTAAATAGATTTTGTTTTCCTTGAATTTATTTTATAATATGAATAATACATATTCTCCTTTCTTTTTGTTTGCACTTGCCTGTTGTCTTTTCCTAAAGGTTGTGTTTAATGTTGCTACTCATTCATATGTTGCACACAATTGATTTAAATACACACACTTGACTTCCATCAACTACACATATGGACCCTCTTTGCTCATCATGTTTATTAGTTTAAATGCCAGTGGCTGCACACCCAGGGAAGCTTCTGGACTGCAGAATTCTGCTGAAGGTCATTTGGGCACCTCCCTCCTCCCAGAAGCCAGCGAGGGATGACTGCTCTGAGCCTGAAATTCCCACTCGTTTTTGCTGAGCTCATTACAATTGTTGGGGAGTGATGTATTCGGGAGGCAGAGGTGGAAGGGGGAAAGGCAGTATCTGGATTTCACCGATTTACATCCATTTGTGTCCCAATCTCTATATTCCTAATGTACTTTCTACATTCCTTTATTATGAGTCTTAACCCACCCTAGTCTAAATTATAAGAACTCTTTTCTGGGATATTTGACAATGAATGAAAATTTCTATAATTTCTCAGGAATCATCCTGTAAAAACTAATAATTGAGATAAGGATAAAAGAAAAGAACATTAAATATAAGTATTTACAATCACTTCTGGCTACTCTTTTTACCCTCTCACAGGAGAATAACAGAAGCTGAGAGTCAGCCAGACTACTTTTCAAGAGAAAGACTGGAATTAGGAAAGGGAGAAGAGAGAAATCGGCAGGGATTGGAGATGGGAAAAGAGGCAGGAAATGAAACGGTGCTGTCACCTGAAGAGTGTTAACATGAACTATCAACCTGAAGGGTACTCTGGGGACAGAGCTTTGTAATGAGGATTTTCATTAGATAAGGGTACGTTTTGTGATATAATTCCCCTTTTGTTTTCAAGGGCATTCGGTTAAGATTTATGTTGCTTTTCAGTGCTTTTTAAGAGTCCCATTTGTGTTTCTCTTGAATGCATCACTGACCTAATTTTGTCCTCAAAGTGACAAGATATATTCCAGTTAAGTAATAATAATTTTAATACTACTACTACGAATAGCAACTACTCTTTATTGAGTGCCTATAATAGGCCAGGTCCAGACACTTTTGTAATCTCATTCACTGCATTCAAATGTTTTCTGACTGCAAATAATTTTTGTATGATTGCTGATGCACAGACAATGGCATTTAAAATCTATTCCTGAAATCATAAACTCATTTGTCTGTGAGCATCAGGCTCTAGTGAGGTGGACTGGGATTAACAGTATAAAACTGAGGCGGACGATGGTGGGGTCAGGTGATACAAGGGAGGCATAGAGATGGGTCAACTGGAGAGTCCATGCCCCAAAGAGGCAGTTGCTACTTAGCCCCAGCCAATTTTTGCCCTGAGGAAATGTGGTTTCATTGTTACTGGACCTTCTGTAATTTTTCCCAGAGAAGTCAGACATGTCTTTCCATATATGTCTAATTTTTTTTTTTAAAGATTTTATTGGGGAAGGGGAACAGGACTTTATTGGGGAACACTGTGTACTTCCAGGCCTTTTTTCCAAGTCAAGTTGTTGTCCTTTGAATCTTAGTTGTGGAGGGTGCCGTTCAGCTTCAAGTTGTTGTCCTTTCAGTCTTAGTTGTGGAGGGTGCAGCTCAGCTCCAGGTCCAGTTGCCATTGCTAGTTGCAGGGGGCACTGCCCACCATTCCTTGCGGGACTTGAGGAACCAAACTGGCAATCTTGTGGTTGAGAGCCCACTGGCCCATGTGGGAATCGAACCGGCAGCCTTCGGAGTCAGGAGCACGGAGCTCTAACCGCCTGAGCCACCAGGCCAGCCCAACACATATGTCTAATTTTTACATTGTATTCTCTTTGGAAAAAAAATATATAAATCTTTAGGGTAACTAGCTTGTGGCCTCATTCTACTAAAATGGGCAAATGGGCCAAAGATAACAAAATAAATGTCATTTGGTCAGAACAGCTTAAGCCATTTGGTTCTTGGGTGGGTGGGGGGAAAGAGTGGGGTAGGGACAAGAACAAGGTCAGGGTTTGTTTCAGGATTTTTGTAGGAACTCGATTTCTTTATTACCCAGTTTGCACACCTTGAGATCTGTATTTCTCTAACTCAACTACTGGATTTCCCTAAAGGAAATTGGGTACTGGATGGGAATGACACAATGAAATCGAATTTAAAAGACAGGCTGTGCTCCAGCTAAGCGAGGCAACCAGATCTCTTCTGGGCTTCTCTACATTTCCAGCTGTAGTGATTTTGGGGCTGGCTTCTACTGGGGGTCCAGAGGAGAAGTCTATTTCTTACAATCCTTCCACCTATATGGTGCACTCTTACTGAGTTCTGTGTTCTAAGGCCAGAGAGAGGGGAGGGATGGAGGAAGGAATGTGAGTGGGGAAAAGAGAAGAAGGTTTAGACTCTCAGGCTCAAATAATGTAAGAGCAGGGAGGGGCCTTAGAGAGCATTCTAGTCCATTTTTTAAAAATCCTTTATTTCTTGACATTACAAAATTAAGATATACTTGTGGTACAGATTGCTATAAATAGAAAATAGACATTCCTTCCTCTCCTGCCTTCGTTTACAGATGGGGAAACATTCTCATAGAAGGAAGTGACTGTGCAATGTGATCTAGTTAGAATGCAGGGCAAGTTTTCACGGAGACAGACACTGGGATTGGACAAAATTGTTTCCCATAGAAAGGGAAGAGGCTGGAATGTTGAGGAGAAGTTTTATTCAATTATCTCTTTTTATATCTGAGAAGACACTGGGAAGAAAAACAAAAAGGCTAGAGCTGTCTTTTCAAAAATATATTGAGGGCTTATGGTAGTACTGTGCTCAGTTTCATATGCTTTTTTACTTAAGCCTTACTACCCCCCTGAGAGAGAGGTATAGTTATTCTCATATTAGAAAAGAGGAAACTGGGCATTAGAGGACTAATTAACTTGTCCACTGTCACACTGCTAGGAAAGTGGCGTGCCTGGAGCCCAGGTCTTTGACCCTCAAGTTTCAATCCCATATGTCACCTACATAAATCAAAAACAGCTGCCTCTGCCTCTGGACCCATGAAGCCCTGAACCAGGACTCATGGACATGGGGGTACATTCTGCTGTGCATTCTGCTCCCAGCTTACATCCCTTAAACACTACGCAATATGGTTTATCAAAAGAATGATGATATTTTCATTATGATAAGTCGGTACTAACTCTGCATATTCTCTTTTTCAATTTTTATTCTGAAATGAGAAAATGGGGAATGGAGATACAGTGCCTGCTGGGATATTATAAGACTCAGATAAAAGAAAAGGGAAGAGAGTCATATTGCTCAGACACAATGGCACCATATCTTGGGCAGCAGTGGAGAACCCTGGGGATCTGGGTTCTAGGGCTCTCTTCCACCATAATCTAGCTGCTTGGCTTGGGTTTTGGTTTTCTCATTTGTAGAGTAGTACAAAGAAGTGATTGGACCAAACGAATTCTGGGGTTCCTTTCAGCTCTGAAGTCTATGGTTCCGGGAATGGATAGAGGTGCCCAGTGGGGAGATGTTTTAAAATCAGTCAGAAACCTAACAAGAAAATGAGGAGGGACTCATATGAAGAGTAGAAGCCAGGCAGGCTACAGAGATCATCTAATCCAGTATCTGAAACTTTGAAAAGTGGTATCCAGTCTCTGCTGAAATGAGCCCTTGCCCCCTTGAGATAGGCCATGGCATTATTAGCCAGTTACGATGGTCAGAACTCCTTATAGTGAGTCAAGACTTGCTTTCTTAGTCCTGGCTGTGCCACAGGGACCATATAGACCTTTTCAAATACACTTCACCAATACAGTTCTTCAAATATTAGAAAACAGCCAGTATATCCCCCCAGAGTTATCTCTTTTCCAGCCTAAATGTCCTCTGAACTGCCATTCATCCCTCAAAGGACAGGCTTCAAGTCCCTTGAGCCAAGCTTATTCATTCAACCAACATATTAAACACATGACATGTGCCAGATTCTGTGGGAGTAACTGGGAATACAGAAGGTGAACAAGGCACAGTCTCAACACTCAAGGGGTTTATTATCTAATGGGGATGACAGACAAACAGAAGCTCCTAAACCATTACACCAACTCTAGCAGCAGGTGTGTAAGTCACAAAGGAGTCCAAGGCAGTCAATTTGACCCAGGAGGTCAGTAAGTCTTCTTAAAGAGGGCGAGAGTTTTTTCTCCATAGGTCCATGCATAAATCAATTTATCTTCCTTTTTATCCAAGGACTTTACCTCTTTCTGCCTTCTTTTCTTGGCATTTAACACATCCTGTTGGAGTGTTATGTTTCAGAAAAGTTTTTAAAAATATATTCATCTGCCACCTTAGAAATGTTTTTATAAGAAGAAAATCTAGCAGCTTGTGACAAGAATGACTATTTCAGCACATAAAGTCGGAGATAATTTCACCAACTCCCATTCTTACAGTCCCACCAACCTGGCTTCCTCTCTTTCATCATCCTCTTCTTCCTCCTCTCTCTTGCCTCTTTCTCTCATTCTCCCTTTCAAGGCATTTTTACATTCTCATAGTTATTCCTCACAACACAGCTTTCTGATACACTCAAAGGAGTTCAGTGACCTGGCAGAGGGCATAAGCTGGAAAGTGGCAGAGTCAGAATTTGAATCTAGCTCTTCTGATAAATATTCACATTCGATTACAGGAAAAGAGGTTACAGGGTTTCTTTTAGCTGACCCTTTGCTTATCCAAGAGTGCATATTTGAAAGTATAATAATTTCCACGACTTGTCAGGCCTAACTCTTCCACCTAGTTGCCCTCTATCCTTCCTGAATAAAATGTCCTCTCCGAACAACTTTCAACCTGTGTCTGCTAAATGTACGTATATCCAACTATTCCATCATCACTTTCACATTAAACAGGTATCTTCTCATAATGTCCTGAGAAGCTAAATCTGTCAAAGTCCTTTAGCTTATCTTGGAGGAATGCAGCAAGATACAATAAACTTCAGTAATTTGCATACCACTTATAAGATTTTTACTACATTCTTGTATTAGTTATACTATGTTCTAAAAATATTTTTTTTAATTAAAGTTTATTGGAGTGACAATGGTTAGTAAAGTTACGTAGGTTTCAGGTGTACAATTCTGTAATACTTCATCTATATATCACATTGTGTGTTTACCACCCAAAGTCAGTTCTCCTTCTATCACCATATATTTGATCCCGTTTACCCTCGACTTTCTAAAAATATTTTAATTTTAATTCATTCATCTTTTTCAACTTAAATTTTAAAGTAAACTTTTGATCACTATGTGATATCCCTATCCATAAAAATCAAAGTTTGATGTGTTTTTTGTATGTTTTCCTAAACATTAAAATAAATGCATAATTACTACTATCTTTTTTTATTGGGGAATATTGGCGAACAGTGTGTTTTTCCAGGGTCCATCAGCTCCAAGTTGCTGTCCTTCAGCTCCAAGTCCAGTCACCGTTTTCAATCTTAGTTGCAGGGGGCACAGCCCACCATCCCATGCAGGAATTGAACCGGCAACCTTGTTGTTAAGAGCTCACGCTCTAACCAACTGAGCCATCCGGCCGCTCCAATTACTAGTGTCTTTAAAGTTTGTCTTGCACTACTTGTAATAATCTCAGGAGCACATTTGTGAAACCAGAGCTGCTGCACGCAAAACGCTAAGGGCGCCATTTGCATCATGCTCACGTCGGAGCTGTTTAGGGCACAGCCTCTGTTTGTATACATTAGCACTGAGCAAACCCTGGGAACTTTAAGAAATAGTGGAAAATACAAAGAATACTTAGTGGGAGATTGTAAACCTGTGTCTGGGCCCTGGCACTGCCACTGACTTGCTGTGACCACAGGCAGGTCCTTCTACCTCTCTGGACCCTCGCTTCCAGACCTGAAAAATGAGGGGATTAGATTGGAAAATCTATACAGGCCCTTTCCATTGTTATAATCCTTGTTTTGAGGAGCTCTAGTTATTTTGGATATCATTCTGAGGCTTTCTCTAGCTTCTAATCTCAGAGGAAAGCCTTGTGTTATTGTAGTCCAGCCAGATACAATGGGTACTTACAGACTGAAAAAAAGAATTTTCTTTGCTCCTGTGCTCTGTCAGGAGATAAGGTCAGCCAAGTCGTCCAAGATGGGGTTCATGTGGGACAAGAGGGCAGCTCTGGGCAAAACTGTGGCTTGGATGTTATTGTACAAAGTATCACTATGATTATAGATCTTGCTATTTGTGAACATTTTTTGTCTTGACTAGAGAGTAAACTCTTTGAAGGCAGGGGCTGAAATCCTCATTGTGTATTAATACAGTAGGATATCTGTAAATGGGAACAGAAGGGAAAAGAGAAGAAGGAGAAGGGAGAAAAGGGAGGAAAGGGAAGGAAGGGAAAGAGATGGGCCTGGAGGGCTTAGCCTTCTATTCCTTAGAATAAGCTAAATCATTTTGATTCATTACAGGAATGACACCTAGATGTGAAGGGGGGTTGTTTCACTATTTCTGTCTTATTTTTCAAGAGTGCATTATTTCACAAAGTAGAAATGGCATGTAGGATGGGTTTCTAATCCTTTCACCACAGTTAAGACTATTTTGAGATTTCCTTTACGTTTCTTTGATCTATTATTCATAAATGTACCTATTTAAATGATATAAATGAAATACTAATTATTGTACATTTCCATTAATTAATTAATTTATTTATTCTAAAAATACTTTTGAGCCCCTGCTATGTGTCAGGAACCATGCTAGATAGTGTTGAAAATATAATAATAAATAGATATAGTTCATGACTTCAAAGTTTTCATGGGCTATTTTGGGAGACTGACAGGTAAATTAGAATAGACTCTTGACATTTGTGAATTACTATTAATTTTTCAGCTATTCAATTCATAGACTCAAAGATCCATGACATGAATTTAATTGTAATGAGAATAATTTTACTGATATTGTTGAGAGGATTAACTGAGATGGTGCATTTTTAAACATGTAGCATGAATTTGAATCAAGAGTACAGGAGACATTCACTCGGCTAGCCAAGCCAAACATAGAGTGAGCACCTGGGATGGGTCGCAAGGAGGAGAGATATGGGTAGAATATCCCATTCTCCAAATTTGGGGGAGGGAAAACATTTCCTGTAACCAATAAAAATATGGTAGACCATGAACAAAAGACATGAAATTAGCTGTCCGAATTGAAAAACATAAGTCACAATCCTAGTCCTTGTGTGGCACTATTTTTTTGAAAAATCACAAAATATTTATTAAGATTGAAAAGAAGAAGTGTGAGCAAACTGGTGTAAATCCAGTGACAATCACTCCTCCTGCCATCACTACCTGGATGACGTTCTGGTTCTCTGTCTGCATAAATATAGTTGTTCCTATCAATATTTGCACAGATTTGCATCACTTAGAACACAAATTTATAACTCGTCTTTAGCTGTCAATCGTTGTTAGCTGAGAACATTATTTGAAATTGTCAAAACTTTTTATGTTCTTTTTTCATTTTTACTCCCGGGCCTCCTTTCAGTGGCGATGTTCTGAGCAGCCTCTGGTCTCTGTTAGTTTGTCTCTCTTGTCAGCTCTTACTGTTTTCTCCTGCCATGGTCTCTTCCTTGCCTCAACAGAATTGTTTGGTGAGGTTGATCAGGTGGAATTAGTGGCTCAGAAACTGAAGAAAACAACTGTGTCTCGGTGTTTGAAGATTCAGAACCTTGGACAGCAACAAGGGTGCCCTCCCCATCTAAACACACTCACTATGCTACGTGTATGCAGCCAGTAGTGAACTGTAATCATAAATGTGCTTGTTGGGGACCTGCCACGAGACTCAATTTGATGTGTTATCCTAGCAGAATAAACAAAGTTCTGTAGGAGATCCAAGGAGAAGAGACTGAATCTTCCCAAAGAATCTGGGGAAGTTTCGTATAGAAGGGGACACCATGCTAGGACCTCAGGGAATAATAGTCATGGTATTCAGCTGTTTGAGTTAACAGGGACCTCAGTTGTCATTTTACACAATTTAAGTTTGAAGAATGTTTTGCTTAGTGTGTCAGGGTTAGGATTGGCTGCACATAACAGAAAACCTAAATAAATAACTTAAAAAACAAGGTAAAGGTTTGTTTCATGTAAAAGAAGCCCAGAGACATCAATATAGAGCTTATATGGTGACTTTCCAGTCATTGCAAACCCAAGATCCTTATGTCTTTCTCTTCCACTATCCTTAGAGGATTCCATTCCAAAGGGCAGCTCATGGCCCAAAGTGGCACCTCAAATTTTAGTCATTACATCTATATTCTAGGCAGAAATTTTTTTAAAAGGGGCCCTACTAGTACCTCAATTATCTAAGTCAGTCTCTTTTAAGGAGATGTCCTGGAAGTCCCACCCTGTAATTTCCATTCACATCTCACTGGGCATCCCTAGCTACAAGAGAGATTGAGCAACATAATATGTTAGCTGGATACATTACAGTCACATAACAAAATCAGAATTTTGTCAGTAAGAAAGAGGAGGAGAATAAATATTAGATAGGCAGCCTGTGGTCTCTGCTACACTTAATAAGCTCTGTAAGGGAACTTGTGGGTCTCTGTATGTCTTACGTTCTCTGCATTTTAGAGCCTAGCCGAGCAGATGAAAGCATGCGTGAATAAACTGCATTTTAGGAAAATTGCAGTGTCTCTGATTCCTTATGAAAGAGTCTCCTTATTGCACCTCTGTTTCCTACAACTTCCACTCACTGGTCCTCGTTCCTCTCTGAAGTCACCCTGAGCAAGTCTAGCTTTTTCTTACATGACAAACCTTAAGATCTCTGGAGACACATCTTGTGTGCTGTCCTCTTCCTCTTCCCCTAAATCTTTTCTTCTCTAGGGCCATGACCTCCATCCTCTTAGCCATTTCTCATAAGACACGACTTCTGGATTCTGCCTTTCAATTGGGTTTTATGACAGAAGTTTTGTCCTAGCCTGAAGCCAAGAATGAATGAATCCATTTGATCATGAGTAGAGCCTAATTTCAGGTGCTGTCTGGGCTCCCAACTGACTAAAATAAGGCCTTACAAATTATTTTATTAAATTCCCCTGCAGTTAATCCTCTTACAGAATAGAGGAGGGAAAAAGAGAGACATGTGAAAAATAAAATGCCATTCCAAATGTTGATATTCACAAAATATTACCTGCTTTGTGTTTTATATTAATAGCCCCTGGCACAGTGAGGTTTGTCTTTTAGTTGCAGCTGTATGCTCTGCTTTTGCGTTTCCCTTGGGAGTTGAAAATTCAGGTCCTGTACCCCTATTTCTCTTCTCAAAGACTTTGGTCTCTCTGATTGAAACACTATTCACACACCGTATCATGAGGTTCTTACTCTCTATCCTGCAGAATCAGTCGGAGCTTTTCTAGAAGACACAGCCGCCAGCCCAAGGCCTCAAATTTACCTGATCTCCCAGTTAGTAAGTAACCCACCCAAACTTGGGTCCAGCCTGTATTTCTGGACTCTCTGATTAACTCTGCCTTCACATATTTTATGAATATATACGCCACCCATGTAACCACCACACAGATCCAGGTATACAATATTTATATCTCCCTACAAGACTCCTTTGTACCTCCTTCTAGTCAAAACCCACCCTTCAACAATAGTCATCATTCTAGTTAGGTTTGCCTCATTGTGAACTTCAGATAAGTGAAGTTACCCTGTATGTACTCTTTTGTGAATGGCTTCTTTCCTTCTCCATTATGTCAGAGAGATTCATCCATGTTGGGTGTAGCAGTGTTTTTTCTTTTCCATTTCTATGTCCATTGTGGCGAGTGATTCTAATATCATTTCAGTTTGAGTCCAACGTGTGGCAAAGATTGAGACCCATGGCTCTAGAGTCAGAAAAAAAGCAGAGTTGGAATACTATCTTTAAAATTACTTGACCTGGATTTGTTCCTAAAATGTCCACCAGCAGGTGGTCTTTGGGCTCCACTAGACATATAGCCTCACTCAACGACCAAAGGCCTCACTTGGCATCAGATTAACTCACAAGGGTCCAAGATAAGAAACAGCATGCCGGCAGGACAGCATCTGGTACTTCTCATCAGCAGGAGTTCCTGCAGTAATCCAGTGATTAGTTTTCTTTGGCCCTTCAGGTGACAGCTCAGGTACAAGGAGACGAGATCACATCAGTGAATGTGGTGACAATCTTAGTTTAGAAATGCCCCATCCCAGACAGGAATCGATACCTTGTGTCTCTTAGGCATGGCTTTCATGTTCCCTAAGGGAGATGAGCCTAGTTACAAGAGTCACTGCACTTATGGAGGCCCAAAGCCATGGCTTCCCACCAAATATTTATGTATCCTGGCCCAGGTGAACTTTACAAATCAGGGGTTATTTTTACTATAAGCAATGCTGCCTAATACCATAGCTGACTTTGCAACTTTAGTAGACTTCCAGGGGGACAGAGCTATAAAATAACCCAAATTTGTCCTAAGAGAAGGAGAAAAGAAAACTCTTTATTCATACCTCCTTCAGCTGACACGCTGACCTTTATAAAGTCGTTAACCAACAAAATTAGGTTTGAAAATGTCCCTGTTCCTTGAGTCAAAAACAGTATTTGGCACATGAAGATGCTTAATACGTGTTTGTCAGTGAGCAAATTAATAATAAATAACAACATTAAAGGGATGCATTCAACAAAAACAAAACAAAACACAGGTGTTAAAAGAACTGTGTTACCTTGGGCAAGTCTTAATTTCTCTAAATCCCTGCTAGCGTTTTTGTGAAATGGGAATAATAAGTGTCCATCTCATGGGGATTGTTTTAAGGATAAATGACGTGATGTATGTAAAAGATATTAAATTACCCTGTTTCCCCGAAAATAAGACCTAGCCGAACAATTAGCTCTAATGCGTCTTTTGGAGCAACAATTAATAGAAGACGCGGTATAATATTTTATTATATTATATTACATTATATTATATTATACTATATTATATTATATAAGATTGGGTCTTATAGTAAAATAAGACTGGGTCTTGTATTAATTTTTGCTCCAAAAGATGCATTAGAGCTAATTGTCCGGCTAGGTCTTATTTTTGGGGAAACACGGTACAAATAGCTACACTAAAACTTTATTATTATAGATGAAAAGAGGAAGTCTAGAGAGAAAGAGATTTGTACCAGGTCATATGTGGTGGCAGAGCTGCCCAGGTCTTCTGACACCAGCCCAGTTCCTGTCCTCAATACCATATGGCTCTTTCATACAAGTTATCTTACCCAGTTAATGTTTAGGAAATCAGAAACCTCAAACCAATCAACGTTTTGGCCCAGGAAAGAAAACTTCCGTGAAGGTCCACTTTGCACCGTAGACTCCTCACCCATCCTTCACAGGACAGAGTTCATTAAGGCACACTTCTCTTAGTGTTAAGGGTGAAATCAAGATTTTTCTCAAGGGCACAGGAAAAAGAGAAAATTATGTTCTCAGCTTGCTGCTGATTAGCAGAGGAAGGGCAAACAGAACCTCTACGCATTCATTCTTGAAGGCTCTGGTTCCTTTTTCTTTTCCAATAGCCACTGCTCGGAGGGGGATGTGAAAAGCAATATGATCAGAATGTAATGAAAGAACAAATTTCACTGGAAGTCAAATACCATTGTTAAAAAACAGGCACCATGGGCAGAAGCCCAAAAATCAGAGGCTTTCCCCAGTGTTCTTTGAATCCATTTTTTTTTTTAAAGGTGTTAAAAAAACACCCTTAAAATAAACCTGCCATCTTGTGAGGACAGGAGGAAGGTTACCCATCTTTGTACCGCCATCTGCAGGGCTAGCTCAGATTTAGGCTTCCTTGAGCCACACTCCCCCGCCTCCAGCCTGTTCTTTACAACATGTCAGGGTGGGGTTGATTATAGTCTCTTAACTTAGCAAAATTCAGTTACAATTAAAATTTGAAGTGACCTGAGGAGAGATAGTAGTTTGCTTCACACTGCATTTTATTCTTTCAATTTCACATTCTCTAATAATTTCTAACATTGTGTTTGGCCCAGTTTTATTTATTGGTCTAAGTTACAATCAGGTCAGTTTATGAGTAGAGTCAGGGTTCAGCCTATACTAGGATTAGAGCTCAGTTTGCTACTGGATTCATGGCTCAGACAGTGGTTGGGATCACGGTTCACACTGTAGTTGTGATTGGGGCTGTGATTTACATTCAATTTTACATTATTTTTTTTAAATATTGCATGTGTAGATACACAAAGCAATGGTTACCATTTGATGATTGGCGTTTCACAACGATCCCGTAATTTTTTAAATTATATAAATCACAAGCATCATAATAACGTTTGAGATCAAAATCAAGATTTGAAAGCATATCAGTTTGTGTTGGGCTATGAGAATAGTCTGTGATTATGGAAGAGACCTGTCTGTGATTAG